>NC_142873.1:72293017-72603189 GCF_051225735.1 Oryctolagus cuniculus
TGTGGAATTGAAGTCTACCTACTTTTCATATGTTGAATATTGTGATTAGTGGCAAATTAAGGCTATGAATATAGAGTGGATTAAAATGAAGTCTTTGCAAAAACTGAGGAAAAGAGAGGAGGGAGTGAGGGGATTAAGGAGTAGTGGGGAAGTGAGGGAGTGTGATCATCTTCTTGGAACTATACCTTTGGAATGCATAAAATGCAGTAAAAACGATGACTGTCTTCTTATCGAAAATAAATGAAAGTCAAAAGAGAATAGAATAACATCTTTAATGTTTTGAAAAGTGATATTTTTGAACCTGGAATATCCACCCATAAAAAATATATCTATTAAGAATATCCATCCAACAATGCAGGTAACATAAAGACAACTCAGACAAACAAACCCTTAGGAAATTCAGTATCAGCAGATCCACACCACACAAATATAGAGGAATTTCTCAGTTCAAATAAAAATGTTCACAAAGAAGTCTGGACCTGCCAGAGGTAATGAACACTGAAAATGGAAAACATGAAATTAAATATGAAAGATGATTTTTAAATGGTCTAAGACTACATTGATTAGAATAACAAAAGACTGAAGAACATATGAAACACATACAAATCGAGGAGAAAAATGACAGACTTTTACCCAACAATTTCAGCAATTACAATATATTTAAATACTCTATTTAAACATGGTGATGATCAAGTTGGAAACTAAATACTGTTTATAAGGGATTTTAAGTATAAGAATATTGACCTGTTATAAATAATTGAATAAGAGATCGTATAACATGTAATTGTCAATAAAAAATTCAATGTCTCTGTATTAATGTCAGACAAAGTAGACATCAAGGAGTATTAAAAAAGATAAGGAAGGAACATAATGACAAAAATGTCAGTCTATCAGGTGGATATAACAACCTGAAATATGTTCAACTGAATAAAAGTTTGGGGGCCAATGTTGTGGCACAGCATGTAAAGCTGCCTCCTATGATGCTGGTATCCCATATGGGTTCCAGATAGAACCATATGGGATACCTTATGGTTGCTCCACTTTCATTCTAGTTCCCTGCTAATGCCCTTGGAAAGCACAGAAAGATGGCCCAAATACTTGGGGCCCTGCCATCTGGGAGATCTGGGTGAAGTTGTAGGCTCTTGACTTTGGCCTGGCCTATGGTAGTCATTTGGAGAGTGAACCAGAGTATTGAAGATCAATCTGTGTGTGTGTGTGTGTGTGTGTGTGTCTGTCTGTCTGTCTGTCTTTCTCTCTCTCTTCTCTAACTCTGTATTTCAAATAAATAAATTTAAAAATACACACAGTTTCAAAGTACTTGAAAAAAAATGAAAGAAGAAGAAAAGAATATGCAAATCCACAAGTATATTTGAGGATTTTTTAAAAGACTTATTTATTTATTTGAAAATCAGAGTTACACAGAGATAGGAGAGGCAGAGAGAGAGAGAAGTCTTCCATCCAATGGTTCACTCCTCAATTGACCACAATGGCCAGAGCTGCGCCGATCTGAAGCCAGGAGCCAGGAGCTTCTTCCAGTTCTCCCATGTGGGTGCAGGGACCCAAGAACTTGGGCTATCTCCTACTGCTTTCCCAGGCCATGGCAGAGAGCTGGATCAGCCGGGATTTGAACCGGCACCCACATGGGATGCTGGCACTGCAGGCGGCGGCTTAACTTGGTATTCTGCAGCACTGGCCCTGAGTAGTGGAACAGCTGAGTCTCAAACAGGCGCCCATTTGGGATGATGCTCCACAGCGCTGGCCCCTATTTGAGGATTTTTAACACATTTGTTTTCATAATTGATAGATTAAACTGACAAAAAATTCAGTTAAGGATATAGAGGATTGAACACTTTATCAAATTTCATTTAGTTGACATTTTTAGTGTACCCCACCAAACAACTGCAAAAAAAATTACTTTCAAATGTACATGGAACCTTTGTTAAAATAGACCATATGTTAGGTAGTAAAAGTGAATTTTAATAAGCTTAAAATTGAGTTTAAGTGTAGGCATTTAATGTAATAGTTACCACACCACTTAGGAAGCTGCCATCCCATATTGGAGTGCCTGGGTCCCAGGTCTGTTTTTGATTTCATCTTCCTGCTAATGCACGCCAGAGGAGACAGAAGGTGGTTATTCAATTGTTTGGGTTCTTGTTTTGTTTTGTTTTAAAGTTTAAGTTACACAAAGTATGTTTCTTTTTTAAAAAAGATCCATTTTATTTATTTGAAAGAATTACAGAGAGAGGTAGACAGAGAACAGTCTTCCATCCACTGGTTCACTTCCCAAGTAGCTGCAACAGCCGGAAGTGAGCTGATCCAAAGCCAGGAGCCAGAGCTTCTTCCAGGTCTCCACTTGGATGCAGTGGCCCAAAGGCTTGAGCCAACCTCTGCTGCTTTCCCAGGCACATTACGGCACCAGTAGGAAACTGGATCAGAAGTGGAGCAGACAGAATCAAACCAGGGTCCACAGGGGATGTCGGCATAGCAGGTTGGGACTTTAACCTGCTGTACTGCAGCGCCAGCCCCACAAAGTATGTTTATTTTCTTTTTTCTTTTCTTTTCTTTTCTTTTTTTTTTTTTTTTTTTTTTTTTTGGACAGGCAGAGTGGACAGTGAGAGAGAGAGAGAGAGAGACAGAGAGAAAGGTCTTCCTTTTCCGTTGGTTCACCCCCCAATGGCCGCTGCAGCCAGCGCACTGCGCTGATCTGAAGCCAGGAGCCAGGGGCTTCTCCTGGTCTCCCATGCAGGTGCAAGGCCCAAGCACCTGGGCCATCCTCCACTGCACTCCTGGGCCACAGCAGAGAGCTGGACTAGAAGAGGAGCAACCAGGACAGAATCCGGTGCCCTGACAGGACTAGAACCTGGGGTACTAGCGCCGCAGGTGGAAGATTAGCCTATTGAGCCACGGCACCGGCCCTAAAGTATGTTTCTTAATCACAACAGAATTAAAACTAGGGTTCAAGAAAAAAATCCAAATACACAAACACTAAATAATATATTCCTAAATTACCTATACATCAAAAAATACTTTTTGATAGAAATCAGAAAATATTTTAATCACTCTGATTGCTGTGTCTGAGTAGACAAGCAGAGGGGATGAAAGAGTGGAAACAGGGAGACCAGTTGGATGGTTATTGTAATTATAATGGTGAGAGATGATGTTGGCAAGGATGAGGGTGTTGAGAGTGGGTGAGAACTGGTCAGGTACTGAGTATGTTTGAAGCCTGAGACCATAGGATTTGTCAATAGATAAGTATAGAGTCTAAGAGAAAGGGAGAAGTCTGGGATTAATTTGAGGTTTTGGCCTGAGTATGGAAAAAGATAGAGTCACCATTAACTGAAATGAGGACAACTGAACGAGAACCAGAACTTAAGAGGAAATATATAGACTTGAGTTTGATTATCGCTACCAGTTAACAATGCTTGTTATCCACTTAAAAGATGTGTAGTAGCCAGTTATGTATGGGTCTTTTATTCCAGAGAAGGGTTAAAATTGGAGACACACATTTTTTGAGCATATGCATATATAGTATATAATTTTTACCTGTGATAAATTATATACTATATGCTTATGTAAAGAGATCAGCAACTGAGAAAGTGAGCCACCTTCTAGGGAGATAAGAAAGATAAAATCAGAGACTGAACAGTGGGAATGAGGCAGTAGGAGAAACAAGAGTGTGATGTTCTGGAAGCCACATAATAGTGTTTCATAGAAGAGAGACTAATCAAATTTTTAAACTATGCTTGTAGTCAAATGAGATGAGACCTGTGACCTGACATTTGATTTAGAGCATGTCAACTGATGACCTGAAAAAGACTACCCGTGGATGAAGGGTGGCAATAAAAAGCTTGATGGTAATAAATTCAAGAAAAAAATGTTCAGAAGGCAAAATGGTGTGTAGAGAGAACTATTTTGAAGAGGGCTACTCTAAGAAAAAAAAAGGGTGGTAGCTGACTGTGCAATTTGGGTCGAGAGAAAATATTTGTAGGCCAAAAAGGAAAAAGTATACACGATGAAGTAAATGTAGTATGACTGCAAGCTAAGTCGTGAAAAGGAATAATTGGTTAAAGTGATAGTCATTAAGTGGGCAAAAACATGATGGGAAGCCGGCGCCGTGGCTCAATAGGCTAATCCTCCACCTTGCGGCGCCGGCACACCGGGTTCTAGTCCCGGTTGGGGCGCCGGATTCTGTCCCGGTTGCCCCTCTTCCAGGCCAGCTCTCTGCTATGGCCAGGGAGTGCAGTGGAGGATGGCCCAGGTGCTTGGGCCCTGCACCCCATGGGAGACCAGGAAAAGCACCTGGCTCCTGGCTCCTGCCAGGATCAGCGCGGTGCGCTGGCTGCAGCGGCGGCCATTGGAGGGTGAACCAGCGGCAAAGGAAGACCTTTCTCTCTCTGTCTCTCTCTCACTGTCCACTCTGCCTGTCAAAAAAAAAAAAAAAAAAAAAACATGATGGGATTTTTCAAAAAGCAAGAGACAGAGGTTGACCTTCATGCAGGCAGTTCTACTGCAACAGAGGGAATGTGAATGTGGGGTATATAGAAATGATAACAACATGAGAAATTATCTTCTGCTGATGCATTAGTTGAGAATTAGGAAGATGAATAGGAATCAGAAATCAGAAACTTTGGCAAAGAAGAGGAGGCATGGAGTAGTCATTTGGCAGAACAGAAAAATGAATAACTGGGAAACAGAATGTTACTGTTGAGCAATATTAAAGGCCCGATTAAAATAATCAATTATGAACTTGAGTGAGTCATTGTGGCTATTTTTTTTTTTTTTTTGGCATCCCTGGGTGGATGGCTATTTCTTTTACTGTAGGCATTTTTACCTGAGCAGGTATAGGTATTAGTGAGGTAAAAATTTAGGTTGAATTCAGATTGAAATTTTACCAAAGAAGTCCAAGGAAAGTAAAGATGCAGTCCAGGAAATGATTACAATAATGGACAACAGAATTTAAAGAAGGAAGGACATAAGGATAAGTAAAAAGCTGGTCAAATTAATGGATTTCAGTTACCAAGAGAAGTGGGAGCAGTAAGTCAAACGATAGTAAGGTGTGAACAGAAAAGAGATGTTCAGAGACCAGACCTGCATTTGAGATCATGGAGGAGTTTCACTTACTGGTATTGTGGGGAGCAACTCGGACTAGACTAAGTTACTGGAATTAAGACTTATTCTATGCATCTGCTCTCCCACAATATGGCACTGAGAAGGAAGAAACAGCTTTTACACAGCTGCCTCCAGTTCAACCAATAAACAGCAGGACCTGCTCCTGATTGGAGGAGGGCAGCGTACTCGGCATGTGGGTAGCAGAGTTGGGATTGGTGGAAGAGGACTATAAAGGAGGAGAGAGACAACATGCACAAGGAACATCTAAGAGGAACACCTGAGGAACATCTGAGCCGCCCCCGAGAGAGCCGGCCGGCGGTGTGCCGCTCCCCCGCGGAAGTGGGGAAAGTGGCAGGGGGAACCGCCCTTCCACGGAGGTGGAAGGGACGGTAGCCAACCCGGGAAGAACCAGCAGCAAACCCGGGGAGGGCCGAGCAGACGAAAGAACAGCGCAGGGTCCTGTGTCGTTCCTCCACGAAGACGGGGAGCGACATAATGGTGTCGTGACTCGGATATGAAGCCTAGGCAGGGTCTTGTTTCGTTCCCCCACAAAGACGGGGAGCGACAGGTATTATAGATGGGAATTGAGTGAATAGCAGAGGTGGTTCAAAGGGAAAAATATAATGGGAAGATAACAGTGCAAGAAGTTGTGTAAATATCAAAATCGTCCAGTTACAAAAAGAGTCAGGCTGGGAGAATGACAGTGAGCCAGGATGTGTCAACTTCAAGGAATGAGGTGGCATTTGTTGGCAGATGGATTGAGGATGGGCTCAATCTGGGTGTAATTTCTTGACATGAAATCAACACACAGAAAGTAAGGCTTAAATAGGAAAGAGAATGCTCTGCCAAGGTCAACAGGAGCAAGGAGAATTTGCCCCTCTCTTTCAAGCTCTGAGTATCACAAGTGTGGATAGAAATCACCATCCCAAAGAGATTCACAAGAGATGGTTTGCTCTCAGAACAGAACCTGGTTTCAAACTTGTTCTTGATGAAAGAACAGCCGTGGTCTCTAAAAATAGCCCGGTAAAGAATGGCTGTCTCTGAATCTACTTTTGGCTGTTAAAGTGACTGCTCTGTCTTGACACTTCCTCTGGTGGCAAGAGAACGTGTCACTGCTGCATCTCTGGCATTCTCAGCCAACTTCCAAATCACTGACAACTTTGAAGATTTCATATCTATTGATGACAAAATTAGTTTCCTTGTGATGAGACAGAGGTTCTCTCCCCCAACCTCCCTCCCTTTTTTCCACCCCTTGTCACCACTCCCCACCCTGCCCCATTTCTCCCTCTCTCTGTCTTTTAGAGGAAGAAGATAAGCAAAAAAGATAATGAGATCCTGCAAAAACACTTTTAGTTGCTGTTAGAAGCAGAAAATAGGAAATCCATATTACCAGAAAATACTGAAAAGAAAACTGAACTGTGCAATTCGCCGATATTCTCTAACACACTAAGTGGAATGTGATGAATCCTGAAAGTGAATGAAGTTAATTCTGAAAGGTGAGCCCTCCAAACTGGGGAGGTTTTAACAGAAGACTGTTAAACAAGAAAAGCCACCAATGGCTAGATGCACATCTCTCATGATCCTGTATACATTTCATTTTCAAAGTATCTGTTTTAGCAGAGGGCACCTTTCCTTAGTGATTAATTTACTAGATTATTAGACTCCAATTAGATATCTATTGTTAAATAGAAGTAGATCAATTGTCTTTCCTAACATGGATTGCACTGAAAAAAGATCACAAAATTTCTAATTAGGATATTCAAACTCCAATCCTAATTCTGCCATTTGAGGAACCTCTTACTCATCCTAATCTCTTTCTCAGAGACCTCCTTTCACCTAAATGGTGTTTTTATATTTATTATAGTCTTATATTGTACCATGAAATTCTCTTTGGCAGTGTCTTGCAAATTTATACATTTATGGTTGTCTATTTAGTATATGCCTTCCCCGCTGGACTATATGCTAGCTCTGTGAAGTCAGGGAGCTCATATCATCATTTCCTACAAAGAAGCTACTACCTAGAAGGTAATCAATAAAAACTTACTGCCTACCTCCCTGGCAAATGGCAAACACAATTCTTCAAATTTAGTCTACCAACTTCACAGAATCATGACAGTCCAACAGATACATAAGGACACTTCAAAAATTTTTATTTTTCATATATGAAGGATTTTGGAATACATCAAATAATCCCTGATATATTAATGTGATTTTTAAAAAGATTTATATATTTACTTATTTATTTTTAAAGATTTATTTATTTATTTGAAAGCCAGAGTTACAGTGAGAGAGGAAGGGGGAGGAGAGCAAGCGAGCTGGGTTAGACCAGGATGAAGCCAGAAGCCATGAGCTTCTTCCAGGTCTCCCACATGGGTGGCGGGGGCCCAGGCATTTGGACCATCTTCTGCTGCTTTTCCTAGGCCATTATCAGAGAGATGATCAGAAATGGAGCACCCAAAACTCCAACCACCACTCATACTGGATGCCTACATTGCAGGTGGTGGCTTTACAGGCTATACCAAAATCCCAGCTTCTAATGTGATTATTTAATGATCACTCTTAATTCTAGTAGTATTACTATTATTACAACCAACCTTCTGTATCTGTAGATCCAACCAACAAAAGATTTAAAATATTTTTAAAGCACTACACTTATCTATCCTGAACATGCTCAAAAATTTTGGTATTATTATTCTCTAAACTATACAATATAACAATTATTTACATAAAATTTATAGTGTATTAGGAATTATCAGAAATCTGGAGATGATATAAAGTATATAGAAGAAAATGTGTAGGTTAATTATAATTATAATGTCATTTTATATAAAGGACTTGAGCAGCTGTAACTATGCTGTCTCTGGGGAATCCTAGAGCCCATCTGCCATGGATAACAAGCGATGACTATATTTATTTTCCATAGAATCTTTTAATTACTATTTTAATTGTTGACTCCAGGAAATTTGAGAACTTACTTTATTTTTAAAGGTTTATTTATTTACTTGAAAGTCAGAGCTACACAGAGAAAGAGAGGCAGAGAGAGAGAGAGAGAGAGAACTTGAACCAGCACCCATATGGGATGCCTGCACTGAAGGCAGCAGCTTTACCCACTATGCCACAGTACCAGCCCCAATAACTAACTTTATTTATTTATTTTTTGCCTTTTGTTAAAATTTTAATAAATATAAATTTCCAAAGTACAGCTTTTGGATTACAGTGGCTTTTTCCCCCCATAACCTCCCTCCCACCCGCAACCCTCCCATCTCCCGTTCCCTCTCCCATCCCATTCACATCAAGATTCGTTTTCAATTATCTTTATATACAGAAGATCAATTTAGTATATATTAAGTAAATATTTCAACAGTTTGCACCCACACAGAAACACAAAGTGTAAAATACTGTTTGAGTACTAGTTATAGCATTAATTCACATTGGACAACACGTTAAGGACAGAGATCCTACATGGGGAATAAGTGCACAGTGACTCCTGTTGCTGATTCAACAATTGACACTCTTGGCCTGCGCCGCGGCTCAACAGGCTAATCCTCCGCCTTGCGGCGACAGCACACCGGGTTCTAGTCCCGGCTGGGGCACCGGATTCTGTCCCGGTTGCCCCTCTTCCAGGCCAGCTCTCTGCTGTGGCCAGGGAAGGCAGTGGAGGATGGCCCAAGTGCTTGGTCCCTGCACCCCATGGGAGACCAGGAGAAGTACCTGGCTCCTGTCATCAGATCAGCGTGGTGCGCCGGCCGCGGCGGCCATTGGAGGGTGAACCAAGGGCAAAAAGGAAGACCTTTCTCTCTGTCTCTCTCTCATTGTCCACTCTGCCTGTCAAAAAACAAACAAACAAACAAACAATTGACACTCTTGTTTATGGCGTCAGTAATCACCAGAGGCTCTTGTCATGAGTTGCCAAGGTGATGGAAGCCTTTTGAGTTTGCCAACTCCAATCTTATTTAGACAAGGTCATAGTCAAAATGGAAGTTCTCTCCTCCCTTCAGAGAAAGGTACCTCCTTCTTTGATGGCCCGTCCAAAAACTTACTTTAAACATTACTAGATTTACTAAGGTAGACTGAACATTTTTAATTACAAAATACTGGCAATGAAAGTTATTTCAAAGGTTACTGCAATTCACCACTTTCTGCCTCAAGCACTATAATTAATGGATTCTCTTACGAATTTCTTTTGTAATGAGTGACTTTTGCCATCTCATAAAGGAGTAAATGAGTTTCTGAATATGAGGACATACAAGAGGTTCTTCAACATTAGCCATCGCTGAAAGTACTGCAGGCTGACCCAGACTTTGTGTCTGGTTGACCTAACACCTCCATTGATTCATATACGTGTCAAAGGATCCGTCCATCTACCCATCCAACAGATATTCAGTAAGCAATGTGCTTAGTGTTTTAGCATACAAAGAAATTGAGAGGGCATTAGAAGCCACGGCTTAGGTCCTATAGTATTATGTACTTACAGAATACAGCTCTTGCAGCCCTATATTTTTTGGTGACTTGTGTATTTGGAAGAGAATAAAGTTGTGTGGTTTTAAGCCACTGAGTTTGTTAAAGCAAAATATCTATCTAAAATATCAAACTAATAATGTGTCAGAAGGAAACAAAAGAAGTCAACACAGTGGTTTATTTCATTACTTTGTTTTACCAAAGCCTCTTTAACATGACTATAAAATATACAGAGATTCTGTACTGAATAAATGCCTTCCAAAGCCTGCAATATGCAAAATGAAGACTTTTAAATGACATTCACCATTTAATTAATATACATTTGACAACACTGGGTCTCCTGTGCAGTCACCCAAAATACAAATGCTTTGGATACAAGGAAAAAATTCTGTTTCCAATATGAGCTGAGTAAGTATTTGTTGGTGACAATGTACATCAAAAATCCATGAGAGTATTTTTAATAATAAAACAAATTTGGGGATATTTGGATACTTTTGTAAGTATATTTGATGCAATCTGTCTTATGGTATTGATAATAACAAACCTAATATTTATGTAGCATTTCACAAAGTGCCTCATATACCTGTCGTGAGTGATCCAACAATTCTGGGAAGTGAGAATTTTATTGTTACTTACATTTTTTTAATTTATTTGAGGCAAAATTTGCTTCCCAGGATGGATATTCACTAAAAGGAAGCTGTTGGCCCACGCCGCAGCTCAATAGGCTAATCCTCCACGTAACGGTGCTGGCACACCGGGTTCTAGTCCCAGTCGGGGCACTGGATTCTGTCCCGGTTGCCCCTCTTCCAGGACAGCTCTCTGCTGTGGCATGGGAGTGCGGTGGAGGATGGCCCAAGTGCTTGGTCCCTGCACCCCATGGGAGACCAGGAGAAGCACCTGGCTCCTGCCTTCGGATAGGCGCGGTGCACCGGCCACGGCGGCCATTGGAGGGTGGACCAACGGCAAAGGAAGACCTTTCTCTCTGTCTCTCTCACTGTCCACTATGGCTGAAAAAAAAAAAAAAAAAGGAAGATGTTAAGTGGACGTGGAGCCAGGACTTAAACCCAGGCACTCTGATATAAGATGCAGGCATCCCAAGTGGCATCATAACCACTGTGCTAAACACATGTTCTTGTCTCTGTAATTTTTATTTTATTCATGAAAGGCCTAAATTCAGCCAGCTGCCTTCTCAAATGTCATCCAGCTATGAATGACAGATCAGTGAGAAAAAAATCCCTTATTCATTTCCAAATTATCATTTGAGACTGTGCTTTTTCTAATACATTAAATAAAGTAATTTGTTGTAGATAATTGCATAAATTTTTATCAATACAGATGTTCTTTGGAGAATTTAATGTTGAGCATTCTATGTTCTAGTCATCAGGTATGCAACAGTGAAAAGGATGCAACCTTTACCTTTAGGAAGTCCACTGGGTAGCAGAAGAAACAAATGAATAGGCGATCATTTACCTGAAACGTTGATGGGAGCTGTGATAGAGTAAGAATTATGTCAGGGGACAGAAACTATTGTGTAACTGGGGACATTAGGGAGGACTTCTTAAATGTGGTAACTCATCTGTCAACGGGAGCTGAGCCAGTTAGCAAGGGTGATGCAGGACGAGGGCAAGGTATTGCAGGAAGAAGAAACAAAGCAGGCTGGGAACAGGTGTCCAAGCATGGTTCAGTTGAGTAGAATTGTCTCCAAGTGCACCCTGGGGAGCACCCCTACTTTTCAGCAGATTCTACCCTGATACCAGCAATACAGCACTCAGTCTTCTGGTCTAGGAGGCCACATAGAAAAGGAAGTTTTGTGGGTTTTTTTTTATGTTTGTTTTTGATTTAAATTTTCTTTTTTCAGGAAATCAACAGACGTTTATGGTGTCAAAATGCTCATTTGTTCACTTTATAACCCAAAGGCCTGCTTCTGGTTTACTTCAAGAACCCCTAAAGGACTCCAGACTTTGCATACTGTGAATAAATTCCTATTCAGTCTTGCCTGTGATGTTCCTCTTCTGAACCTTGCCATTCTTACCTTTTCTAAGATAACTTTCCTTTGACTTATGTTCTCTTCAAGCTTAGTGTTATTTCGTATGTGCTTGGTTCATCCCCTTGAGCAAAGATCAGATGTGATAAGATTATTTTAACAGATCATTAGTTTATCATTTTGTAAATTGTTTAACTGGAAGTAACAAGCCTAGATTCTATAAAACATTCTGGCAACCTAGAAATGCAAAACTAAATCAAAGCATGTTACGTTAAATAAAAATTAATTTAAGTTACTTGGTGCAACCAGTCTTTAACAATGTATGTACACCTCTGTGTGTGATGGGTGTCATTGATTTTTTAAATGATTTTTATTATTTTGCTTGATGGAAGATTATTAAAACAAAGTCAGCATTCAGTAACAACACTTGGCTTTTGAGAAGACTTTTTCCCTGAATCAACTAGATCAGCAGAACTACTGTACAATTTGTATTACACGTTAAGAAACTCCAAATTCCAGTGCTGAGGATTCCATTCACTGAGGTGTAATGCAAGTGTGTAGATATAGAAGAAATCCACCACATAGTGTAACTATTTTCTCAGAAATTGTAAGCCTAACAAGATGGCCTATGACTGGTCCCAGGCTGGTGGAAAAAGGGGAGAAAATAGCTATCAAAAGGGAAACATGCACAAGCCAGCATTAACTTGTCTATGAGCCAACTATTCTACATTAAAGAGGGTCGATAGAAGATGCTTTATGAGAGGACTTCAATTGACTTTGATTCAATTTGAAAATAACTCATGGTATTAACTTCTTACTAAGAATTATACCCTCAGGACAGAAGAGTGGAGATTACATTTATTTCATGGGCAAGTTTTTTTTTTTAAGATTTTATTTATTTATTTATTTGAGAGGTAGAGTTACAGACAGTGAGAGGGAGAGACAGAGAGAAAGATCTTCCTTCTGTTGGTTCACACCCCAAATGGCCACAACAGTCGAAGTTGTGCTGATCCGAAGCCAGGAGCCAGGTGCTTCTTCTTGGTCTCCCATGCGGGTGCAGGGGCCAAGGACTTGGGCCATCCTCCACTGCCTTCCCAGGCTACAGCAGAGAACGGGACTGGAGGACGAGCAACCGGGACTAGAACCAGTGTGCATATGGGATGCTGGTGCCGCAGACCGAGGATTAACCTACAGTGCCACGGTGCCGGCCTTTCATGGGCAATTTTTAAAACTATATAATTTAACAATGTAGAATTGTTTAATTTTTAATATTCAAAATAACAAAGAATGAAATCATAGTGTGTATAGATTTGCTATGGATGAAGGGTTTCCTTGCCTGTATTCCTTAAAATATTATTTTTGGGAGTTATCACCAAAAAAAAAGAGGACATCTGTAATTGTATCATCATATATTAAAAAGGCTGGGAGAGCAAATGATACCAAAAAAAAAAAAGCCATGAAATGTCTATGTGCTACTTTTTTCTACTTAATGGTAGTGTCCCTAAAATATACAGTATTTATTTCAGTACCTAAGCTATTTAAATATTCCATTAAAATATTTGGAAGAAAAACACTAGCTCTATAATTTAGTACAAAAGTAACTAATAATATATGAAAATTGGCATATCAAAAATAATTATAGCATGAGACAATTGCTTATTGGAGATAATATTTTAATAGTTACATTAAATGGCCAGATTTTCTGCTTGCTAGGTCAAATAAGATGAGTCCAATTAATGTAACACTGTTAGTCTCTTATACAAGTAAAGGCTTATGTATTTAAGAAGATATAGGATGGATAATAAAGCAGGCACCAACCTAAGTGGATCTAAGCACATAGTAAAAGCTACGTTTTTCATGGCAGGGGAAAAGAAGACATTTTATCAATAGAAAAAAGGCTACATAATAGTTTATAAATTACAAGAGGGAAAACCCAAGGTCTAGGAATGAATTCTCTGTCCAGTAGTGAAATGTGAAACAAAGAAAATAAAATTGTTATCACCTCTCAGGGAGCAATAACCAGTAATTTATCCCAAGAGCTCTAAATATTCAAAATGTTCAACAGGGGCAGGGAACTAAAAGCAACACAGAGACAAGTGTAATAGTTTCAGGGTATCACATTTTGTTTTACTGACTTTCCCAAAAGTTTCAATGGAAAATGAATTGGTTGCTGATACTGGGAACACTTAAGTATGACTCTGGCTGAAACAGTTACACAATGTGGGCTTCCATTACAGGAGATACAAGGAGTTTGATTGTGTGACTCCAAACTCTCTTTTCCTCTAGTGCCCTATGCTTCTCTTTTTCATTATTTCAGTGCCAGAGTTCTCAGTCCAATTACGTGAAGAGGGAAGTACCATCTCCTTGAAACTGGGTTGGACCAGCAGATCTAGTCCAGAGATGAAATGGAAGAAACATCACCTATTGGTGCTGTGATCACTGCAAGAAGGCCTTTGAAAACATATAGTGTCCCAAACTCAATCTCAAGAGCAGTCAGAAGTGACCTTATTTTAAGTGGCTAATAGTCACACCTATCATTCTGTAGTTTAGATTCAAGAGAGATTTTTTAGATCACAGCAAGAAAACTTAACCAAACGTTGAGAGTAAAGCCCTTGTTATGGAGCACATACAGTGCTTTACAAAACCAAATGATTGGCTGCCATGACACCTTTTGTATCTGATCACAAAGTAAAGCTGTCATCCATATTGCCAATGTGTAAGCTATTCACTTCCAACCAAAGCAAACTTGTTTGAAAATGACTCTGAAAACTACCTTCTCAGGATATATCAATTTTCTCTTGCACAATAAAGCAAAATTACTTCAAATTTACTAAATATGTTTTCAGGTCAGAGTCAAGAGAACTGAACAAATAAGTTGTTATTGTCCTTACAATTTATCTTGAGTGAAGCAACCTAGGTAATCATAAACAAGTATTTTTTTGGTCTCAATCCCAAATGAATAGTGAAACTCAAGATAAAAACTGTGCTTTTACGTTCTTTCTTTCCTCCAACCCCTGACACAATTCAACATATTTGAAAAGGCTTGAGTAAATAGATTGAATGAAAACTACACACCTGTAATACTCATTGCCTCTGCTGGCCTTCAGTCCTTGTCCAGTTCTTAGGTGAGAGTTGCAGATTTAACAGAACTCATGCAAAATGTCAGGGAGCTCAACATTTTCCTCCTAGGCATGACAGATAGGCACTGAATCACTGGAATCTTTATCCAATCATAAACATCCTCTTTGATAACCAACAAGTGCTCAGAGCTCCAAAGGTCATTTTTTTTTCCTGCACAAAGGGCCTTGATACTAGCTAAAGTTAAGGAATTAGAGTCTGGCCATTTCAATTTAAGCAACTTCCTCTTAACCTGCTGAGAAAGAACTGGCAGATGAATTATAAATGAATGAATTTAACATGAGTGTATATATGAATTAATAAAGAAAGAAGCTATTTAGATCTTTTGAAATTATGAAATGCGAGTATTCAATGCTTTTAGCTAATCCTGCCCCTGTATAATATAAACTAACAATATAAACCAAAAAGGACATATTCATATGTAATTTTTGTCATATCCTGATCACCCCACCCCAAATATTCAATAGATATATTTATTAGGTAAACTATTGAGAAATTATAGAAATATAATAATATCATTGATTACAACTTTTAAATAAAATCTAAATCTCTTAAAATATTTTCCACTCAAGCTAGAAAGTGCTAGATCTCAACTTTTTAGATAAAGAAAAAGTGTATTTTTTATACTTTCATTCTCTTTCCAATTTTGGCCAAAAAAAAGGATGTAATTTCTTTGACACAACCTCGTTAGATGAATATCTATGAGAATTCTTTGTCATTTCTCCTAGAATCTGGGCAGCCATGACTTACTTGTAAATATTAAACTGCAGAAGGTACTACACATGACATTCAAGAGCGAATCAGAAAAGATAAGGCAGCTTCTGTCTTTCTCACTGGTTTACTTGTGCTCAGAGCCTGGAGCACCCTGTGAGTGTGCTACTGCTACTACATTATACTGTGCTCATTCCTGTGCTGGAGAGGTCTCATGGAGGCACTTTGATTAACTACTCAACGAAGTCTCCACTAATGGCAGCATCTCACATTCATGCGAGAGGCATATTGAGCATCTAATGATTGCAGACTTAGTCGATATTTGACACTCCAGGTAAGAATTGTAAAGATGAGTCTTTCCCAAATTCCTGACTGCCAAAAAATCATGAAAAGGGAAAACATTTTATTTGCAAATTTTGGAGTAACTATGGCTGTGGAAAGGCAGATGAAGGAAGAATGGATTCAGCATGCAGACAAGCCTGATGTCTGTACAAGAAAATATCCGAATACCAACCAAAGAAAGACAGAGGATGATGCTGTTAGAAGGTACATTGCCATTGATAGAAGAGAAAGGAGTTCAGTCAGCCACTGAGAGGGGCTGGCACTGTGGCGCAGTCTGCTAAGCCTCTGCCTGGGAAAGCAGTGAAGACTGCTCAAGTGCTTGGGACCCTGCATCCATGCGGGAGACCCAGAAGCTCCTGGCTTCAGATCAGCCCAGCTCTGGCCGCTGAAGCCATTTGGGGAGTGAACCTGCAGATAGAAGACCTTTTTCTCTGCTTCTCTCTCCCCCTCTCTCTTTGTAACTCTGCCTCTCAAATAAGTAAATAAAACCTTTAAAAAGGATCTCTGAGAATTTTAAATCATTAGCCTAGTGAGCCGTAGCGCCGGCCTAGGTATTGAGCTTTTCAAAAATTCTTTTTCTATATGTATTGAAATGTTTATAAATTTTTCTCAATTATTCTCTTAAAATGGTGAATTACTTTGATTGAATTTGAGTGCAATCTGATCTGTCATTCCTGAAATAAACTTCACTTCTTTATCATGTATTGCTACTATACACATTGCTAGAATAAACTTTCCAGTATTTTGTAAGTTTTAAGTATATTTCCATAGGAATTGATAAAAATAGTGATTTCTTTAGTTAAGCTCAAGTTATTTCATTATCAATTCTTTGATTACAAATAATTCAGAGGATTTTTTAAGATATTTTGCTATTACTGCTTTTGATTTAATTTCACTGAAGTCAGAAAACACATCCTACTATATTTAAGCCATTTGAAATTTTTTTGAGTTATACTGTGGTGCAGTAAATTGTCTATCCTGGTAAGCATGTGAGGTACATTAGAAAAGAATTTGCATTCTGAAGTTGTTTGAATGCTCTATAAATAGCAATTGGACTAAGTTGGTTGATACTGTTATTGACATCTTTTATAATCTTACTGCTTTTTAGCCTACTTTTCTGTCAGTTATTGTAAGGAGTGCTTAGTCTCCGTCAGTAATAGTGGATTTGTCCATTTCAGCTTGATCTTTGTTTTATTTATTTTGGAACTTTGTTTTATTTATTTTGTTTTATTTATTTTTGTTAAGTACTATGAAATTCCATTCCGTTAGGCCCAAAATTTGGAGTCATTCTGGACTAATACCTTTTTCTCATGTCATGTATCCAAACTGTTGATTCAGTTTCTGCTAACCTCAAATATATCTGGAGTTCAATTATTTTTCACCATCTTTACTGCTACCACCATGATCTAAATTACCAGTACCTCTCTCTTGAATCACTGCAAAGTCCCCTGCTGGTCCCTTGATTTCTTCCCTGACCAGCTTACCATCCATTCTTTTCACACTAATTCAGTCCATGGCATTCCCCTGCTTAAAATGCTCCATTAATTTTCCATATTTCTTATATAAAACCACATTTCCTTACCAATGACCCACAAAGCCCTACATCATCTGCCCCCATGTACTTCCAACTTCATCCTCTATTACTCACTAAATGGGATCCAACGGCTCCCTTGCTATTCCCAGTGTACCCCAAGCTCAATCCTGCCTCAAGGCTTTTTCATTTGAGTTTCTTCCCGTCCAAAAAAGCTCTATTCCAACATATCAGCATAGCTATCTCTCTCTTCTCCTTCAGTCCTTTGCACACATGTCATTCTGTTTAAAATTATAGTACCTATCTCTATTCTCTTCTCTCCGTTATTTTTCTTTCCATTTCACCATCTGAAATAATATCTGTTACTTATTTATTTATTAGTTATCTCTTTCACCAGAATGTAAGCACAATGAAAAAAATATTTCTGTGGCATTTGCCTTTGTATGTTTCTCAGTGTTTATCAGAGAGGACAATTTTTGACACCTAACAGGCATTCGATAATTGCTTGTTCAACAAACAGTTTTTTCTAACAGTGCAGTGGTTTTCAATTCTGACTCCACATAGAATCCTCTTGGGTCCTTTCAAAATGCATTGATTAGCAGACTGAACTTTTTAAGCTTGTGGTCAGGTTATAAGGAAGGTTTAAAATCTCCCCAGATGACTCTGATCTGTATCGGGGGATAGATGAGGGCAGGTGGGCGGTGAGCCTACCAGTCTAACACAATGCCTAGTCTCTGTGGGCTATTCAGGAAATGAATTAAATATTGACCTGAATGTGCACTCTATCTACAAGTATACTTCTTCTGAAATAATCTCAGCTTCAGTTTTTCTGTAATATACAACCAGTACCTCCCACAACTTCAAAGGATTACATAAGAAAAATTATAAAATGCTTTGTAAACTATGGGGCAAAATGAGAAGGCCATTGGTTTATTTAACTGCTATTGTATTCTTGAGTGAATTTGAGCTGCATGTCAAGGAGACTAAGATTCTACTCCTGGTTCCCTCATTTCAAGGGTTATGTGACAATGGCCAAATCATTAATTTCTTTGGGTCTGTTTTCTTCATTAGAAAAAAAAAATGAGAAAACTGGACTTAAAGCTCTTTTTTTTAAAAAAATTATTTATTTAAAAGGGAGACATTCAGAGACAGATGTATTTTCCATCTGCTAGTTCTCTCCTCAAATGGCTGCAGCAGCTGGGGCTGCGCTAGGCTGAAATCAGGAGCCAGGAGCTTCTTCCGAGTCTCCCACATGGGTGCAGAAGCCCAACTACTTGAGCCATCTTCCACTGCTTTTCCCAGGAGCATTCTTAGCAGGTATCTGGGTGGGAAGTGGAGCAGCTGGGATTCAAACCAGCACCCACATGGGATACTAGCAGTGCAGGTGGAGACTTAACCTTCTATGCCGCAGTGCTGACCCTGAACTTGAAGCTCTATAAGGCCTTGTCCATTGGATACTCTGTGATCATATAGCAGTTGAATATTTCAGCACTATTTGTAACTGCCTTTATCTTGCTGGATGAGAACTGATTTAGAATTTTCTGATAGACACACATATTAGCAAGCTGAGAAGACAAAAAGCAGAGACAAGCAAGACACTTTAGCTCATTTCCCCTAAATAATTTGCACGTATTTTATTTTAAAATATTTGTTACAATGTATTTTATGATAAAGACATACATTGCAGGCCGACGCTGCGGCTCAATAGGCTAATCCTCCGCCTTGCGGTGCTGGCACACCAGGTTCTAGTCCCGGTTGCCCCTCTTCCAGGCCAGCTCTCTGTTGTGCCCGGGAGTGCAGTGGAGGATGGCCCAAGTCCTTGGGTCCTGCACCCCGTGGGAGACCAGGAGAAGCACCTGGCTCCTGCCTTCGGATCAGTGCGGTGCGGCAGCTGCAGCGCGGCCAGCCATGGCGGCCATTGGAGGGTGAACCAACAGCAAAGGAAGACCTTTCTCTCTGTCTCTCTCTCTCACCGTCCACTCTGCCTGTCAAAAAAAAAAAAAAAAAAAAAAAAAAAAAAGACATACATTGCACTATTTCAATAACAAGTTATCGTCATTCTGCTTTCCTCTAGACGCACCAGATTTGGCAAGAAAGCAGAGAAAAAATGGCAATAAAGAGGGAAGCAAAGTCTTCATTTACAAACCTCCAGACTGACATGTATAGTGTTAGTAAAATATTAGTCACTAATATTTAAATGTTTTTCAGTATAATTTTGCTGTGCTCTCCTTCTCTCTCAAAGTCATCTAAAAACGTGTTCTTGTGCATAAACTACATCAAGTCTGTGTTCTGCCAAATCTACAGTCAGCATGAAGAAAGGGATCCAATTAGAAGCTAATTAACATTTGCTATCATTAATTTCTAAGCCCACAAATCCCAGGTGGGACTCAATTTTAATTAATAAAGGTCAAAAATTTTGACTACCAATTGTTGTCAACAGAATGCGTCCCTTGCCATGACCTCAGTCTCTCAGTAAAAATGCCAGACAGTACCGCAGCTAATAGACTTTTCTCCTAGGACCCAGACACATCTTCTTTCAGAAGCTGCTATGCTTCACAAATCTCAGTTAAAAAATAAACTTGGCCTTTTTAATCCAGATTATTATTTTGCACATTAATTCTCATTGATTCTCTCATTCGATTTTGAAAGATATTATAATTTTTCAAAGCTGTTAATTTTAATCACCACCTTTCTAAACTCAAATGTTCCAGGTGATGATGTATATGCCTTCCAAGCATATAATACATATCTATTTTCTTTCTTTTTTAAAGATTTATTTATTTATTTTGAAAGTCAGAGTTAAATAGAGAGAAGTAGAGACAGAGGGATCTTCCATCTGTTGGTTCACTCACCAGATGGCCACATGGCCAGGGCTGAGCAGCTGATGCCAGCAGCCAAGGACTTCATCCAGGTCTTCCATATGTGTGGCAGGGGACCCAAGCATTTGGACCATCTTCTGCTGCTTTCCCCAGGCCATCAGCAGAGAGATGGATAGGAAGTGGAGCAGACAGAACATGAACCAGAAGCCATATGGGATGTCAGTGTCACAGGTGGTGGCTTTATCTCCAAGGCACAATGTTGGCACAGTTGCATTTCCATAGTCTCCTATTTCTTGATTTTTCTGATTTAATTCTTTTATTCGCATGTGAATCCATTAGTCTTCATAATGTTCCTATCAAACTTTTTTTATTATTTTAAAGATTTTATATATATATTTTAAAAATTTATTTTTTTCTTTTTCTCTTTTTTTCTTTTTTATTTGACAGGCAGAATTAGACAGTGAGAGAGAGAGACAGAGAGAAAGGTCTTCTTTCTGTTGGTTCACCCCCCAAATGGCTGCCATGGCTGGCGCGCTGCACCAATCCAAAGCCAGGAGCCAGGTGCTTCCTCCTGATCTCCCATGTGGGTGCAGGGGCCCAAGCACTCAGGCCATCCTCCATTGCCTTCCCGGGCCACAGCAGAGAGCTGGACTGGAAAAGGAGCGACCGAGACTAGAACCCGGCGCCCATATGGGATGCTGGCGCCGCAGGCAGAGGATTACCAAGTGAGCCACAGTGCCGGCCCCGCGATTTATTATTTATTTGAAACAGAGAGAGAAGGGGAGAGAGAGAGAAAGAGAGAGGTGTCTTCCATCCGATGGTTCACTCCACATTTGGCTGCCTCTGCCAAAGCTGTGCCAATCAAAGCCAGGAGCCAGGAGCTTCTTCCAGGTCTCCCACATGGGTACAGGGGCCCAAGGACTTGCGCCATCATTTACTGCTTTCCCAGGCCTTAGCAGAGCTGGGATCAAAAGTGGAGCAGCCGGGAATGGAATTGGTGCCCCTATAGGATGCTGGCACTGCAGGTGGCAGTTTTGCCCACTACACCACAGCACCGGGCCCTATATATTTATTTTAAAGGGGGGGGGGAGAGAGAGATTGGAGGGAGAGAGATAATCTTCTATCCACTGATTCAGTCCTCAAATGCCTGCAGTGGTGCACAATGGCTGGGCTGGGCCAGGCCAGGAGCTTCTTCTGAGTCTCCCATGTGGGTGGAAGGGCCCCAGAACTTGGGCCATCATCTTCTGCTTTCTTAGGCCATTAACATGGAGCTGGACAACAATAAAACAACCAATCCAGCTTTGAAATGGGAAAAGAACTTCAATAGACAGTTCTCAAAAAAAGAAATACAAATAGTCAACAAATATATGAAAAAATGGAAAGCATTACTAGTCATGAAGGAAATGTCAACTGAAACCAGATGAGATATTGCCTCATCCCTGTGAGAATGTCTAAAATCCAAAACAGAGAGTAACAAATGCTAGGAAGCATGTGGAGAAAGGGGAACACTTATACACTGTTGGTGGGAGTGTAAATTAATATAGTCATTGTGGAAAACAATGTGGAGATTTCTTTAAAACCTAGAAATAGACTTGTCATTTGATCCAGCAAGCCCACTACTGGGTATATACCCAAAAGACTTGAACACAGTGTATCAAGGAGATAGCTGCATTACCACATTCATAGTAGTACTCTTCATAGTACAGACAAAATTTAGAATCAGGAGTGGGTGCTATGGCCCACCGGGTAAGGCCACCACCTGTGGTGCAGACATCCCATATGAACTCCATTTCCCATCGAGGTTGCTGTTAATGTGTGTGGGAAAACTATTGAGGATAGCCAAAGTGCTTGGGTCCCTGCACCCATGTGGGAGACCCAGAAGATGCTCCTATCTCCTCCTGTTGTATGGGTCCAGCTCAGATTCTTGTGGCCAGCTGGGCTGTGAACTAGTGGATGGAAGACCTCTTTCTCTGTTTCTCCCTCTATCTCTGTGTAACTCTGCCTTTCAGGTAAATAAGTAACTATTTTAAAATAAATTGGAATCAACCAAGTTGTCCATCATAAGATGAATGGATAAAGAAAATGCATTATATAATGGAATAATATATATAATATAATATATAATGGAATTATAATTAATAAAGGAATATTATTAAGCTATAAGAAAACAAAATGGACACAACTGGAGGACATAATGCTAAGTGGAATAAGCCAGACCCAGAAAGACAAATACCAAATGTTCTCCCTTATATGCAGGAGCTAAAATTTAAAAAACAACAAAAAAGGAGAAAAAATAAAGAAAAAAATGTCGGTGTGTATCAATATTGCTGCAAATATAGTTTTGTGCAACATTGATTTATACTTTTGTGAAACCAATGGTTAAGAATGCTGCACTGCTATAGTTTTAATGACCTGTGATTAATTTAAAATTAACTGTATATGGGTTAAATGGTCATTTTTCTATTCAATTATTGTTTATAGCCATTGTCCATATTCCCACTAAACTAGGGTCTTCCTGCTTATTACTTGTTAAATTTCTTATTCAGGGAAATACTGTAAATTTAAAATATTTTATCTCAAAAACCAAAAAAAAGAGGAATGAAAAGGAGAAGTAAGAAGGGTGGGAGGGGGGCCAGTGCTGTGGCCTAGCAAGTAAAGCTACCACCTGTAGTGCCAGCTTCCCATATGGAGAGTGAATCAGTAGATGGAAGACCTCTCTCTCTCTCCCTCTCTCTCTCTCTCTCTCTGCCTCTCTGTAATTCTGCCTTTCAAATAAATAAATAAATCTTAAAAAATAGGGTGGGAGAGAGTGAGGGAGGGAAGAAGGGAATATCACTATGTTCTTGGAATTGTATCTAAAAAGCACCTTGAATCTGTTAAAAACTAATTAAAAATCAAAACAATAACAATTTTTTGTTTTAAATAAACAACAAATAATACCAGAGATTAGTATAAAATTATTTCAAATTTCAAGTCTCCTTTATTTTTGTAAATATTTTTAGAGAGGGGCTGGTGCTGTGGCATAGTGGGTTAAGCATCTGCCTTTGGTGCCTGCATCCCATATGGGCGCCAGTTCAAGTCCCACTGCTGCACTTCTGATCCAGCTCCCTGTTGATGGTCTGAGAAAGCAGCAGAAGATGGCCCAAGTGCTTGGGCCTCTGCACCCACATGGGAGACCCGGAAGAAGTTCCCAGCTCCTGGCTTCAGAATGGCCCAGCTCTAGCTGTTGTGACCATTTGAGGAGTAAACCAGAGGATGGAAGATCAATCTCTCTGTCTCTCCCTCTCTCTGTCTGTAACTCTAACTCTCAAGTAAATATAAATAAAGAATTTATTTTGAAAGAATTACAGAGAAACAGAAAGAGAGAGAGAATCTTCCATCCTCTAGTTCACTCCCAAGATGGCCAGCCCTGCATCAGGCTGAAGCCAGGAGCCAGGATTTTCCTGAGTCTTCCACGTGGGTGGAAGGGGCCCAAACACTGGGCCATCATCAGCTGCTTTTCCTGTGTTGTAAGCACGGAGTGGTATGGGAAGTGGAGTAGTCAGGGCGTGAACCAGTGCCCATATGTGATGCCAGCATGGGTTTACATGCTATGTCATAACGCTGGACCCTGCTTTAAAAATTTTCTCTTTATCTTTCATTTTCAGAAGCTTGATGTTGAAGTGACTGAATGTGGTTTTCTTTTGTGTGTGTGTCTTGCTTGGGGTTTGCTTAACTTCCTTACCTTCTAAATTGTTTGCCATAATCCAATGTAGAAAATTTTGCCTAATATTTTCTGCTTCAATTATTTTTTTCTTCTCCACTCCCTTTCCATTCTTTCTGGACTATATGCTTGTTCCATGGATAGAATGCTGTCACAAGTTCATTGAGGCTCCCTTTGTTTTTTTCCAATGTTTTTTTTTGTTGTTGTTGTTTTCCTGTCTGGTTTAACTGGAATGATTTCTATAGATCTGTCTACAAGTTTGCTGAAACATTTATATATATATATATATATATATATATATATATATTTGCAGTACATTATAAACTATATCCAATGGCCCAAGGGATTTATCAAAATACTATTGAATCATTTTATACTTATTTGAAAGGCAGAGATAGACACAGACAGAGCTCATATCCCCTGATTCATTTCCCAAACACCCACAATAGCCAGATCTGAGTCAGGGCCACAGCCAGAAGCCAGGAATACCATTTGAGTGCCCCATGTGTGAAGTAAGAATTCTGTTACTTGAGCCATCCCTGCAGCCTTCCAGGGTCTGCATCACCTAATGAATTTTTCACTTCACAGCTTCTATTTCTCAGTCCTAGTATTTCCATTTGGTTCATTTTTATAGTTCAATATCTCTACTGATGTTTCCCATTTCTTCAATAATTCTATGATATTTTTTTCTTCTGGATTCTTTAAGATGTTTATTAAAGTTATTTCAAAGTCTTTGCTAGTTCCAACCTCTGTAGATTTATTTCTATTGACTAAACTTTTCTTAATTTTATTTTTTTATTCTTATAACTTTATTTATTATTAAAAGTTTTATTTATTTAAAGGAATAAATTTCATGTATTTCATATATACAGTTTTTTGCTTCATCTTAGTTATATAAAGGGAACAAAACTTATGTATTTTATACATACAGTTTTAAGAACACACAATTTAAAATTTGTGAAACTGGGAAGTATAAGATGATACTTGTAGAGAATGGGAGTTCTGTAAAAGACCTCTGAACAGAACCAAGACTTATCTAAGAATGCAGTTAAATTATTGTCAAGTTACCTTGATCTCATTGAGGCTGCTTATTTTACATCCTATTAGGGAGGAGGTGCTTTAGTTTTGATCTTAATCCTGTCATGAATTCCTAAATTATAGTAATGTTTTTGTCTTCAAATCTGTGTACTCTTTGGAGTTTCAATAAAAATCCCAAGATGTTTAACAAGTCTATCAGGAATCTAGGCACAATTTGGCAGGTTATATCTTGCTTTGGACTTTTGGCTTTGGACCCGGGTACTGATGTCATCTGAAAATTCAGCTGTGCAAGTGTGGATGGCACTGGTGTTAAAGATTCATTTTCAAACTTATTTACATGGTTATTTTCAGAGCTGGGACCCTTTCACCTGGGCCACTGCATAGGACCACCTCATGACATGGCAACTGGATTTCCCGAGGGTCAGCAAGGCAAGGAGGAGCTAAGGAAAGAACTCCAATACAGGAATTTGATTTTGGAAATGACATTGCTTCTGCCAGTCACTTTTCTTTATAACTGAGTCAATGAATACAGGTGATGCATAAAATTTTACAAGGAAAGCAAGACAGGGGGTGGATTTCTTTAGGGGCTATCTTATAAGATGTTTAACAAACTGTGCAAGCTTTCACAACAAAAATATGGTAACTTATTATCATTGGGTGCTTGTCTCAGTCCATTTTTGCTGTTGTTATGGAATACCCTCCTAGGTAATTTAAAAAGAACAGAAATTATTTTCTCACAGTCCTGGAGGTCATGGTGCCCACATGTTGGGCCTGGTCTTTCTCCTTCTAAGATGACACCTTGATGGCTGCATCCTATTGAGGCAGGCAATGCTGTGTACCTACATGGCAGTAGATCATGGGAGACAGAATCCACTCTTGTAAGCCCATTTCATTGTGGCATCAGTTAAATGAGGGTGGAACCCTCAAGACCTAAACACCTTTGAAAAAGACCTACCTCCCAACAGTGTTGCATTGGGAATTAAATTCCAAATACACAAAGCTTGGAATATGCATTTAAATCCCAACAGTTGTTATTACTATCCTGTTGATCTTAGACATCATTCTCACATAATCCTTAAGGTTGACAAAATTAGTTTCAGAAGAAAGATAATCAGGACAAAGAACTTAAGTAACTAACAGGATGAAATCACAATTTTGATGTTTTAAGTTCTCTATCGTGTAATCAAGGGGGGACACATCCAGAGGGCAACTTTGCCTGTTTTTACAGATATCAGTGTAATCATCATTTTCTCTAGAATTTCCCATATTCTTTAAGATTAAAGTGGTACACACTTCAGTTTCTATTTAGATTTCGATTGCTGCCTTATTACAGTCCTTAGAACCCTGTATTGCAGTCACAATTGTACTTGTCTGTATAATAACTATAATACAAACCCTTTGGGGACAGATGTAGTGCCTTTCTCATGATTGCCTGTCTACGGTTTTCCAGTAATGTACTAGGAAGTGCCCTCTTCAGGGTCAGGGATGTTGATTTCTAAATTCCTTGGAGGGCAGTCTGTCTTTTTTTTTTTATAAATATAAACATAAAATAATATGGATATTTGATGAAAAAAGGGGAAACCATCAATGAGAGGTTTATAAAGAACAAAGGACAAAGGGAAAAAGGACAACTGTCTTCTTTGTAACACTCTTGTTACCAGATTTCCTCACTCAATGGGAGAGATTATTGAGTCTTAAAATGTATCTCCAAAATGAAATGGCAAGAAGAATTTTCTGGACAGGTTGCACATTAGCAGGGTAGTGAATCAAATCCCTGAGTCCTCTCCTTACTGACTGAGCATCCCTGCTGGGCTGGTTTGAGAAGCCGTGACAGGCATTGTTGGACACTTCACGAAGGTCATTTGTGATAGTCAGTAGTTAATTTTCTGATTTACAGCAGTTGTGTTTTTTTTTTTTTTAATTTGAAGATGATGATTCTTTGGTGTACTTTGGCTTTTCACTTATTACATCCTTCAGGGTTGCTGGGGAGGACTGTAGAAAGCCTTTGAATGACAATATTTCAGCACTTTTTCTGAGCATTGAGGAATACTGTCACTGGGACTTTTGGAGGATGGATTATTTTCTTGGCAGGTAATGTGGCCTCCACAGGGCTCATTAGGCTTTCTGTTGGGAAGATCTAAAGTGCACAGTTGAATACTGTCATAAAAAGGGGAAGTGGTTTGGGTCTAATTCCTAAAGGAGCTGCAAAGACTATAGCTCCTTTTGATCTCTGAATTCCAAATAGGCCTTTTATAGTTGTCATAGTATTGACTGCTCATTCCAGAGCTATGATTCTCTTTCTTTCTAAATCTTTCATGCTCAGAATGTGATTCTGCTGCTTAGTATTACATGAACAGATTTGGCACCCTTGTGTATTTAATAATAGCAATGTTTCCTTCTAATGGGCTCTGGGTGTGGGTGTGTGTGTGTGAGTGTGTGTGTTTGAGAGAGAAAGAGAGAGAGAGAGACTGAGGTTGTGTGCCGCAAAAGACCTCTTCTTTGCAGGACACGGTTTCTCTGGTCAAACATTCCTGCATCAGACTCAGTAGTCTTCTCTCTCTTTTCCTTGTGTAATCACAATATCCAACAATTGATCCCTGACAGAAATCTCGATGTGTGATGTTATTTGATGGTGTGTGCCCGAGGAAGCAATTTCCTGCTGTTGGTAAAAAGTGATTTGCAAATTTCTGTGAGCATGAAAGCTCGGATCAATCTCATGATCTGGATGATGACAGAACTACAGTATTGACAAAGATGAAATGTTTGCATCTGGATTAGAAACCAGTGAAAAGAATGACAAGGTATTTTATGTGTAAAGCAATCATTTGCTTCCCATTAATAACTATTTCATACTTTTTAGAAAAATACAATTTTAAGGGTGTTATTCTACTCACTCAATAAATCTCATATTGTGTGTTTATTTATCTTTTCTTTTACAATTAATAATCCAGTAAGAAATGAACACCATAAGGATTTGAGTTCAGTTTATTATCATAAAGCATTAGTTATATCCATGTCACAAATGGAAATGCATACAAGATTTTAAAACAAAAAATTTGGCTTAGGGAAGAATTTTAGAAATGGTTTTAAAATATTCAGTGTTTGCTTCCGTTACCAATAGTTATGAATATGAAAATCTCTTTTTCCTTTTCATCGATAATTATTTCCATTTTAGTCCTTTCCAGCTTTGTAGTATAACTGAGTACCTGTTGCCCACAGCTTATTTTCTGTTTACAGTTGCTAAATTAGGCTTGTCTAGACTTAACAGAGTGATCGTAACAAAAATGAAGCATACATACTTCAAAAAGTTCATGAGGGAACGAGCATTGTAATGCAGAGGATTAAGCTGTTGCTTGGGACCATGCAGCCCAGTCCCCACTACTCTGCTCCCTATCCAGATTCCTGATAATGCAACTGCGAAGGCAGAAGATTAAGGCTCAAGTGCTTGAGTCCCTACTACCCACAGGGGAGACCTGCATGGAGTTTCTGGTTCCTGGATTCCGCTTGGCCCTGTTGTGGGCATTTGGGGAGTGGACCAGTGGACGGATGGAAGATCTCTCTCTGTCATTCTGCCTTACAGATAAATAAATAAAATTTGTTTAAATTCATGATAAAATGAGATTATAATTCTATTTTGGCAAAAGATTTGAAAGTCATACATAATTTCTCATAAAATACATTTTCATGAATTTTTTGAAGATCCCTTGTATTTGCTTTTGAGTAAGTGGATAAAAGTAGTATGAAATGAAAGACTGTATTAGAAATACAGTACAAGGTATTGTAACAATTCCAGAGATGTTATATATTTTTGCATGTAAATCCAAGGTTATGTGTTCACATTTCCAGGATAACCTTTTTGTACTATAATGGAACCAATGTTTTGCTGCACCATTTCAAAAAAATAAAACATGATGCAACAATAGTTTTGAATATAATTTGTAAAAGCAAAAACATTTAACCATAACCTTGAGCCTGAGAAGCTGTTTTAATTTTGTCATATAAGCTTCCAAGCCATATCTATTTGCATGTTCATTTTTACATAAAACCTATTCTATGTATTATTTGTATCCTAAATACTTTCTAATGTTTTTGAATAATATCCATAATCATAATTTCCATAGTTAAGAATAACTTTCTAAAGAGGATGGTTTATTTTGTTAATTAGCAGATCTGTATTTTTTCTGCATGACAACATGCCCATTAGCTGCTGAATCAATGATGCAGAGCTGTTGACATGATGATTTAGGCAGACAGAATTTCAAATGCTCAGTTGGCAATGCTGATTTGGAAATTTTCTCAATCAAAACCTGTCACTAAAATGCCGCATTCCTGTCCTCTCTGGTCCATAAAAGTAAATATTGCAATGCAAACCCAGACTTGGGTCTGGACTGCTTTGCTGAACCAAAGAGCAAAGATCAAGGAAGAATCTATTACTTCAAGATATACACAAACACTTGAGCGAATGCTTAGGATAATGATGATGATGATGGAGATTCTTATTTTGTCAATAGCTAAAGTGCAAATCAGTAGCAATGAAAATGTAGCAACATTTTCCTTGAACATAATTCCTTTAAACATCAAGGGAAGAGACACTTTGAATAAGTTAAGACATTTATCTAGGAAAAATGTATAGGTTTGTATAAGATAATTTTTTATATTTTATTTCTTATAAAATACAGTGTTATTAATAAACCTAGTCCTAACAATAATAAGAGAATCATCAAATTAACTATATGGTGTCAGAGCTATCTAGGTGACAACATATGAAATAGGACCAAGATAAACCATTCATTCACATTCACTTCCACATTTACAGTCACACCATGAATATTTACTGAATGCTCTCTTTATATGTGGAAAGGATATAGCAAAGATCAATACTCTCTAGATCTTTGTCCTCATAAAGCTTAAATATTCAGAAAGAAACACCATGGAAATTGAAGCCTGTCCAGAATGTTAGTGACTACAATGTTCTATCATTTGTTATATGAGGTACAAAAAATAAATGAGTTAGGTACAAAAAAATTTAATTTCCATGTTTTCTTATATAAAGCACAATCTTTCATATGGAGATCTGTCTGGAAAATTAAGAGCTCGGGGTATAAATATGTAAATGGATTTTCCTCCTCAGTTATGTTGGATAATCTTAATTTAACAGAAATCTGAACTCTGTGGTGGTGCCCAGCTCCCACTGAGATGCTCAGTTTTTGCCAAATCAGAGTGAACAGCTTTAACTAGGCAAGCACAACATGGCTCCGTTTGGGGCAAAGGGAAATTGTAATTCATCTGAAGACACCTGTAAAAAAGCTGCTACACGTATGCCACGTATGTGCTTTGCAATCTTTTTTTTTCAACTTTTATTTAATAAATATAAATTTCCAAAGTACAACTTTTGAATTATAGAGGCTTTTCCCCCCATAAACTCCCTCCCACCCGAAACCATCCCATCTCCCACTTTCTCTCCCATCCCATTCTTCATCAAGATTCATTTTCATTTATCTTTATATACAAAAGATCAACTTAGTATACACTAAGTAAAGATTTCAACAGACTGCACCCACACAGACACACAAAGTATAGAGTACTGTTTGAGTAGTTGTTTTACCATTAATTTGCATAGTACAATACATTAAGGACAGAGATCCTACATGGGGAGTAGGTGCACATTGACTCCCGTTGTTGATTTAACAACTGACACTCTTATGACGTCAGTAATCATCCTAGGCTCTTGGCATGAGCTGCCAAGACTATGGAAGCCTCTTGAGTTCACCAACTCTGATTTTATTTAGACAAAGCCATAGTCAAAGTAGAAGTTTTCTTCTCATTTCTTCTTCTTTGATGGTCCGTTCTTTTCACTGGGATTTCACTCACAGAGATCTTTCATTCAGGTCATTTATTATTTTTTTTTTTTTTTGCCACAGTGTCTTGGCTTTCCATGCCTGAAATACTCTCATAGGCTTTTAGCCAGATCTGAACGCCTTAAGGGCTGATTCTGAGGCAAGAGTGCTGTTTAGGGCCTTTGCCATTCTATGAGTCTGCTGTGTATCCTGCTTCCCACGTAGGATCATTCTCTCCTTTTTTTTAATTTTTTTTTTATTTTTTTAACTTTTATTTAATGAATATAAATTTCCAAAGTACGACTCATGGGTTACAATGGCTCCCCCCCCCATACCGTCCCTCCCCCCCACAACCCTCCCCTTTCCCACTCCCTCTCCCCTTCCATTCACATCAAGATTCATTTTCGATTATCTTAATATACAGAAGATCAGCTTAGTATACATTAAGTAAGGATTTCAACAGTTTGCTCCCACACAGAAACATAAAGTGAAAAATAATAGATGATTTTTTTTAAATGATGATGAAATCAGATCAGACCTATTGTCATGTTTAATCCCAGTGAGAGTCAAGTTGGGAGTTGATAATTTCTTTTCTTTTTTTTTTTTTTTTTACAGAGGATCAGTTTAGTATGCATTAAGTAAAGATTTCAACAGTTTGCACCCCCATAGAAACACAAAGTGAAATATATTGTTTGAGTACTCGTTATAGCATTAAATCACAATGCACAGCACATTAAGGACAGAGATCCTACATGAGGAGTAAGTGCACAGTGACACCTGTTGTTGACTTTACCAATTGACACTCCTGTCTGGCATCAGTAATCTCCCTCTGCTCCAGTCATGAGTTTCCAAGGCTATGGAAGCCCTCTGAGTTCTCCGACTCTTATCTTGTTTAGACAAGGTCATAGTCAAAGTGGAGGTTCTCTCCTCCCTTCAGAGAAAGGTACCTCCTTCTTTGAAGACCTGTTCTTTCCACTGGGATCTCACTCACAGAGATCTTTTGCCAGAGTGTCTTGGCTTTCCATGCCTGAAATACTCTCATGGGCTTTTCAGCCAGATCCGAATGCCTTTAGGGCTGATTCTGAGGCCAGAGTGCTGTTTAGGACATCCGCCATTCTATGAGTCTGCTGAGTATCTCACTTCCCATGTTGGATCACTCTCCCCTTTATTTATTCCATCGGTTAGTGTTAGCAGGTACTAGACTTGTTTATGTGCTCCCTTTGACTCTTAGTCCTTTCATTATGATCAATTGTGAACTGAAATTGATCACTTGGACTAGTGAGATGGCATTGGTACATGCCACCTTGATGGGATTGAATTGGAATCCCCTGGTATGTTTCTAACTCTACCATTTGGGGCAAGTCAGCTTGAGCATGTCCCCAATTATACATCTCTTCCCTCTCTTATTCCCACTCTTATGTTTAACAGGGATCACATTTCAGTGTGCTTTGCAATCTTAACAAATGAGCTCCCATCGACATTGACACCTGAACTCTGAACAAAGAAAACTCCATATTTGTTGTGAAGGCATAGTTTCATAATATCTTCTGTTTAGTTTTCATACTTGATGCCTTGATGTCTGTGATCAGAATAAACTTGTTCTCTTTCCCTATTCATGCCTAAAAGAAACTTATTTTCAGTGTTCCCTATGACAAATGAGCTTTATTTCCTTTCAAAGATATGTACTTTTAGCCCATTTTCAAAATACTTTTTTTCTTACCACACTAGAATCTTAAAAAGACTGGCAATCCCACCCAAGCTTTCATCCAAACAAAACCACTCTAGGGAGTCATTTCATGCCCTTACACAGTATGTCCCATTGTCCTATATATAGGATACCTATAAAGACTTAAACTTAGCAACAAATATACCACTTATAGTTACCTTGAAATAAATATTATGTTGCTGAAATAAAGAATTGAAAAGTTGGGACTTATGGGTTAATCCATATATTGATTAAACTTTTCCTCCTTTTGATAAGTCAAGATTTTCAACTATAAACGTATTCCAGAGAAGCATATAAAATGAGAGAATTATTGTATAGATAATGAGATACAATAGATGTTCTTATAATAATAATAGTTTCCAAAATTTATTTTATATGTTATATTGCATTTTGGTTTTAAATTAGCATTAATGAAAATATTTATTGTGTGCTTGGAGCTGAAAATAGAACAGAAATGAAATACAGAATGTAGTCCATAAACAAACACAAATGTTAGCTGAGAAAAAGAGATAAATACACATCTATCTAGCTATCCTACTAAAGCTCAACTGCGAATTGGGCTTTTCACAACAATGGTGGATTAGAAATACCTAACTGGATGTGGTTTCTTTGGGAGATGACTTTGTGGAGGTAGGTTTGGATGGAACTGTTTGAAGATATCTTGAAAATATATCATTTAAACTAATATCTTTTTTTTTACTCTTAGAGAATACTATGTATTCTCATGGGAATTATTATATTATTACAGTCACCTAACTGATCTTTCTGCTTTAAATTCTTTCCATTCTCGTCTGAATCTGGGCTCCACACTGAAGTCAAAATGAACTACGTTTAAAAATCGACCCTTTCATCTCTTTGCTTAAAAACGAAAATAAATCTCATTGCTATTTAAATAAAGTCAAAACCATGAGCATATACTGCAGACTTCGCAATGATGTGATAACTGCTTTCATCTCAGCTCATCTGGGTTCACTACCCCTTCATGTCAGGTGCTCTAGTACTTATTAGAGTGCACTGTGCTCATTGCTACACATTGGTCTTCAGTTTCACAATTATCCTTTGCCCTCCTGTGATACACTTACCCTCAATTATCTTACTTCTTGAATGACTGATCAACTCCTTAGGCCTCAGAGAAGTTCCTTCTGTATGTGGCTGTAACCTGGTATTTGCTTCAGCAGTACTCTTCTCACACCCTGCTTCAGTCCTCTATATACATGTCCCAGTAGTCTCCATTCTTTGTAGAGGAAGTGTTCTTGGAGAAGATACTAAACAGGAAAAACTGTATCTCAGTGCAGTCGATAAACTATGTGGTGGACAGTATGAGTTTTGCAGGATGAGGGTATTGAGATTTCATCCTATCCAAAATAACTGAAAGGAAAGAAATTATTTTATTTTAAAGATTTATTTCATAAATTTGAAAGGGTGGCACAGAGAGAGGGAGAGAAAGAAAAGAAACAGAGAGAGTGGTGGGCAAGGGAGAAGGGGGTGAGAGAAAGAGAAGTACTCCATCTGCTGGTTCAATCCCCGAATGGCCACAATGACTGGCACTGGCCAGGCTGAAGCCAGGGGACCAGAACACCATCCAGATCTCCCACATGGGTGGCAGGGGCCCAAGTACTTGGACGTTCTCCACTGCTTCCTCGAGTGCTTTGACAGGGTGTGGCTCAGAAGCAGAGGAGCTGGGACTCAGACTGGCACTCTGATATAGGATGCAGGCATCACAAGCGGCAACTTAACTCAATCACCATGACGCCAGCCACAGAAATAAATTATTTTAAATCCTCATTGTAATGATGATGAAATTACAAAAATAAGTAATCAAAGGTTCTGAAAAACAGAGCCAGTTGGAAAAATGAAACTATGTATCATACAGCAGATGACCACATAGAGTTATTTGAAAATCCAAGTGCTCTTCCCCCAGAGTCCTTTGCTGTTAAGTTATCATGACATGACCAGTTCTCACCAGTGGCTGAGGAATGTGCCCTTCAAACACTAGGCCATTAACTGTTGCTTTACAACTTGCATCTCTCTTTTCTGGTAAAGTGATCCTGGAGCCTGTGTATTCCAGAAAACATGGATTAAAGATTCAGCAAGACATCTTGACCCACCTCAGAAGAAATCAGCCTTTCTAGCTCTGAGCCCCTAAGATTTCAGTTTATCTGATACTTTTACCCGAGTTAATCACCCTGACTAGTGGAAATGACTCTCTTCAATTTTTTTTGAGAACCCAATTATGTGTGAGGGTAATATAATTTCATCTGTGAGTCCTTAAGGAGTAGAATTGAAGCCAAAATATAAAATATACAGAAACATCCTCTTTGTACAAAAACATGTTAACCATCAGAACTATACAGAGATGATTTTGATTGTCTTAAAAATGAGCACTGCTGGTATTAAAACATCGTGGGAACAATGTAGAAGGCCTTAGTGTCTCCAGGATAATTGGAGCAGAACTCCACCAGAGAGCCACATGGCTCTGGAAGAAATGATAGCTATAAGAAGAGGAATCATCTTAGCCAGGCAACAGGAGATGTCTGTATTATTGCTGTTGATGGCAGCAAGAATATACATTTATCCAACGACCCGAGAAGCTGCTTCCTTCAAGCACAGAATAAGTCTCCTTCTCCACCGGTTTTGTGACCTGGCAAATTTCTTCAGTTTCCCACGAATCCCTTCAAACACCCCTTCACCAGCTCAGAGCTCTCAGCTCTGGCTTTTCTAGCTAGCATCTTTCTCTCTTTCAACATATCTGTCTTCATATTTGTATCACAACCTTCTAGAAAACCCCCTATGTATTATTTTTGGGTTTTTCCATTGATGAGCTTTGAGCCTTGGCAATGTGGTCTTGTACCTCCTTGCCTAAAACTCAGACTAACTTGAGTTCTATCTGCTAGAAGAATAACTCTTTACTTCTGTTCCTTTTTTTAAACTCCCTATACACGACAGTAATCATGGAAGAATGGTCTTATGTTACCCTTCCAGATAATATCTGAAAGGAAGGAAGACAGAATTATTGCCCATTTTATTAATTCTTAACTACGTGCACTTTAAAATGGAGGAGAGCAATACGAATCAAGCTGACAGCAAGATTTGTTTATTGAGCACCCAGAATGACACATCATGCTGGAAGTACACCTGGGCAGAATCTCCCTAGATTTTTTATTTTAGTGGAGCTATAGAAGATAAAAAAAAGTGGAGAAAGTATATAATAAGCAATTACTAATAAGTAATGGGGAGGAGGTGTGTACAATGCTGCAGTAAATTCTGACTGAATTATTCAGGGTAATTTATTAACAACTCAGGCTAGACTCTTTGATTTATCCAGGGAGGCTCAAAAACCAAACTCTTTAGATCCTCCCACAGTGTCATTCACAAGCTTCCATATTTCATCAGACAATTACCCACAAAACCATTAAACATAGTTGAGAACATTATTGGCTCACAACCAACAAGTGCAGCACTCTAGAAAGGAAGAAAAGTTACAGCATCCTCTTAAGAATGGGAAATAGAACTTTTGCCAAAGCAATAGCCAAGACAGAAAATAAAAAGACATTTCAAAAAAAGAAGGAAAAACAGAGCTGTTCAACCATCACAGTTTATTCCAGGCAAATAAAGGGCACAGATGGACAAGGGATTAATACCACGGGCAGCCCAATGCCACAACTCAGGCCAGGGCTCAGCAGAGAACACCACATTGCCATACATCATGGGCAGGCATGTGCAAGCCCCGCTGAAAGGCTGGCTGGTTGCTTCTTTACTTTTTAAAGTTGGCATTTAAAATCACTCTGGCAGATGGAAGGAAAGTATGTAATAAAAGTTGACATTTCACTTTGCTCTGTATGTTTGTTGAGTTAATTCTATTATCATTCACAGGGAGATCTGTGATGAATCGTAATCAGAGTGCATCAGCTTGGAACTAATGAAAAGAACATACAGTTTCTAAGGGTTTAATGGATACTAAATGATAGACAACAGTTAATCACAAGGATGTCATCATTTAAGAGGTTCTAGGCTACTGACAAAGCAATCCTTAAAGTTATAGAAGGCTAAATATATTTTGTCACAGCTATTTTCAACATTCTTTTTGAGCTGTGATTTCTTAAAAAGAGGGGATGGAAGGGAATGGAAGGGAAAGGAAAGGAAAGATTTATCTCAAGCACCTGTATGACAGGAAAGAGAAGATTTAAAAATTAAATGTTTCATATCCTATGACAAGACAACCTAGCTTTGAGAAATTCAAGAAAGATCTTGATGGAGAAAAAGGAAAGAAGGGAGGGAGGAAAAGATATATAGATGTAGACATGGATATATATATATATATATCATATATATACCTCCTATACATCTCATATATATATGAAAGAGAGATACAGAGATAGAAGGAGAGTGTAAGAAAGGAGAGCAAGAACAGAGGAAAGAGAAGGAGGGGTGGAAGGAAGGAAAAGAAGGCAGGAAGGAAGGAAGAGGGAGGGAGGAGAGAGAGAGGAAGAAAGGATTTCTGTTCCATTTGTGCATCATTTTTTTTTCAAAACTGTCATATTTGCCTGTAGTAAGCTAGCATTCTCTATTCCAACACTTTTTCTATCTCATTCCAAGGACAGCTTTTAAGCAGATAACTCTCAGTTCAAATCTGTTACTTTTGACTCAGAAGCATACCTGTTCACATGTTTTAATTTTTTATTAGCATAAAGAGAACAGATTTCATGTATTTCATAGATACAATTCTATGAAGATAACCATACTTCCCTCCCTCATCCTCTTCCTCTCAATCCTCCTCCTCTTGCCTTTCTTTTTTCTTTGCAAATACAAAATTTCAATCAACTCTATCATCACAACCTTAACTCATCACTAATCATCATATTAAGCAAGTAAAAAGTAGGAACACTGCAGTTCCACAGGAGTATAAACAAGGGCTAAAAACAAAAATCACATCCCATTTATCTCAGATCATCAAATATAAAGCCTTTTGAAAGCTCTCAATTGTACTATTTTACTCCTAAATTTGTACCTGTGACCACTACAGAGGTCACCAAGGCTTGGTGAATAGATCCTGCATTTACCAATGGCCTCTTTCTCGATCACCGACATCTAGTGAAGGCTGAAAGTGCCAGCAGGTCAATGCTCCCAGGAGTAAAACAAGAAGTAAAGGGCTAGAATTGATGGCCTGATATCCTGCCTTCCTTGTCTCTTGATAGGGTTATTTGGAGGTGTATTATTTTCTTTATCATGTTAAAAAGTACATTTAATGCAAGTGATTCCTTGTGTTATTAAGGAACCTCAAAGACTGAGCCCCACTTGTCTCCATGGGTATTCCAAAGTACCACCATCCTCTCTTTCTTTCCCATTACCTTACTCTGCTTCTTGGGGCATCTTCCCAAATGTGCTACTTACACCCATATCCTTTTCTTGAGGAATGCTTTTGGAAGAACCAAACTAAGGTCACTGGTGAAAGAGCATCTGAAAGGAAACTAGCCATTAAGCAAGCACTTGCTATGTGTCAAGCACTAATTTTGCACACAATAGATATACTTAAATTACTATTGTAAATTCTTCTCTTTACATACATCACCAAGATAATATTGGGCCTCACACTCCAGGGCAAGTACAATGTCCTTGTTTGCATTCATTTTTTTCATATGTGCAACAAATGAGAGCCCAAAAGATTTGAATTTCCATGTAAACCTCAGCCACAGTACCTTGTAGCATGTATACTAGGAAAAGCTATACCAGTGTAGTCTCTTAAAAGTCATTGTAATCCACATTATAAAGAAATGTTCTGAGGAAAAATTTTGGCAAGAAATATAGTAGACAACAGGTTAACATTCTCAATATATACAGCACATATACAAGTTAATAAAAAGTCAAAAATTAAGATCTAAAAATAGACAATGGGATGAATGGATAATAGAAGAATTGTCCATAAATAGAAGTTTTTTTAAGATTTATTTGAAAGTCAGAGTTACAGAGGGTAATGGGGGGGGTGGAGAGACCAAGGGAGAGAGTGAGAGGGAAAGAGAGAAAGAGAGAGAGAGAGAGAGAGAGAGAGAGAGAGAAGTGTCTTCCATCTGTTGGTTCACTCCCCAAATGGCAACAACAGCTGGAGCTGTCCTGATCTGAAGCCAGAAGCCAGGAGCTTCTTCTGGGTCTCTCACATGGGGGCATGGGCTCAAGCACTTGGGCCATCTTTCACTGCTTTCCCAGGCCATGGAGGAGAGCTGGATCAGAAGTGGAGCAACTGGGACTCAAACTGGTGCCCCTGTGGGATGCCATTGCTGCAGGAGGTGGATTTACCCACAAGGCTACAGTACCAAGCACAGCAATATTTCTTGCTATGTACTGACATAGTTTGCCAACACCATCGCCTGATGGAAAGTAAAAGATAGCAAATGTACCTCATAAATAGAATAATTTCCCAAAGAAATTTTCAGGAGTAGTATTAAAATTACTACTTAGATTCTCTTCTAAGGTTTTGATGAAATATGAAAGGAATGATTTCAGCCAAAGGAAAAAAAAAACTATATATCAAGGAGTAAGGACTTACCGGGTTCCTTCCCATTATCTTCAGATGGAAAATGATTTTCAGACTAAGAAAGTATCGTGCCAAAGATCAAATCTTGCATATGACTATAAGCTCGTTTGCTAAACCTTCAGCGAGTTCCAATATGGGGCCTCATAAAAGCTTTCAGACAAACACAAGGTGTTTTAAAGACCTTAAGAGAATGCTTTGCAGTTTTTATCCACCAAAATATAGGGCTTGGAAGAATATGAAATAATTTTGTCATTTAGCTGCCTTTCAAGAAGTCCCATATAGGAAGGAGCTGGTCGTAAAGATACTCGTACTTGAGGCTTTTTCTACTGGAAGGAACCCCAATAACATTTATAGAAAAGTCACAAAACTTTTTAAGAAAATTATTTTGGCATAAGCATTGACTATCATAAATTTAAAGAGGCATAGACAACATCAAATTAAAAGTTTTCTCACCCACACATATTTATGGCAGGAAGCAGGCTGAGAAGTCCCCTCCACTGAAATCACAGACCTGTTTGTAGAAAAGTTAGACTCAGAAGACAGAGCCAAGATGTATTGATATCAACTCCCATAGATTAGGACAGATTCCCAAAAATTGACAAAATGTGTTGTGCTGCATCTCAGAACTGCTATGAGCATCAGTGAGCATCGCATGCCATATCCTCACTTTTGAGCAGTTACCTTCTTGTAACAGAATTATAGCTGTGGGGAGTTGAGTATAGACCATTGGGGTCTCTTTGAGTTCACAAGTCTTCAAATTGAAAGCAACTTTCCTAAACTAGTTGTACTTGAGGAACTGCCCCTGAGCAGCCTAGACTTGATCTAGATGACAAAATACAGGACTTGAGTAGTTGCCACAATGGGATAAAACCTAGGAAGTTTGAGTCAGGGATATATTTTGCCTATGAGAAGGATGTGAATTGAGACCAGAGAGAGGGTGCACTGTTGCAAATGGTATTTGCAAAGATAGCCATTACCAGTGTCTCTCATCTCAAGATCTTGCGTTGTGATCTTGAGGCTCCTGTCAGTGAGTGGTAGCATCTATTTCAACTCCTAGTAAACATAGTCAGGCATTTGTGATTGCCTCCCCCATCAAGTGCTGTGGAAGTGTCAGACTTATCCAAGTCTGGGTGTTAAAATCTTGATAAAGAGAGAATGTGTTAAGAAAAGTGGAAATATCTTCATGAGTCAAAGAAAAATGGAAAACAGCAAATGAGTTTGGCATTTGTTCTCCAGCACTTGCTAAAGAAAACAGATATGAAATCTGACAAAGATATTTCTTACTCATTGGAAAGGTGGAAACAGTTGTGAGCATGAAAGGATCCCAGGGCCTCACCATGGATAAGTCAAACTAACCCCCAAAACTTCCTGTTTCCCTGATCCTTGTATACCAAGGAATACTAATTAGTAGGATTTGACTTTGGTAGAAGGATATCCCAATGATTGGAAATGAAAACCCCTCAGGGTCTAATGTAAAATGACAACCAGTTTACTTAAATTTGATTAATATTAGTCCTTATGATCAATAAGTGTTTGAATTACTGGAACTCCAAAGATAAGAAAGATACTTTCATAAAGGAAAAAAAAGCACGGGGAGGCTGAATCTAGAAGATTCTCTATTTTCCCTTTGAGTCTTTTCATCTTGACCCTACTCAATTTCTTTATTTTTATTTTTATTTATTTATTTTTTTTATTTTTTGACAGGCAGAGTGGACAGTGAGAGAGAGAGAGAGAGAGAGAGAGAGAGAAAGGTCTTCCTTTGCCATTGGTTCACCCTCCAATGGCCGCCGCGGACGGCGCGCTGCAGCCGGCGCACAGCGCTGATCCGATGGCAGGAGCCAGGTGCTTCTCCTGGTCTCCCATGGGGTGCAGGGCCCAAGCACTTGGGCCATCCTCCACTGCACTCCCTGGCCACAGCAGAGAGCTGGCCTGGAAGAGGGGCAACCGGGACAGACTCCGGCGCCCCGACCGGGACTAGAACCGGGTGTGCTGGCGCCTCGAGTCGGAGGATAGCCTAGTGAGCCGCGGCGCCAGCGACCCTACTCAATTTCTAGACTGTATGAAATGGATTTAGAAAATGTACTAGTTATCAAAAACTCTGAGATAAGATGACAGGCAGGTGAACACACAAGCTGATTAAAAGGCATGTATGATATTAAAGGCCTGAAAAGTGGTTTAAATATTTTCTCCAAAGGCTTTTGAAATAAAAATAAGCATATAAGTATGAAACGTGCATTTGTAATCATAACATATTCATCACTAAAAATCTGTCATTTATCATTCCAGCCTCGTTTTGGTTGGACATTTCCTACAGCCTTTGGAAAGTAAAAATTGTCTATTACAAAAAAATTGTCTATTACCAAAAAAAATTGTCTGTTACAAAAAATATATGTATATACCCAGATAGTCTGAATCCCCTTGAGAAATTTTAAGGTTTAGAGAATAGCTGTAGATCTAATAAGTATGTGACTGCAATTTTTTTCTCGTGAGTTCGTGATCCTACTCACTTCTGTTTGCCTCATTGGTCCCTCCTTATGCTTTTACACAGACATGTTAGTAAAGGGCCAATAAATAAATATCCTCATTGTGGTCTTTGTCCAGCTTCTAGCTGAACTGCCTGCCCAATGCCCATCTGTAGTGTGTTCAATGGTCTAACTCTGCTCACTCAAAATAAATAAATGAATATCCTCAAAGTATCATTGCATCACAATTCTTAGAATTGTGACTAGACCTGTATGAGATCTATTCTATTTATATATAAATAATAAAATAATATTGGAAAAAGAAAAAAACTTCAAAATTGAAACCCAAGAATCATAGAGGTAGTAAGGACATTTGACAGGAGCATGGTATGTATTTTTCATCTCAGCAAATAAGAGGCAAATCTTCACATCATCACTGTGCCCACCCTGTGCATCCAAGAAGACAACTGTGTCCACCAAGCATATCACAATAACTCCCTTTCTGTGACTGGGAATGACCTGGGCATCATAGTCTGCCTGATAAATATCTGTTGCAGAATGCCCTAATATGACATTATGTAGTCTTCTAAAAAGAGATGACCTTAAACTATTTTATGGGAAATTTTCATTTAATAGTTAGTATTTGATTTTCTGGTTTTTTCTTCTGTAAGATGAAACAATCATATACTTTAAGAAATATCTTAAGAATTATTATTCATATTTCACTGCTCTTTGAATGTTACAAATTCTATGAAGATATAATGGAGTCACTCTTAAAATCTTAAGATGAAAATAATCCTTTTATTCCTATATAACCATAATAATCTTCAGAGCACCCATAATATTTTACACTGTTTATTAATTCACAGTGTCTTCTGTTGACTGAAAAGTCCTTGAAAGTACAGAGTGTATCTTATTTTCCCTTTCCTTCATGGCCTGCAAATGGATCACTTCATCATGAAGGAATGGAAATGGAGAAGAGGGAAAATAAGAACTTACAGGGAACATAGACTAAAACTGGCCACTTGGAAACACAATTAGCCCAGAATTATATCAACCTTGAGTGAATATGGAAATGACGTCTGCCAGGATATGCCAGAAAAATGTTCACGGTGAATACTAGGTGATTTCCAAGATCACTCACAATCATGCTTACTCTGGGATTGCTTGCAGTTTATTAATTACAATCTGGACTCATGTTCCTAATCTCATCACTTTCTACTAAGTGGGAGTTTCCAAATGAATGTCTGGTCTCAGGTAACCTCTTAAGGTGAAAAAATTCATTTAATCAGGAACAATTGAGCACCTACTGGTTTGAGGCATTACAGTAGGAGCTAAGATATTAAAAAAAAAAAAAAAAAGAGTCCCAGGCTGGTGCTGTGGCTCACTTGGCTAATCCTCCACCTGCAACGCCAGCACCCCAGGTTCTAGTCCCAGTTGGGGCCCTGGATTCTGTCCCGGTTGCTCCTCTTCCAGTCCAGCTTTCTGCTGTGGCCTAGGAGGGCAGTGGAGGATGGCCCAAGTGCTTGGGCCCTGCACCCACATGGGAGACCAGCAGGAAGCACCTGGCTCCTGGCTTCAGATCAGCGCAGCGCGCTGGCCGTAGCAGCCATTTGGGGGGGTGAACCAACGGAAGGAAGACCTTTCTCTCTGTCTCTCTCTCTCTCACTAACTCTGCCTGTCAAAAAATTAATTAATTAATTAATTAATTTTAAAAAGAGTCCCAGTTCCCTTACACTCTCGGGTGTGAACTAGAATTATCTGTTTAATGAGCATATTGAGAAAGTTAGGAAAATAGACAGCATATCATTTCTTCACACTTAACCTCAAGAGCACTCCATTGAAAAGTGGTGGAATTGGCCAGATGGGTGATTTATCAGAAAGCTTGGAAGAGTTAAACATAGTAAGTCTTAAGTGTTTGTAATTCAACCTGTCAAGTTTCAGGGTAGGCATTTGCAAAGCACAGTGGCTTAAGCCACCAGTTGGGATGCCTGCATCCAAAACTGGGGTACCTGATTCCATTCTTGGTTACTTGGCTCCCAATTCAGCTTCCTGATAATGTGCAATCAAGGAGACAGTAAGTGATGGCTCAAGTTCTTGAGTTCCTGTCACCCATATGGGTGACCTGCATAAAATTCAAGGTTCTTGGCTTAAGTCTTACCCAGCCCCAGCTATTTCATATATTTGGAGAGTGGACTGGTGAATGAAAGATTGTTTTCTCTCTCTCTGTCTCTCTTGTTTTAAATAATAACAATAATTATGATGATAATGATAGACATAAGTAAATACATATATAAATTAATGTTTAAAAAGTTACAGAAGGGGCTGCTGCTGTGGCATAGTGGGTTAAGCCACTGGCTGCAGTGCCAGCATATTATATGAGCACCAATTTGAGACCCAGCCGCTCCACGTCTGATCCATCTCTCTGCTAACACACCTGAGAAAGCATTGAATTACAGATAAAGTCCTTGGGATTCTGCACCCATGTCAGAGACCCAGAAGAAGCTCCTGGCTCCTGGCTTCAGTCTGGCCCAGCACTGGCCTTTGTGGCCATTTGGGAACAGCTGGATGGAGTGAAACCCTGCATCCCATGACTGTGGGAGCCTTGTGTGCTGAGACTGGGGGAACACTGTGACTCTACATAGGGTGCTGGGTGTAACTGGGTTTCTGGAAAGACAATGTGAGTGGCTCCACACGCTCAGAGTTCCCAGATTGTCTGAGGTGGATCTTTTCAATGGTATCTATGCTCACACTGAAGAATGCGCAGATCCTTTGTGTTGCTCATGTAGTAGCAGTGATGAGTATTGCACCCACCATGGGCTAACACCTGAGAGTTGATCACCTTAGATGAGGGGGTGATTACACCAATAGAGGTGATCATACTATGTACTACATATAGGGCAGTTATAATCAAAACAGCCTGCTACTGGCAAAAGTAGACATGTAGAACAATGGAACAGAATAGAAATTCCAGAAATCAATCCAAGCATCTACAACAACTAATATTTGACAAAGGAGCTAAAATCAACCTCTGGAACAAGGACAGTCTCTTCAACAAATGGTGCTGGGAAAACTGGATCTCCACATGCAGAAGTAAGAAACAAGACCCCTACCTTACACCTTACACAAAAATCCACTAAACATGAATCAAGAACATAAATCTACAACCAGATACTAGATTACTAGAGAACATTGTGGAAACTGTGCAAGACAATTACATCAGCAAAGACCTCTTGGAAAAGACCTCAGAGGAACAGGCAATCAAAGACAAGCTGACAAATACAAATACAACAAGATGAGAAGTTTCTGCACTGGAGAAGAAACAGTCTACAAAGTAAAGAGGAAATCAATAGAACAGGAGAAAATAGTTGCAAACTATGAAACTGATAAAGGATTAATATCCAGAATCTATAATGAGCTCAAGTCAGCCACAATAAAACAAACAATCCAGGTCAGAAATGGGTGAGGGACTTGAACAGGCATTTTTCAAGAGAGGAAATTCAAATGGCCAACAGATACATGAAAAAATGCTCAGGAACACTAGCAAACAGGGATATGCAAATAAAAACCACAGTGAGATTTCACTTCATTACATTTAGAATGGCTCTCATACAGAAATCAATCAACAATAATGCTGGCAAGGATGTGGGGGAGAAGATTTTCTGATCCACTGATGGTGGGAATATAAACTTGTGCAGACATTGTGGAAACTAATATGGAGATACCTCGGATATCTGAAAATAGATCTACTTTATATACTTTGTCTATTTATATACTTTGTATACTTTAAATCAAATTTAAAAAACAATATTGCTTTGGGTAGTATGCACATTTTAATGGTACTGATTCCTCCCATCCATGAACACACAATTCCTTTCCATTTCTTACATTTCTTACGTCCTCTACAATTTCTTTAATCAGTGGTATATAATTTTCATTGTATTTTATAGTTTATATCTTTAGTCAAATTTATTTTTATAGCTATTGTAAATGGCTTTATTTTATTGATTGTAACAATGCTATTGATTTTTGTAGCTTGGATTTGAATCCTGCAACTTTGCTGAATTAATTTGTGTATATAAGATTGTGTCCTATGCAAACAGTGACAATATGAGTTACTTCTTCCTAATTTGTATTCCTTTTTTTTGCTTGCCTAATTGCTCATGTTATTTTCTAGATCTTGAAAAAAAACTTCAGCCTTTCCCTATTCAGTATCATGTTAGCTGTTAGCTTATTGATTTGCATATGTGGAACCATGCTTGTATCCCTGGGATAAATCCCACTTGATCAGGGTGAAAAGTCTCTTTAATGTGCTGTTGAATTCATTTTGCTAGTGCTTTGTTGAGAGTTTTTGTATCTATGTTCATTAAGTTCTGTAGCTTTGATTTTTTGGTGTTTCATTACCTGGATTTGGTATCAAAAATATAAAATGATTTTGTAATAATTCTTTTATCTATTTCCTTGGAATAATTTAAGAAAAATTGTCAATTGTTCTTGGAGTATTTAGCAGATTTCAGCAGTGAAGCCATCTGGTCCTGGGCTTTTCTTTCTTGGGAGATGCTTTACTACTGATTGAATCTTACCACTAGTTACTGGTCTATTTAGATATTCTATTTCTTGATGATTAAATCTAGGTATGGGGTATGTATTCAAAATGTTTTTCATCAACTTCTTGGTTTTCAAACTTATTGCTGTATAACTGTTCATAATAATCTTTAACAATCTTTTTTTATTTCTGTGGTGCCAGTCATAATGTCTCTATTTTTACTTCTGATTTTATGTATTTGGGTCTCCTCTATCTTTTTCTCAGTCTAGCTAAAAGTTTGCCAATTTAGCTTGTCTTTACAAAGGAGTAGCTATTCCTTTCATTGCCTTTATATTTTTTTTCATCTCTATATCATCTATTTCTTCTCTGAGTTTTATAATTTTTTTCTTTCTTTCTTTTTTTTTTTTTTTTTTTTTTTTTTTGGACAGGCAGAGTGGACAGTGAGAGAGAGATAGAGAGAAAAATCTTCCTTTACCATTGGTTCACCCTCCAATGGCCACCACGGCCCACGCTGCAACCGGTGTATCGCGCTTATCCGAAGGCAGGAGCCAGGTGCTTCTCCTGGTCTCCCATGGGGTGCAGGGCCCAAGCACTTGGGCCATCCTCCACTGCACTCCCGGGCCACAGCAGAGAGCTGGCCTGGAAGAGGGGCAACCGGGACAGAATCCGGCGCCCGACCGGGACTAGAACCCGGTGTGCTGGCACCACAAGGCGGAGAATTAGCCTACTGAGCTGTGGTGCCGGCCTATAATTTCTTTCTTTCTACTAATTTTGGCTTTAATTTGTTCTTGTTTTTCCAGTTCCCTGGGGTACCATCATAAATTGTTTATTTGAAGTATTTGTCCTTTTCTGGTATAGATATTGTTGTTAAGGATTCTCAAAGAAAATGTTCTGCTTCTTTTCCAGTGTTCCTAGAAATCAAAGTCATTTCTACATTCAGGTTCTTGTGCCATTTCCTCTGCCCTACATCTTTGCCGTTGTTGTCTTTGTCATATCTCATGTCTTAGCTCAAATGTCGCTTCCTCAGAGGGCCTATTCTTCCCCAGCTAAATGAATCCACTGGAGGCCATCATGTAGGTACTGAAAACACGTTGGTTTAATTGATTAAGTAAATAAGAAATAAAATAAAATCTGTGATCATGCCCACCCCTCAAAAACAGAAGATATGATTTCCATCAAGTTTAGGGAATATGTAGGAGATGATGAGTCAATGGCTATGGAATGTGACAAAAGCAAAATAAACCTTCTAGAGTAGAATGTGTTGAAACATTTTCACCTTTTTTCCCATTGCTGTCCAGGATTAATTATCAGCATATATGGAAATAGTCATCTTCAGTGATCTATTTCTTATCAAATGTAAGAAGAAAAACAAAGGCAGCATATCTAGTTTCATAACAGAATACCTTGAATCCCCTGCAAGAGTCACATCTGGACATAAGAATAGGTGAGACTAGCAAGTAATTTATGCACATTTAAGCCACTATTAAAAAATATCTGTCCAAGGATCATTTACTGAAGACAAAAGAGAAAGTGCCTTTTTAAACCTCTTTCATTGTACTTAAGATAACCAAGAAAATCAGTCACAGGCACTGAATAGAGTATAAAACAATATAAAATTCTGATTAGATTCGGAATCATCATTTGTAGTTTTTCCTCAGATGCACATATATGGAAGTAATTTATAAGGACACACCACAAAGCCCTGTTCAAAATTTAAATGAGAGCCCTTTTTTCCTGTCCCTCACCACAATAAAAAATATTTTCACCTTCTCAGTAGTTCTTTCTTCCTTCTTAGTCTCTTTTTTCTAAAAAGTTTTATCTACCTATCTATCTATCTATTTTTGAAAGAGAGAGAGAGAGAGAGAGAGAGAGAGAGAGAGAGAGAGAGAGAGGTTCTATCTCTTGGTTTACTTCCCAAATGCCACCATAGCCAGGCTGAACAGGTTGAAGCCAGGAACCAAAAGGTCCATCTGAGTGTGCAACATGCTTGCAGGAACCCTATCATCATTGGCTCCCAGGCACATTAGCATAAACTGGATTAGGTAAGGCAGTAGAACTTCACTGTAGGTAGTTTGATAGGGGATGCAGGCTACCCAAGCTGTGGCTCAGTCTGCTCCTCTACAATGCCTACCCTCTTCTAAAAATATTTGCAGGTATATTAACTGGTTTCAGGGTTAGAAGAAAGTATCCAGTTCTCATCATGCAGCAATATCACATACATTTTTCAACTTCTGCCCAATCTACTGATTACTGGCAGCTGTCACCTGGCTGTTCTGAGTGGTTGCTACCTGTAGGAAGAATTCTCAGTAGAGATCCATTAGAGATTGCAAGGGATGTTTTGGTTTCATTCTTATTTCAATTTGGTCAAAACAAAATAATCAAAGAAACCAGCTTCAAAAGGACTTGTATGTAAAAACTTGAATTAAACGGGCACCGTATCTTACATGTACTGTAGTTGTTTAGAGACCCTTTTGCACAGATGCCTCAGGGCATTTCCTGTTCAGCTGTCACCATCTGCCTACACCCTTTTCCATCCACAGTGGTCCATGGAATTCCTTCCTAGCCTCACAAAAACAACATGTTTTACTTCTCCAGAATTTAAGCAGTGCATTTTTCCACTGTTTCTCATCAGCCGTCAACATACCAAAATATAAACAGTAAGTACAAGGGGCACTGCAATAGACCTGTCATCATCAGGATAAACTGTTAGCAACCAGAGTGTACATTCAGGGGACATGGGAAGACACATTTATTCTTTAACAAAGCTCCTAAGACCAGTGATGTCTGAAAATTTGAAAATAAACATAATAGCACTTAAAAGTAAAGTATTAGGACTAAGAGATAATAATACTAGCAAACATTTATTGAGTGGTGTCATTTATCAGATACTATTCTAAGCATTCAGGTGAGTTATCTCATTTGTAATCTTAGCAACAACTATGTGATTGATACACTATCATTTTCTTCATTTAAAAATCAAGAAAATTTAGATACAAAGAGGTTAAATAGCCTTCCTAAGGTCACAGAGTTACTACCTGTCACAGCCAAGACTGTAACTCTGGACTGTGTAACCAGACCAAGTACTTCAAGCAATTGGCTAAACTACTTGTAGAAGGGGAAGCCATAACCACAGCATAGGTGCCTGAAGTCATCATCTACATTAGTTAGAAGTTAAGCTCTATAGAAGAGGATCCCAACATAAAATGAACACCTAAACTTCAGCTAGCCTAAATAGTATATACACAATATACTGAAAAATTATGGAGCAGTGTTAACACTATACCAGACGTTAATATAATTCCTTCTAGGATCATAATTTAATTTTTTCTTACAACAAACCTAAAGAACCACTACTAGTATTGTCCTTATTTCAAATTTAAGGAAACTTGAGACAGAAAAATTCAGTATTTTGTCAGGACTTATCACCTAGACTCTAGAAACCATTCACCCTTAAACACTACATTTCACTTCAAGTTATATATCTACAAAGGAGCTTAGGGCTTTAATTCCATTTGCCATAACACTAACTCCTTAGAGTCCTACTACTTAAAATCTGGTCTTAAATCTGGACCAGTCTTGGATGAAGTTGAACACAGTGGATGGAGTAGCTTCCAGCTCCTCCTAGTGGCTTGAGTGACCACTAACATTTACTGAGGCGCTTCAGTGTTTGAATCTTCACACACCAGGAAACACTAGCTTTTGTGTTTGTCCAAAGGCAGGATAAAACACCTATAATCAAACCCATCTTGAGCCTCCAAGGCCTCTTTCAGTAGCTGACATCTGGTTTATATCAGGGTAGTTTAACAACTGGGGAAGTGCATCCTGCAGATTAAAATCATAAAATTACCCCCAAATTGGGCAAATGTGGAGTGGAGACAACAGGAGTTTTGTTTTTCAGTTTCCTCCTTGCATTCCACTACAATAAATACCAATGCTTGTTATCCAAGCTAATTACACAGTTCTCCAGCACCAAGCAAGCTCCATTTTCCTTTCATTTCTGACACACAGCATTTAGATGCATTCCTTCTAATAACCTGTTTCCTCCTCTTTTAAGAATTCAGTGTTACAACCATCCAGCTAGCAACTGAAAACCTGAAGTTACTGCAATTTCCACTCCTTGTTCTTTCTAGGGTTAATATTTAAACATGCATCACAATTACAGGAATTTATGGTCTTCAACAAAGTAGCTATTTTCAGACCTGTTTACAAGACCGCAGCCTGAAGCATCACTCAAAAACAGCTTGAACTGATTGCATCATTCTCTGGAACAGAACATCTAGCAGCATAACATGCATTTGTAGCTGGTGCATCTGCCCTGTAATTAAGGTGGCACTGCAGCACTGCTCCAAACTTATTTCTGCAACAGAACAGCTGAGATCCTCTAGATAAGATGTCAGAATGTGTGCCACTGGTATTGCATCCAATTTCTGGATTAACATTATCAGAGCCAATTTACTGCTGAATTAAAACAAAACACCAGAAATGTTGGTGATATGGCAACATATATCCACAGTAGTTTTTTTTATGTCAATAATTATTGCTGCTTTCTCCCAGACTGCACTTGAGAATACTCTTAGTAAACGTCATTCAAAGCTCACTGAAGGATGCATATTACTGTTTAATGAACAAAAATGACTCATTATTCATATCAACCCTACATTGTGCACTTAAAAGCCGTAGAAACCAACCTTTCCAAATCACAAGTAAGTTTTTAACCATGAGTTCATTCCTTGCATTATTCACCAGGACAAATGATGAAAGGTGCATTTGAAAAACAAGAAATCAATTTTGGACTCAAGTGGGTCAAGGATGAGAACAGTGTGGCCTGAAGGACTCAATGGTTCCTCTCAGAATAGCATGCGAAACTCTAAATAAGTGCATCAACATCAGGTGCAAAGCTTGATTTGGTTTTGTCTTCCTAAAGCAAGTCCTATGCAACAAAAGCTGCAAGTGTTTTCAGAGAATGCTATATATTATATAACTATTTCCTGATAATATATTGCTATGTCTTTTTTTCTACCAGAGTACATTAATAAAATTGACCCAAGGATTCCCTCTAAAGCAAATATCAAAAAATATAGTATCAGGTTGACTAATGTCTGCAGAGAACCTACTACATGCAAAGCATTGCTTTGTTGTAAGATGCATACTAATATAGAAAATTTGGCACCTATTGCTTGCCGCTCAGTGTCTTTCTACTTTTAGAAAATTCTCTGCTGAAAAATGTGGTGCCTTCTGCGCTCCCCAGCTAAGGGTCCAACACAATCGCAGGACATTTTGCTTTGAGATTTAGATTCAATTGTTAAAGCATCACAATGCTACCAGAAAGCGACAGAATGAACAGATGGATACCACGTCATCAATGAGAAGCATGCATGTGCACACTCCCCAGATTTTGTGAAATCACCCCCAAAACCTCTCACTTCAAAAATTCAGATGAATTAATCTTTCCATTTAGCTGTCTATCCTTAAGTGTTTCAAGAATCAAGCTCCTTCAAAGTGCTCTTTGTTTTCTCCCTTACACAGAACCTGTGATTGAGCATGATTCCAAGTCAATAGAGACATTCATAATTTATAAGATGATTTTTAAAAAATCATGACTTTGCAAACACAGTTGTTAAGGTTACAACAAGTAATAAAAATGCAGAGAACATCCTGCAGTAGAGACAGTCTTTGGGAACCCCCTACTGGTTTAGCCAGAGGAAAACGACCCCAGTGGTTCATTTAGCAACAGCTGTGGGATCCAGATTACAAATTCTTCCCAAGGCAATAGGAATATGAGCTTGAAATATTCATTTCTCCTCCCAATACAAATTTGCTGATGCATTGCTGTCTCAACATTTCTATAAAGCCAAAACCCTACCCTTGGAGCAGAGCAAGTTGAATGCTAAATTCTTGGGAAATAAAGTGTACGATACTCAGAAGGCACATGTGAAAAGATTTTCCTTTGGAATCTCAAAACCAATTAGCAGTTGGTAGCAAGACCAACCACAGAGAGAGTCAAAAATTTCTTCCGCTATTTTAGATTCTTCAAAGTCAAAAAAGGAAACAAATTTGTGTTTAGATTAATAGTTTCCATTAGGGAACCATCTCTCCTGAAATGCAAACACATTTAAGTTATTCTATAACTCAGAAGAATATCTTATATGTTTATTTATAAACAGCACTATTTAGCAGGGGGAAAATACTCAGATTAAAGTATGGATATAAAAGCCCAATTCACAGTGACTGGGAAATGCTTAATACAGATGGTAGATAAAACTCTGATTGGCCTCACCTGAAGTTGTAATAAAGTAAAGTGTGAATTTTGAAGTACTCCAGGGGTGGGCACTGTGGCATGGTGGGTAAAGTTGCCGCCTGCAGTGCCAGCCTCCCATATGGGCACCAGTTCGAGTCCCAGATTCTCCACTTCCAATTCAGCTCTCTGCTGTGGCCCAGGATAGCAGTGGAAGATGGCCCAAGTCCTTGGGCCCCTGCACCCATGTGGGAGATCCAGAGGAAGCTCCTGGCTCCTGGCTCTGGATCGGCGCAGCTCTGGCCATGGCCATCTGGGAAATGAACCAGTGGGAAGAAGACCTCTCTCTCTCTCTCTCTCTCTCTCTCTCTCTGTCTCTACCTCTCTGAAACTCTGCCTTTCAAATAAATAAATAAATCTTTAAAAAAAAAAAAAAAGAAAAATACTCCAGTTCCTTATTTGAATTTCATTTTTAAAAAGTATTGGATATGGGCCAGCGCCATGGCTCACTTGGCTAATCCTCTGCCTGCGGCGCTGGCACCCTGGGTTCTAGTCCCAGTGGGGTGCCAGATTCTGTCCCGGTTGCTCCTCTTCCAGGCCAGCTCTCTGCTGTGGCCCGGGAGGGCAGTGGAGGATGGCTCAAGTGCTTGGGCCCTGCACCCGATTGGGAGACCGGGAGGAGGCACCTGGCTCCTGGCTTCAGATCAGACAGCACCGGCCATAGCGGCCATTAGGGGAGTGAACCAACGGAAGGAAGACCTTTCTCTCTGGCTCTCTCTCTCTCACTATCTAACTGGCTGTCAAAAAAAAAAAAAAAAAAAAAAAGTATTGGGTATGTTCCATTTCCTGATATTACACTTAGTGCCAGAAATACAACCATGAAAGACATATGCCCTATTCTCAAGAGGCACATGATCTAATGGGGAGACATACATGGAAACACACAATAGCCCAAAGCGTAATCTATGCTATAGTAGAACAATAGAACTAAGGGTCGATCACTACTAAAAAGAAGTAAACGAACTGGAAGAAGTATCTGATATGAGCTCTCAGAAATTTGTGTTGGAAAAGAAAAAACTTATAGTTAAACCTAAAATGTATATTTGAACAAGAAAAGGTTCTAGAACTAGGCAAAATTCTGGACCAAAAACAGTTCAGAATGCCCCGGGGAACAGTGTGGTGAGCTGTATTTATAATCAGAAAAAAAAATAATATACAGCTATCACTTGAGTGGTTCAGTTCAGCATTTGACACACAATTAGTAACCTTCATTCTGGGATCGGCTGAGAGTTGAGTTGCCATGACTGGCTGATGCTCAGCTGCTTGGTTGCCAGAGTATATCCTTAAGCTTCAATGTGCTTGCACATCAAGCTAAGTTGCAGTTTATACAGAGGGCACTTTATGTCAAATTTAATCACTCAAATACAAAGGCTGGTTTAAACCAAAGTTATTTCAGCTTAAAAATTCTTCCAATTTGGTAATCCTTTCCAGTCTTGAAACACTGACCAAAGCCATGGACTTGGACATACCATCTTCTGAAACTATCACAATGTCTGCTTGATACCAGTAAGGAATCTACAATTTCACAATGTCAATCATTCAGATGACTCATTTTATGCTTTTGTTACTGTAACCACAACAGGAGTAACGTACCAAAATGACTATATATACATTTATTTGTTTTAAATTCTATTTTTAAAATGTTGTTGAATAGGCCGGCGCCGCGGCTCACTAGGCTAATCCTCCGCCTAGCGGCGCCGGCACACCGGGTTCTAGTCCCGGTAGGGGCGCCGGATTCTGTCCCGGTTGCCCCTCTTCCAGGCCAGCCCTCTGCTGTGGCCAGGGAGTGCAGTGGAGGATGGCCCAGGTGCTTGGGCCCTGCACCCTATGGGAGACCAGGAAAAGCACCTGGCTCCTGGCTCCTGCCATCGGATCAGCGCGGTGCGCCGGCCGCAGCGCGCCAACCGCGGCGGCCATTGGAGGGTGAACCAATGGCAAAGGAAGACCTTTCTCTCTGTCTCTCTCTCTCACTGTCCACTCTGCCTGTCAAAAAAAAAAAAAAAAACAAAAACAAAAACAAAAACAAAAAAAAATAATAAAATAAAATGTTGTTGAATAGACATGAAAATTTTACAGATTTCTAGGATGATGTATGATGTCCCAATGTATGTATGTTGTATAATGTCCAATCAGGTCAAGTGTATCTATCTAATCAAACATTTAACATTTCTTTATGGTGAAAATATTCAAAACTTTATCTTATAATTTTTTAAATAGAGAAATTTAAAGTACATTAACATTTTCTCCAATCACTCTACTGTGCAATAGAACCTTAGATCATCTTACTTAAACATTGATCAATCTTTCCTCATCTTATCCTCACCTTTTCCCTCACTGGCCTCTGAAGAACACCATTATACTTTTATCTTCTATGAAATCATTTTTTTAGATTCCAATTATGAGTGAGAACATGTGATAATTGTCTTTCTGAGTTTGAATTATGTCATTTAGCATAATGACCTTCAGTTTCATCCAGTTTGTTGCAAATGACAAGATATTATCTTTTTTATGGCTAAATAGCATTTCATATCACATATGTAGGATATTTTATTTATCCCCTCATCATGGAGGGATGCTTAGGTTGTCTATACCTTGGGTATTATGAATACTTTTGCAATAAACATTTGAGTATAGATGTGTCTTTAACAGAATGATTTAATTTCCATTGGATTTATACACAATAGTGGAGTTGCTGGATCATATGGTAGTTCTATTTCTAGCTTATGGAAGAAAATACACACTGTTTTCCAGCATGGCTGTATCAATTTATATTCCTTCCAACAGAGTGCAAGAGTGTTTTTTTCTCCACATGCTTTCCAGTGCTTGTTATCTTTTGTCTTTTTGATAAGTCAATGTAACTAGAATGAAGTGATATTTCATTGCAGTCTTATTTGTGTTTTCATGCCGATTAATGATGTTGAGTATATTCTCATGCAGTTATTGCTCATTTCTATGTCTTCCTTTGAGAAATGTCTGTTTAAATCTATTGTCCATGTTTAAATTGTTTTATTTGATGTTTTGCTGTTGAGTTGTTTGAGTTTCTTGCTGAAAGGAATTGAAGGGGACACAAAGATATGGAAATACATCCTGTGTTCATGGTTTGGAAAAATCAATAATATTAAAATGGTCATACTACACAAAGTTATCCATGGATTCAGTATAATCCCTATGAAATTATCAAAGACTTTTTTTTCATAGAAGGAGAAAACACTACTAAAATTGCATGGAACCACAATGATCCCAAATAGTCAAAGTAATCTTGAGAAAAAATAAAAATAAAAAAACAAATCAAGGCCGGCGCCGCGGCTCACTAGGCTAATCCTCTGCCTGCGGTGCCAGCACACTGGGTTCTAGTCCCGGTCGGGGCGCCGGATTCTGTCCCGGTTGCCCCTCTTCCAGGCCAGCTCTCTGCTGTGGCCAGGGAGTACAGTGGAGGATGGCCCAAGTCCTTGGGCCCTGCACCCCATGGGAGACCAGAATAAGTACCTGGCTCCTGCCATCGGATCAGTGCGGTGCGCCGTTGGAGGGTGAACCAACGGCAAAGGAAGACCTTTCTCTCTGTCTCTCTCTCTCTCGCTGTCCACTCTGCCTGTCCAAAAAAAAAAAAAAAATCAAGAGATATTACACTCCCTGACATTAAAATATATTATAAAGCTATAGTAATTAAAACAGCATAAAATTAGTATGAAAGTAAAAACAACATGCACAGACAATAGAACAGAATAAAGACCAGAGAAGTAAATCTATTAATCTAGAGCCAACTGATCTTTGACAGGGGTGCTAGTTCCCTACTAATATGCACCTTAGGACGCATCAAGAGATGGCTCAATAAGTTGGGTACCTGCCAACTATGTGGAGACCTAGAATATCATTGAGACTCCTGGACTTGGCCTGGCCCTGCCCCAGCTGTGACAGGCATTGGCAAGTGAAAAGGAGACTAGAAATTCTCTCTGTCTCTCTGCTTTTCTGGGTAAATTGGGTATCCACATGCAGAAGAATGACTCCAGACTCCTGCTTCTCAGCATATACAAAAAGCACTTAAAAACAGATTAAAGTTGCTAACTATTACTGTGAACACATCATGTGTTTATTTCCCTTGAGAAATTTCTTTAACTTGTTTGGTGGCAGTGTCGGGAGAAACCATTGTTTCAATCATTTTTGAATTAGACTCTTCACAGTTACTAATATCCTGGAAATATAAATTCAGCACCAAATTTTGTTCAGTAGCACACACAAGATCCCAACTTGGCAAAGAGAAGATCAAGAATTATGTGATACTCCACTAAGTGTTCTTGCTGAAGAATAGCCCAGCCATTTGATGGAAGGTGGCCTCTACCTGTTTGTATCCCTGAGAGGTTTCATAGCCTAGAAAGGCCGTAGTTTTACCAAATCAATGAACTAACTTTGAATTCTGCACACCTGTTATTCTAATACTGCTAGAAGAACCCAGTGGAAAATTTCCTCAGTGGAAACCAACTTTTCCTTATCCATTTTAAGATAGATACTAATTTTAGTGGTTTACCACTTTGACTTCCAATTAAGAGTAATATGCTGGGAACTCTCAAACAAGTCTATTTAGGAGTGAGTTAGGCCAAATATGAAGTCTCAGGCCAGGAAGTAGGCACAACAAAATTTGGCAAATTTTCCACAGACCCAAGAGAGGCCCTCCAGGATAGGAAAAGAAGGCCACCTTGCTAGGTTATCTCCTTACCCACCAATGGCTGGTTGTGGCCCCCTTATTATATGTTGAAGGGATACATAACTACATCTAAAGGTACAAGACTGTATTGAATTAAATTCAGTGACACTGTAGAAGCGGTCATTTGTGCCTTCATAAACAGTACCCAAGTCTCAAATATGTGTTGTACTGGTATCACCTGTATAAGATTTCTATACTTGTAGCAATTGGGTTCAAAAGTCAGGGTATCACCCCCAGGGAGTACGAAAAACAAACAATGGTGATGTCAAGCATATCAAAGGTAATTGACTACTCTCTGTTTGGAATTTCAGAGTGTTTCCTAATTGGATTTATTTCTGTTTTTTCTTTTTAACCCCCAATCCCAAAATTACTGTGGTTTCATGCCAGAGCAAAGCACAAGCTTTTCCTAAAACCAATGACAGACTATGGTCCTATGTATTACCCTGTGTGGAAAGAGAAAAGGTTAGGGGCCAGGGCCCTGGCTCACTAGGCTAATCCTCCACCTGTGGCGCCGGCACCCCAGGTTCTAATCCTGGCGCCAGATACTAGTCCCAGTTGCTCCTCTTCCAGTCCATCTCTCTGCTGTGGCCCAAGAAGGCAGTGGAGGATGCCCCAAGTGCTGGGGTCCCTGCACCCGCATGGGAGACCAGAAAGAAGCACCTGGCTCCTGGCTTCAGATCAGCGCAGCGCGCTGGCCGTAGCAGCCATTTGGGGGGGTGAACCAACGGAAGGAAGACCTTTCTCTCTGTCTCTCTCTCACTGTCTGTAACTCTCTCTCTGTCTCTTTCTCTCTCACTCTGCCTGTCAAAAAAAGAAACAGAAAAGATTAGAACTATTGGAAATAAGAGAAAAAATAAGGCCCTTGTGGTGATGGAGAACTTTTGACCGCGATTTTGGAAAAACTGTTCACATGTTATGATGCTGTCTGCTTCTGGGGAAGAATTTTCTTAGATAGCTTTAACTTAAAGTCTCAAACAGATGAACTGCCCCAGGATACCAGAGTGGCCCTTTTACATTTTGATATGTGGACCTAAGCTTCAAGGTCCTGAAATTTGAAAATTCGCTAGGCATGGGTGATGAGATGAATTTGGTATAGTATTTTCCAATGAGATTCAAGGTCAAGGACAGTCTTTCTCTGATGTTATTTCCAGTAGACCCAGGCCAGGTTCTAGATCATGAGAACTCTAATCATCAGTTGATAGATCATGAAAAGCTTCTTTTACCTGATAAAAATATACTTCAGTACAATACATTAAAGCCTCTACATTTGTCCAGTAAAATGGGATCATTTGTTACTCAAAATTGATCCAGGGATGTCACATAAAGGAAACATACCTTCTGATAACTTCCTAGTTACTTTCATAGTACCTATTTTTCTATGTAGGAAAGCTTATATTCAATCAGAAAATATACAGACTGTACAAATACAAGAGGGACCTCACTGAAGATGGCAAAAGGATAAAGTATATTTATAAATATATGAGTAAAAATCCACCACTTGAAGCCTTTATTGTCTCTGCAGAGTTATAAATTCAACAAAACAAATACTGATTGAAGCCACTGTAATCCATAAGCTGTACTTTGGAAATTTATATTCGTTAAATAAAAGTTTGAAAGAAAAAAAAAACTATTTTTTCAATTTAGAATAGTCACTCCACCAATATTTCCTTATCATTTGAATCATCTTGCTTGCTCCATGGTGAATAGTGGAATAATGGAATATAAATTTTTTAATGGTGGAAGCTTCAAAGACTTGAGGAGGAACACACAACTACCCAGGCTTTCTGTGAGTTCAAACTTAATACTAAATTTATACTCCTTCAGATACCAATTTTTCTTTTCTCAATCAGATGCACTGCACCATAAAATAAAGTCTCATAAGGAAGTTTACTTGGATCAGTCCTGTGAAATTCATTCAAATTTTGCATCCTTACTATATTTTAGCATGAGCTGGCTTAACATGAAATCTACCCATGCATTCCCTTGATATCCAGGTTCAATTTTAGAACAATGGGATTCAATCTTAATTCTGTTGATTTGTGATGGCAACACAATAACAGAAAGAAATTCATGTACTTGATGTTCATATTTAATGGAAGTCCCACTAGATATGAGAAACCCCTCTGTTCCTGTAATATGTCAAGATCATGAACAACTACAAAACCATATATTCTATCTATGTAAAACTTTCTTTAAAAAGAAATTATTTATTTACTTGAAATTCAGAGAGAGAGATCTTCCTTCTACTGGTTCACTCCCCAGATAGCCCAGGGCTGGGCCCAGCAGTAGCCTGGAGCCAGGAGCTTCATCTGGGTCTCCCACCCTAATGGCAGGGGCCCAAACACTTGGGCCATCTTCAGCTGCTTTCCCAGGCTCTTAGCAGGGAGTTGGATTAGAAGTGGAGCAGATGGGTTTCAAACTGGATTCCTTAGGGAATGGCGGCATCATGCCGGCTTCACCCACTATGCCACAACACTGGGCCCTGTGTATAACTTTATTGGTTTTCCCTTAGCTGTATGACAAGCTTGAGGGAAAGCAAAAATCTCTGCAGTTTGGCCAGACTTAAATTGAGGAAGACTTCCTCCATTTAATAGTTCATTTTTGTTTGTGATAGAATACTCTACCTTATATTTTTTGTCTGAGTTTGGTGTAAGATTCAATAAAAAAGAATCAAATTAGAATTAGCCAATGGAGCAATGGATTTCCACACATGAGGAATTACTCATAATGATACCACATTCACACAATTGTCTTTACCATTATCAGGTAATGATAGTAAGGTAGTAGGTTTAAGTAAGTTGCAGCATTTTAGATGGAGATTGGAAAGAGACAAAATGATTTCCTAAAAATGTTAGTCTGTTCATTGAAAGATACTGGATTTGGCTGGACTTCGACAGATTTTTCCACAGCATGTGGAAACTACAAGAGATCCTCCCTAATGTTAACTCAAATTAGACTTTGACTAATATACCGTTGTTGCTTTTTTTAATGATTAAAAATTGCCTTAGTGGCTGGATCAACTGCAGGTTATCATATGCCATAGACTTATATTTTCCCCCTGTTTCGGTGTGAGAACTCCTAGTGCCTGCATTTTATGCTTGTGCATGAATAATGGGAAAGGCTTAGTACAACTTGGTAGCAGTAATCACGGGTTGTTGTAAGGCCAGTTCTGTTTCATTAGAGCCATGGTCATGAACTGCCTCCCCAAAGCAAAGGTCCTGATACTGCACTGCTATCGAGGTCATCCAACAGTGAGGTCACAGGGGAGACTTAGGAACCTTGTAGCTGCAGCATCCTGCAAGTCCAAGAAAGCCTTGCAACTGTCTTTTAGTTGTAGGTAATGGGGAAATTCCTCAATAGTTGTGTTCCCTTGGGGAGAGGGAAGTTCCTCTAACAGTCATATGCATGTCCTAAATACTGGATATTTTCCCTTGAAAACCACATCTTTTCCATTAAAACCTTATGACCCTTACACACAAGTTGTTCTAACAAGTAAATTGAGTCACTTTCAGATCAGTTTATAGCTGGAGGGTGCAAAAAAGATTGTCAAATGACTAAATTGAGGTAGAGTTTTGGGGCAATTGCGGGATTTTCAAGTGCTAATGAAAAATGCCTGAAAAAAATAAAAACGGTGCCTCAGTCAATTCTCTTGGCACAATAGTCCAGGTGCATTTCCAAAGAAATGCAAACAAATACTGACTTTCTTTACTGGAATTCTAAGATCAGTGATCAAAGGGCTATGACTAAGAATCATTTTAAATCAACAGGCACATTGGACAATTAAATATTTGTATTCGGGACCACAGGAAACCTGGGTATTGCACTGTATGAATGGCTCATAGTTGTTTAACAAATACTCACCCTTGTCCACTTGTGTTTTGTTTTGCCAAGCAGGACTGTAGTATTATAAGGACTGGTGCATGGAATGATAAACTTGTGTTTAATTAAGTCTTCTGAAATAGTAAGAGTCCTTTAATTGCTTCAGGTTTCAATGGTTATTGAGATAATTTAGAACAAAGTTTAGAATTATCTATTTGGACTTTCACAGCTCCAAAACTTCAAACTTTCTGCTCTCAGTGGAAGAATAAGCCTACAAACATTCAGATATTTTAGAAAGGTCAGGGAGTCATAATGCAGGCCTGAGTTTCAAACACATCCATTTCTGCCCACAGGGAGCATAACAGATTTGGTTCAGGAGAGTCAGGAAACTAAGATTATTTCTCTCTCTGAAGAGAACTTCATCTGTCCCTTTCAAGAGCCAGTCTAGCCCTAGCAAGTTCACAGGTGTGGTATTACACAGTACCAAGGTATGTTTTTCTGGAAATGCCCACTGTGTCCATTGGACAGCTCAGATATATGTGCCTCTTGTACCTGACTTGAAACTCTCACCACAGAAATTACCTTTTTTCTCCAAGGGATTTAAAGTGTCCCAGGTATAACAGGAAGGGGCAGGCATTATCAGAAACATTTTACTGGAAAATCACTCAGAGCCCCATCATGTTCATTATTTTCTCATGGACTTTGTCTAGTGAGAAAACAGGTAAGCCCCAAGGGAAAAGGGGCTTATTTGCAGACTGACATAAAAGTAAACAATGTCCACTCCAGTGCTTTGGTATATTGCAATAGAGGAAGAACTCTAGAGGTACAAGATTCATTATCCAGGCCTTTTCTGCTTTGGTTTATTTTATTTATTTATTTATTTAAATATTTATTTCATTTATTTGAAAGGCAGAATGATGGAGAGAGGAAAAGACAGAGAGACAGAGAGACTCTTCCATCTGCTGGTTCACTCCCCAAATGGCCACAACAGCCAGATACGGGCCAGGCTAAAGCCCTGAGCCCAGAACTCATTTGGGAAAACCAGGTGGGTGACAGAGGCCAAGCACTTGTGCCAACTTCCACTGAATTCCCAGGTGCTTTAGCAGGGAGCTGGATAAGAAGCAGAGCAGCCAGGACTAGAATTAGTGTTCCATTATGGGATGCCAGTGGCCTAACCCACTGTGCCACAACACTGATCCCTCACCTATGGTTTAAAATGAAGATAGGAAAGTTCCTTTGGTCCACTTCTTTGCAATTATTGCAGTTAGAGGAACATAAGCTTGTTAGCCTTTCGAGTCATTTTTTCCCCCTTTTCTAGTGTCCTCTCAAGATACTCAATTACAGCCACTGATTCAACCATCTCTGTAACCTCTCATTCCAGATTTTACTTTTTAATTATACCAGTAAGTTCAAGATGAAGTCCTTTTACAGATAAAGCACATTATGTCATTTCAATTCCTGCTGGAAATACGCCCTGATATGTTTCTAGTGCAGAATTCTTCTCAAACTGTTTCCAAAGGAGCTCTATAATCTGAACCTGGTTCAGCCTTCTGCCTACAAGACTGTACAATGGATCCATCAATTCTCTGCAGAAAAACTTCAGAGACTGAATTTAAAAGGCTTTCAGCAATCTTCCTAGCTCCCCGTGATCCCTCCCTGGAAGAGGTTTTGGAAGAACCTTTAATACTTTCTTTTTTAAAAAATATTTTTTTTATTTATTTATTTGAGAGGCAGAGTTAGAGAGAGAGAGGTCTTCCATGTGCTGGTTCATTCATTAAATGGCCCCGAAATGGCCAGGACTGTGTCAGGCTGAAGCCAGGAGCCAGGAGCTTCTTCCTAGTCTCCCACACAGGTACAGGGGCCTATGCACTTGGACCATCTTCCACTGCTTTCCCAGGCCATAGCAGAGAGCTGAATGGGAAGAGGAGCAGCCAGGACTAGAACCTGTGCCCATATGGGATGTCAGCACTGCAGGCCAGGGTTCTAACCCACTGCGCCACAGTGCCAGCCCCGAATCTTTAATACTTCCATTCTCCTTCAGTCATCCATTTTCAAGCTTCACTGGGTACCGGTGTCATATGTGTAAACTGGCAAAGATCAGGGAAGCATGGCTCACAAGAGCCTATGTGCATGCTAAATTTCTCAGTAAATTTTTGAGGATTTTCTTTTAGATTTGGAAATTCCTTTCTTATAATGGCTCTCTTCTCTGCCTCAGACCATGGTATAAAAGTGGTTATCACAGGCAGATCTGATAGGTCAGAAGGTCTCAATTTGTAAAGCATCTGTCTACCTTCCTCTTTTTATTATCTTCAAGGGGAAAGGCATTTGGGCCAATGGATTACTAGACTCAGCCTTTATGTAGAGCTGCACAGAGGGAAGGGATGGTAGGGGTCAGTTCAAAGTACAGTCCTCTTTCATCATAGCCTCAGCCCGCAGCTTTAAGTTAATCATATGCCTCTTCTAAAGAATCTTCCAAGGAAGCAATTTTTGATTCATTTCATCTTTTAAGTGCTTCCACACATCAGATAGAGAACACATCCTACTGTTTCTACTGGAGTTCTGCTCCCTGTTTTCATAATGAAATATTAAATAAATAAATTGTTGAATACAAATTACATGTGGCCATTAGTTTTCTAACCTGCATCTACTATGATTAACCCACCACCCCGAACATGATGCTGATACGTGAATCCTGATGGTGTTCTAGAAGGTGAAAAGTCCTTAGATTCCTTGAATTGTGATGAGCTCAATCACCAAGAAAAACAATAGATACAAATTTTAAAAATCAACAAACAAAAATACTCATCCAAGGCCTTAACTATATCCAATCCAGTTAACTGCCAAGTCCAATTTGGCCCTGAATCCAGTTGAGATTCTGTATAACCCAGGGAGACATGGATGGTCTCTTAACTGAAGCCAATTCAGGAAAGTGGGAAAGAGATGCCAAAATGTCTGTTCAAATGAGTTCAGAGAGCTCAGAACACAACTCTGTGATCTGAGATAGAGACCCACCCAGGCTTTCCAGTTGCCCCAAGAGAGCGCTGGACTTGAGGAGCCCTAGGGGGTACCTGACAGGTGCCCGGCTGCTTCCAGGGTAGCTAGAAGCTCTACTTCAGATTCCGTTGACTCTGCCACTCTGTTGCGGGTTAAGGGGAGAGATCTGGGATCAATCAAATTTAGCAAATTTTATTTGAGCAAGAAAAGTTTCTAGATCCAGACAGCATTCCAGACTGAAGATGGCTTAGACGGTCCTCAGGAACACTGTGGTAAGCTGTATGTATATTCAGAAAAAGCAGGACGGGGAGATTACATGATGGGTACAGTTTGATTTTTGCCTTGTTTAGGCATAATTCTGTAACCTCCAGCATGGATTGGCTAAGGGCATAGCTGCCACAATTGACTGAAGTGTTGTCTGGTTACCAAGGTATACACATAAATTGTATTATAACTGGCTTGCACAACAAGTTCAGTCACAATTCCCTATAAACAGAGACCATCTGAGGAAAAATTTATCAATGAAGTATAGAGGTCACTTGAGGCTAAATTTATTTCAGGTTAAAGTTAAAGGTCATTTTGAGCAATGGACATGAAGAATATGAACCTAACAGAATATCTGCATATAGTAAGGTCTTCCAGGCTGTGTGCAAATGACCTTAAATTAGTACATTAGTCACATTTTTATAACCACAGATAATCATCTTAGCAGCCATTGTTCCATGTGATAATTCCCAGCATTTTACTATAAACACACTTTAGCATGAGCTATTTTATGTCACATTCAACAGATCCATCAAAAGAGTAGAAATGAGGAACTCAAAGCATTGATGTATCTTAGATCAGCCTGTCAGGTTAAAGAACATCCGCTGGTATTGTACACATGGTGTTATGGTGAGCATTCCAAGCTCAAGTCCAGGCAACATGGGAAAGAGTGGTGCAATTGCTTGGAAATATCTGTCAAGGCACAGAGGAGAGAAAGCAGCAGCGCAAGTGTCTTGTCTTTGCTGATCTTCTCCTAGCCTACTCGCAGACGCTTTTACAAATGGTTCCTTCATAGGAATACTTAAACTAGGTGCTTACATCCCTGTTCAGGTAATTTAAAATTTTCGCTTCAGTCTGAGCCAAGTTCCAGCATTGTTTTCTTAGTTCTGTCATGCCCTTCTCTAAATAATCATACAAAACTTCGCTAACACCAGAGTGGTATCCTAATTTTCAGAGTTTTTCAAAATGAATATAATTTTAAGGATTTCACCACTATACACCAATGACTGCTCAAGATAAGCATGTTTGCTTTCTGCTTTCATTGATATCAATATAACATTTTTATTCATTATATACATTATTGCATGTTACATGTTCGGTCAGGGTTTTAATTTGCCTGTGAATCCTTTTTTGTTCCCTCTTTTTAGGTTTTACACTAAGTGTCTCCTACTTCTCTGCTCATTAACATTAATGGTTTTTATAATATTTCCAACAGCACATATTTTTTAAACAATAAAAGTCTTTTCAATAAAATCTGAATCCTATAGAAGAAAATCTTCATATATATTTTTTAATTTAAAAACAATAACACCATTTTGGGGGAGATTCTCTTTTTTTAATGTATGTAGAGACTTTCTCTGCAAACTAACATTCAGCAAATCAAATTGTCAACTTGGCTTCATCTCAGCAAAGATGATTAAAATCAGCAAGTAGGCATTTAGGCCATTTCTACCCAAGACATAGCAAAAGATGGCTATTGTTTAGCATATGAACATATGGCTCAAGTTAGACTGACCGTCGTGCAGGACTGCTGAGAAAACACACAAACCCAGAGCCGGGGCAGGTTCCTGCAGTGGAAGGCCTACAGCACAGTTCCATCCCTCCTAGTCTCCTGATATCACAATTGGTATATTAAAAATGCTGTTTAATCCTTTCTAATTCAAATTAAACATATCACCCTGGAGCTCCCATGGTCAGTTCTCCTTCCGCTGAACCTCTGTAGTTCTATATTTACGTTCCTGTTTTCTACCTTACAGTGCCTTGCGTACGTAGTAAGTCATCAGAGGGCAATAGCGACTTTTTACATTAGAAAGAGGACATTTTAGCTTACAAGCATGCTAAAGTAAATAACTCCCAGTTCAGAGAAACTTCCCCCATGAAAATAGTTTTATCCAATAGGTGAACATTGAAATATTATTTAAATGATAAATCATATAAAATTATGCAAATGTTCAACATTTTCACAGCAAATTATAATAAATAATAATTCAATAAAATATGATTATAATAAATCATGGTATGTCTAAATGATCAAATTAATGGAAGTAATTAAAGTCAATGTTTAGTTAAAAATTCTTTAATATCAAGTGAAAAAAAAGACAACTCACATAGCGCTATTATGCCAGGTAAACAGAATCTTTTCCTAAAAAATTTACTTGAGTAATCATGGCTGCTCCCAGCATATGAATTAGCAGGAAACTGGAGACAGGAACAGAGGCCAGGAATCAAATCCAGGTACTGCGATATGGGACATGGAATTTAAGCTTAACTGGCATCCTAACCACTAGACTAAGCAACTTTGCCCAGAAGATAACATTCATTATAAATCACAGTGTTAACAGAGGTAACAAGAAATACTAAAATACTGCTTGAGCTTTCTTTTCAGATTTTTTCAGCAAAACTGAAGGATTTTTTCAGACTATTTCCTACTACTTAGAAAGATACTTCAATGTACTTTACTGGCTACCTCCTGAACCATGAGCTTTCTCAGTATGGCTGGTGGGAAAAGGTGCCTTGTACAGCCCTGCATCACAGCCAGACACTGCTTCGTCTAATCTGCTTAGGTAATTCTTTCCCTGGCCTTAGGAGCTGCCTCACACACACACATCCCGCAGCACTTTGCTGAAGGCGTGAAGGGGCCTGCCGCCTCTCCCTGGAGTTCTGCTTCTGTGCAGCTGTCTCTTCTCTAGTGCACTGCTGTGAAAACTCTCAGTTCTGTGTCTCCTCTGGCAGGCAGTTGGCCAGGATCGGCCTGGGTTCTGCCTCCAAATGCTATATCCTGGAAACTCTCACAAAAATAAAATAGGAACATTATAAGACTCACATCACTTTGCCCCCATCTCCCAGGGACCACTGGCCCACATTGTTTGATGCCAGCAAGTGGCTTGGTAACTCTTATTTCACATATTCTATCCATTTGTTTATTTTTCAGGCCAGGTGGCAATTTCTTTCCCTTTTGCTCTCTTAGCTGGAAATGGATGTCAATACAGGTATTCATTTTGATCCCAAATGGTAACTTGGAAATCTCAGCATTCTAGATGATGAATAAAACATTCCCACAGAGGCTATGACATCCATGAAGCCATAAACACTCAAATATTCCTTTACAAAACATTTCATGTAAGCAGAAAACAAAAACCATATTGCTTCCACCAGAACCGATTTTTTTTTTATGTAATAGACATCACTTTGGGTAAATGCTTCTCACTGTATGTTTGTAAAAATTCTTTTTTAAAATTCATATTTTTCATACTATTCTGTTTGTGTTGTGTTGTTTGTTAAAGGATTATGTATTTATTTTGGCTTTCACTGACAATGAAAGCTCTTCTCAATAGACTATAGATATAAATCCATAAACCATTTATTTTATGAGAGTTCTTCAAAAAGTTCATAGAAAATGGAATTAAAAGATAAGTTAAGGGGCCGGCAGTGTGGCACTGTGGATTAAAGTCCTAGCCTGAAGCACCAGCATCCCATATGGGTGCCGGTTCTATTCCTGGCTGCTCTTCTTCTGATTCAGCTCTTTGCTATGGCCTGGGAAAGCAGTGGAAGATGGCCCAGGTCCTTGAGCCCCTGCACCCACGTGGGAGATCTGGAAGAAGCTCCTGGCTCCTGGCTTCGGATTGGCGCAGCTCCGGCCATTGTGGCCATCTGGGGAGTGAACCAGCGAATGGCTCTCTGTCTCTATCTCTCTGTCTCTATCTCTCTCTGTAACCCTGTCTTTCAAATAAATAAAATAAATCTTTAAAAAAAAGATAAGTTTATGGGGGCCGGTGCTGTGGCACAGTGGGTTAAAGCCCTGGTCTGCGGCAGCAGCATCCCATATGGGCGCCAGTTCTAGTCCTGGCTGCTCCTCTTCCCATCCAGCTCTCTGCTATTGCCTGGGAAAGCAATAGAAGATGGCCCAGGTTCTTGGGCCCCTGCACCTGTGTGGGAGACCAGGAAAAAGCTCCTGGCTCCTGGCTTCGGATCCGCTCAGCTCCGGCCTTTGCAGCCACCTTGGGAGTAAAGCAGCAGATGGAAGACCTCCCTCTCTGTCTCTATCTCTCTCTGTAACTCTGTCTTTCAAATAAATAATAATAAAATAAATCTTTAAAAAAAGATAAGTTATTATGGTGCAAGGAAATCTTTAAATTCATTCATAGTTTTTCATAATATGTATTTCCCATGAATTTTTGAAGCTCCATCATATATTTCTTCTTAAAATCTCGGGATTTTTCCATCTAAACTTAATTTATGAAGATATAGAAACAGAATAAAATAATATAAGTATTATATAATATAGAAAACATAATTATTACATGGAAAAAACATAGTCCAAACCAATTGCTTAGAATGCACCTGCAGGAAAACTAAGATGTTTGACCTGAACTGGCAGCCCGGTTGTTCCAAACTCCATGGCAATTCAGTTAGGTTGGTTGAGCCATTATATGGTGTTGAACTGGAAGGTGGTTTCAGTGAACCAACATTCAAAAAAATGGTTGAACTTGCTGTCCATGCAGTTATAATATCAGGCTCATGTTGGAGACTATGGGTTCGAGAGGATACTAATGAAACAGTTACGAATCTTGGTTTTCCCATAATATTATTCATTAAAGGATTTAGAAGTTACAATAGTGGTAAAACCCCTTAGATGTAAGTGTCTGTGTCATTTGGGGGAAGACAGTTTGTGCGTGCAAATTGTGATATGCATTGCATGCACACATGTAATCAAGACAGGACCTTGAGAGCTTGTTTGGAGGTTCTAACAGGGGAGCGCAGCTACTCGTGTACCCTTGTCCGAAGATCAGTCCTCCTCTAGCGGGGAAGGTCGTCCTCTTCGACCAAGCTTCGAGAGGGACGCACATGGAGTGGGGAGGGAGGAAGGGGACACCCGCCTAGCCAGCCAGAACAGCCGAATCAACCCTGGCGATCAATGGGGTGACACGTGTCGCAGCCAGATCACCCTCACATCCAATTTTTGTGATTTAATGCTATAACTAGTACTCAAAGAGTATTTTACACTTTGTGTTTCTGTGTGGGTGCAAACTGTTGAAAGCTTTACTTAATATATGCTAAATTGATCTGTATATGAGGATAATTGAAAATGAATCTTGATGTGAATAGAAGGGGAGATGGAGCAGGAGAGGGGAGGGTTGTGGGTGGGAGGGAAGGTATGGGGGGAAAAGCCATTGTAATCCATAAGCTGTACTTTGGAAATTTATATTTACTAAATAAAAGTAAAAAAGACAGGAAATCAGAACTACAACTTAGAATTTTCTCCCACTTGGAAAATAAATGGAACACTTAGTTTTGTAGCTAAATTAAGCACACACTAGAAACTGACTAAATATTTATTGGGCTACTGAAGAACTGAAATTGATATCTCAAATGGCATTCAATAAGTGGATTAGCATATTCGTTCTGGATTTACAAAGTATACATTGGTACTTCTTGTCACTGAAATCGTAGTATGCATCACAGTATCATTAGACCTGCTTACAACTTCTTCCTAGTAGAAATAATGGAAGTTTTTCTTAGAATGTTATTAGAAGATTAAGAGATGTAGACAAAGCTGAACTATAAGAACAGCACAGTTTCTTAGAAATCTTGCACTTGAAAGCTGTCTTGGCAGTTGAGCATTCTCTATTCTGTTTCTGATTTCTCTGCTAACTCTAAGTGGTTTTGGTAAGAAAGAAGCCACGCAGACTGGACTGAGCATTAGGAAAGAAGATCATGGTACAGGATGAAGGCAGGAATGAGGATGAATCCAAAGTAAATGCAATGCCTTGTAGATCCATATCATGTTAGGTTTGGAAAGCACTTTAGCAGTCAGCTAACATATTCTCTAATGTTGTAGATATTGCAGGAAGTGCAGTGACTTTGCACAGACACAGGAAAGGAGCCCATCAAAGAAAATCAGTTGTTAATAGTTCTTGAAGGGTTATGGGCTTGGAAATAGAGTTTCAAAGTAGCTTTAGTATCTGTGTGTTGGGAAAAGTAGTGTCCCATAAGTATCTAGAACTGGATGAAATGGCTGCTCCTGAAAACTTAATGTAGCAGGTGAACAGAGAACAATAAAGTAATAAGAGAGAAATCTGGGAATCAGCAAATCCTTCAATGCCTAGGGTGTCTTTTCTACCCATACTGGAAACACAGGTCGTATATATTGGAATAGCATACAAATTTTTTATTCTCCTCTTATATATTGTTAAATATCTTTTGGTGAATTAATCATTACACTCATAAATGAAGGTGAGAAAGATGGGAACCAATGCATTGTTCTGCATAAGATTTGTTTGGACATGCTGCAAAATGAGTGGCTCTCAGCCTTCAGAGACAGTGTTTCCTGCACAGTGTGCCTCTCTTCCACTGCTGTGCTACATGTGACACAAAACACAATTAGCCTTTCAGTTGGGCTTTGCATTTCCCTGATCTTCTAACAACTGGGTGTCACATATCTCAATGTATAACCACCCACTCACAACAAGATTATACATTAGACTCTTTGTTATCTACTTTTATGAAAGATTTCTGAACGCTAAAAGGAATAAATTAACTCCGCCAAATCTACAATAAAGCTTCCATCTCTATCTGATAGTTAATATTCGCCTGACTGTACAGTAATCCTGGCAAGAACTAAGCCATTTACATTATCCTAAAAGTAGGAGACCGTAAGCTGTATAATATACATTTGATTCTTAGAGCTACATGGCCATATTTGCTCTAGACTAATATTGTAATAGTATCTAAAGCAAGCTACTAAGTAACAATTAGAATAAATTTTTCTTAATTTTTGTAAATATAAACCAGGAATGCAAAATCAAATATAACCATTTTGTTTAAATATCTCAGAGTCAATGATTTGGGTTCAGCTTTGCAAGATATTGCCACTTAGATGTTCTTGTAACTGTACCTTCAAAAAACAATTGCACTCTTACACCAAGCCAGCTGCTTCAGGATGTTAGTACACAATGAGAATACAACCATCCTTGAAGCCAAAGAGAGAGGCCTAGAAGACACCAAACCTGATGACACCTTGATCTTGGACTTTTAGCTCCAAGAATTGCTGCATCTTGTTATCATAGCCTAGCAAGCTTGTACTATTAGTTGTTAATATTTACTTATTTCTTTCCATCTACTTGAAAGGCAGACTGACAGTGAGGGAAAAAGAGACAGAGAGATAGAGACAGAGACAGAGATCTTCCATCTGTTGGTTCTCTTCCCAACACTCCGGGCAGAGCCGGACTGAAATCAGGAGCTCAGAACTCCATCTGGGTCTCTCACCTGGGTCGCCGGGGCTGAAGCACTTGAGTTGTCATCTGGCCTCCTAGGATGCATTAATAGGAAACTGGACTCATACTGGCATTCCAGTATCAGATGTTTGCACTCCAAGTGGCAGTTTAATCCACTGCACTAAAACACCTACTCCTGTATGCTACTTTTATAGAAAAGAAAAATAACAAATTTTTTTAACTTTTATTTAATGAATATAAATTTCCAAAGTACAGCTTATGGATTACAATGGCTTTCCCCCTCCAATGACTTCCCTCCCACCCGCAACCCTCCCCTTTCCCACTCTCTCTCCCCTTCCATTCATATCAAGATTCATTTTCAATTTTCTTTATATACAGAAGATCAGTTTAATATACATTAAGTAAAGATTTCAATGGTTTGCACCCACACAGAAACACAAAGTGAAAAATACTGTTTGAGTACTAGTGATAGCATTAAATCACAATGTACAGCACATTAAGAACAGAGATCCTACATGAGGAGTAAGTGCACAGTGACTCCTGTTGTTGACTTTACAAATTGACACTCCTGTCTATGGCATCAGTAATCACCCTAGGCTCTTGTCATGAGCTGCCAAGGCTATGGAAGCCCCCTGAGTTCACCGACTCTGATCATATTTAGACAAGGCCATCGTCAAAGTGGAAGGTCTCTCCTCCCTTCAGAGAAAGGTACCTCCTTCTTTGAAGACCTGTTCTTTCCACTGGGATCTCACTCGCGGAGATCTTTCATTTAGGTCATTTTTTTTTCCCGGAGTGCCTTGGCTTTCCATGCCTGAAATACTCTCATGGGCTTTTCAGCTGGATCCGAATGCCTTTAGGGCTGATTCTGAGGCCAGAGTGCTGTTTAGGACATCTGCCATTCTATGAGTCTGCTGTGTATCTCGCTTCCCATGTTGGATTGTTCTCCCCTTTTTTATTCTATTGGTTAGTATTAGCAGACACTAGTCTTGTTTATGTGATCCCTTTGACTCTTAGTCCTTTCATTATGATCAATTGTGAATGGAATTTGATCACTGGGACTAGTGAGATGGCATTGGTACATGCCACCTTGATGGGATTGAATTGGAATCCCCTGGTATGTTTCTGACTCTACCGAAAGCTGCAGGAAGTCAATAAATTTGAACAAGGTCAAACAGTAAGTTATTCAAATCTAGATCTTAATTCAGAAACGTTATCCATAGTCATTACTTATGAGAGCACCTGGTTGGTTTACTGGCCTAACTAGATCCTAAGTACTTCTATGGCTTTGATTGTGTACAGCACGCTAGGTGTCAACAGTCAACAGTTGATGATAACTTTGTTGATCAGTCTTTTTAGACAATGTTCAACAAATTAATATCTAGGCAGTATCAGACAATAGAAATCATTATGCCAAGTTTCAAAAGGACTGAGAATCTGAGGCACTTGTTTCTTGAGAGACACAACCATTTGAGAGATTGATGAGAAATGTTTCACATTATAAGGAAATCTCGGAAACTCTTGGTGACTTAGCCAGCCATGTCAGCCTGTATGCTGAGGCCGAGGCCTCCTTGCCATTCAGCAATGCACAAAGGCGCCACAGAATCCCCAAGAGTTTCTGAATCGCTTCAGGAGCAAGGTGCCCTGAGTTAGGGCAGGGCGACTCCACATGCGCTCCCTCAGGAAGGGCTCTATTCAGAAGATTTAGCAAATGCTTCCTTCAAAAACTCTTCAGCATAGTAATGATTAGAGCTGTCATTTATTCAAAATGGACAGAGAACAGCTAAAGAAGAAAAGAAGCATCTTCATTCAGGATGTGAATTATAAAACAATCATGAAGTGGGAAGGAGTGTAGACTTATATTACAAAACATTAATTAGATATTATCCCTCCATACATTTGTATATAATGTATACTTAATATCATGCGTGAAACTGTAACTGTATTATATATTGCATTGGATATAATATATTAAAAGGCACATACTACCCAGATATTGAATACTTCTAATTTATTGTTGTTTCTCCCTCCTTACACTGTATGAGGGCAAAGTAATAAGTCTGAATTGTTTAAAAATTTTTAATTATCCTTTTTTATCTTAAAAATTAAATTTCCATTTACTGTCAGGCTAGCTGTCATAACTGTTTTGTTTTTTGATAAACATTTTACACTGAACTCATGCTAATGAACAAGAACTGAGGGGGCCCATGCAGGGTGTGTCTGTGTCTAGCCAAGGAATTGGACAAAGCACTTTCCCTCCCATCCTGCCTCTTTACTCGTTTCTTTTTTTAATTTATTTTATTTTATTTTATTTATTTTATTTTTCTTTTTTATTTGAGAGGTAGAGCTACAGACAGAGAGGGAGAGACAGAGAGAAAGGTCTTCCATCTGTTGGTTCACTCACCAAATGGCTGCAATGACCAGATCTGGGCCAGTCCGAAGCCAGGAACCAGGAGCTTCTTCCAGGTCCCCCACATGGATGCAGGGACCCAAGCAGTTGAGCCATCTTCTGCTGCTTTTCTGGGCCATTAGCTGAGAGCTGGGTCAGAAGAGGGGCATCCAGGACACTAACAGATGCCCATCTGGGATGCTGGGATGCTGGTGCTGCAGACCGAGGCTTAGCCTGCTATGGCACAGTGCCGGCCCCAATCAGCCACTCTTGTGATGGAACTAAGGAAGGTGGCATTTCATGCTTATACAGTATTTGTAGTAAATGCAGCAGAACACTGTATATAAGGAAAGAATCCACCAAAAGGAGGAAGGAAATTCACTTAAAGTCAATTTGACTATGGAGGGGAGAATGGGGACAGGGGATGAACAGCTCTAATTCTACCTCTGCTTTCAAGTAACTGAGAACAGAACTCAATAATAATTTGTGGGGCCTGGTGCACAGTGAAAATGGGAGTTTTCTTTTTCAAAAACTATCAAGACTTCCAAGATGCTGAGAGTAGAACATTGATCCAAGTGTGGGGTCTTGGACCACTAGACCATGAAGGTTGTCTAAAGACCCTGGTTCATAATTTCTTTGAAAGTTCAAAGAATGATTTACTAAGTTAGTGTGTCTTCATGACCCCCTACAGGATTTAAAATTCTATGTCATTACTGTATATTATATTATGAATTTTAGATAGAATTGATTATAATGTTCCCTTATTATAGCAGACATTTATCATTTTTTGCCTTAAAAGTGAATTAATCACGAAAGTATCTTCTAGTACTTGTAGTGACCTTGTCTTACAGCAGAAAAATGCTAACCTCCTAAATGGAATTCTTGATGATTTCTACCACATATTTCTAAAAGAACATTCAACTAATCTCACCTTCCGGAGGAAAGAAAGAAAGAAAACGAAGTAATTACATATTTCAATCTTAAAGATTAGAAGTGGATAATTACAGTTCTCTGGTTTCATTTTCTATTTTAGCCACTTAAAGTTTATTGAAAGATGCAAATTATGCCATCAAGCCATCTTGAATTCCTTATGTTTTTGTGATATAATAATTAAACAAAAAAAGTTTATCCGGCAAAAGAGCACAGATTTTAGCACAATTTTCTCTTTCAATGTTAGAATCTGAATCCCTTATTGCTGCCTGCATTGCAATAGGACAGAAATACAAAGGAACATGGAACCCCAATAGAAAGAAGGCGTAGAAGAAAGGAAGAAAGCAGGAGGAAGAGGAAAGATGAAAGGAAAATCAAAAGGTGACTGCTGGGATGTTACTCTGAGGAATATTCATATTTTATGAAACCAAAATAAAGTGACTGCAATGACAGTTTAGGAGAAACAAAAAATGGAGGAAGAATCTGTTAGTCCTGAAATAGGAGCCCTGGGCAGGGCCTGAATTCGGGCATGAGACTGAGGCATCCCATAATATGTGGACTCAGGACTGCCTGCTATCCACTGCAGACACATGAGAAGTAGGATTTCTGTACTGGTCACCATAAGCTCTGATGTGACCAGATACTGGCAGTTCCCCACCCCTCATCCAGAGTTCCACTGTTCCTTAGTAACAGAGCTCTGATTTTACTCCACAGAAGCTGTGTGTACAAATAAATGCTAAATTTTCCGAGCCTCTCTTTAAGTGAGAGGTGTTCTGTGAATGGTTCTTGAGCTGTAAATTTTGACTTTTGAATTGTAAGTAAAACTATTTGTTAAGGTTCGCATCGATTTCCTAATTGCCAGGATCGGTAGGTCCATTTCCTTTGTGTTCTCTCAGAAGCCATGCACTGTATTCTGTTTTTTATTTCCTCTTAAATGTTGTCCTTCCTGAGCTTTCAAAGCAAAATTTGGATTTTTTTTCCCTCTCAACATTTTAGCCATTCTTTTCAAATATCCTCTGCTTCAGTCTTAGTTAAATCTCAGTAATCTTTAATTTGAGCTATAGCAACACATTCTTACTTCTCCACCTTCTAACTGAAATGCAGCTCTTCATTTTGCATGCACTGAATATTTTCATATTTCCTCTGTTAACTACAGACTAACCCAGTTTGTGACTAAGAATATGAGGTAGGGAATTAGAGAATAATTATTATTCCTGCGACTGTATTATTCCCAGGATGATCTCGACAAGCAGACTCTGAAACACTGGGGTCTGCTGTAATAAGTAAGCCTATAAAGCTATAAAGTGCCACAGTGGGAAGAACAGAACAGCTACTCTTGGAAATAGTAAGAAAATTCATCAAAGTTTGGAAACCTTGTATGAGCCTTAAGGATGAATAGGAATTTGAAAGACAGGAGGGAAGAAGTCATCCATGGATGGAAAAACATGAGCAAAATTCCAGAAGAGTGAAAGTGTGCCAAGTGTTTGAAGAATGCCAAATTGGTCCATGTATTTGGAATTTAGAGTGGGCACAGAGAAAAGCATGGAAGGTCCTTTGTGACAGCAGTCTTCAAACTGCCCTGAGGCTACAGAAGGAACATTCCCAAGAGGTACTGTGGTATGGGTAAACTATTTCTACATAGATGATTCCTAAATATATTCCTTTCTAAACCTATTTGTTTGAAAATATCTTGATTTCTTGAAGTCATGCTTAATATTCTTTCCAACTTGTTTTTCTCCCACTTAAATAACAGAGGCATATTTCTTTTATATATTTATATATATATAATATGGAATAAATATGGAATTTTACTATGACCAAATGCCTAGGGATGCAAATCCACTGGTCACTAAACAAAAGGACAATTAAAATATTTTGCAAATATACTGTTGTGTGTGTTATGCAATTAAAATGCTGTATTATCAATGCTGTGATGTTCCAAATAATTATTGATGAGAATTTATTTGATTTTTATTTGATGTTCCCATATCATTGCCACAGAGTGCATTGCTTCAGTGACTGTGTCTCATGGAAGTCAAATGAGTCTATTTTAAGGAATAATGAACGTTGTGATGCTTTATTTATCCAAAAGACAAGCAAGTAGCAAAGCTGATCTACTTACTCACCTCTGCACCTATCCTCCCAACTATCACTCAGCTCATCCTATGACTGTACATCTTAAAACACAATGGGGTAGATATTATTCTCAGGAGAATATGAATTTACATGTTTTTTTAAAATTTTATTTAAGGTATACAAATTTAATGTATTTTATGTGTACAGATTTAGGAACATAGTAATACTTCCCACCCTATGCTCCCTCCTATGCATGCTCCAACCCTTCCTCCTCCTTCCTTTCCTAATCCCTCCCTTAATTTTTACAATGATTTAATTTCAGTTTACTTTATATTCATGATTATCCAGCCATACACTAAATAAAGAGTTCAATGAGTAGTAAGAAGAAGAAGAAGAACTGTCCCTTAGTAGTACAGACAAGGGCTGTTAACAATCATCAAAGCTCAAAATGCCAATTTCAATCTTATACATCACATATTAAATACTTTACTAGTTGACACAAAGAAGGGAAAACATGGTATTTATCTTTTTGGCCCTAGCTTATTTCACTAAGTATAATGGTTTCCAGTTGCATCTGTTCTGTTGCAAAAGATAGTATTTAATTATTTTTTATTGCTGAGTAGTATTCTACAGTATATATTCCATAATTTCTTTATCCAGTCTTAAACTGATGGACATCTGGGTTGATTCAATATCTTAGCTATTGTGAATTGACTAAACTGCACCAAACATGGGGGTACAGATCACTCTTTCATACGCTGATTTCATTTCCTTAGGGTAAATTCCCAGGAGTGGGGTGGTTGGGTCATATGGTAGATCTATTTTCAGATTTCTGAGGTATCTCCATACTGTCTTCCACAATGGCTGTACTAGTTTACCTTCCCACCAACAATGGATTAGGGTACCTTTTTCCCCACATCCTCACCAGCATTTATTTTTTGTTGATTTCTGTATGACAGCCATTCTAATCGGGGTTAGGTGAAACCTCATTGTGGTTTTGATTTGTATTCCCCAGATGGCTAGTGATCCTGAGCATTTTTTCAAGTGTGTGTTGGTCATTTGCTGTTCCTCTTTTGAAAAATATCTATTTAAGTCCTTTGCCCATTTCTTAACTGGATTGTTTATTTTGTTGTTGTGGAGTTTTTCAGCTCTTTATAGATTATGGAAATTAATCTTTTATCAGTTTTCATAGTTTGCAACTATTTTCTCCTATTCTGTCAATTGCTTTTTCACTTATCTGAGTGTTTCTTTTGTAGAGAAAAAGTTTCTTAGCTTGATGTAATCCCATTTGACTATTTTTGCTTTGCTTGCCTGTGCTTCTAGGGTCTTTTCCAAGAAATCTTTGCTTATGTCAATGGCTTGTGGAGTTTCCTTGAGTTTTTCCCTCTAGTAATTTAATGGTAGCCAATCATAGATTTAGGTCTTTGGTCCATCTTGAGTGGATTTTTGTGTAAGATGCAAGGTAGAGGTACTGTTTCATACTTCTGCATCCAGAGACCCAGTTTCCAAGCACCATCTGTTGAAGAGATTATCCTTTCTATAGGGATTGATTTCAGTTTATTTGTCAAAGATTATTTGGTTGCAGATGTGTGGATTAACTTTTTGGGGTTTCTATTCTGTTCCATTTGTCCACATGTTTATTTTTGTGCCAGTACCTTGCCATTATTAAATTGCCCTAAAATGTACACAAAAATTTGATTTGATTATAACTGCCCTACAGTTATAATGACAGTATTACCCTACAATTTGAATGTCAAAGTTAGAGAGAGGCAGAGGCAGAGGAGAGAGAGAGAGAGAGAGAGAGAGAGAGAAAGAGGGAGAGAGAGAGGTCTTTCATGCACTGGTTCATTCCCCAAATGGCCACAACGGGCATAACTGGGCTGATCCAAAGCCAAAAGCCAGGAGCTTCTTCCACATCTCCCATGAGGGCACAGGAGCCAAAGCACTTGGGCCATCTTCCACTGCTTTCCCATGCCATAGCAGAGAGCTGTATCAGAAATGGAGCACCTGAGACTCGAACCAGCATGCCGGCACTGCAGGCAGCAGCTTTACCCACTGCACCACAGCGCTAACCCCTGTAGTGTTGAAATTACTTGCCATTACTAAATTGCCCTAAAATTTACACAAAAATGTGGCCCCTTAAAGTTCCCAGAAGTGCTAACTGGGGTGCCACCTATGCTTCCAGAATTTGGGGCACCATTCAATTTCACCATATGCTTATTAATAAATCCCCAATATTAATAAGCCCAAGAGGGTTCTTGCCTAATATTTAGAGAAGAATTCTAAATACCGGCACAGATAAACGAGGCAGCATGGTACATTTTAAGCTTTTATTTAATGCGAGAGGTATCTAGGAAAGTGAGGGTTTTAGTTCAGGTTGGAGAGAGGGGAAAGTCTGGAAACTAGGGTAGTGTCCACACCACTCAGAGAGCAGGCCAAAGCCATGTGCAGCAAGCACCTTGAGCAGCTATCCACTGCTTATCACCGGCAGCAAAGCAGAGGCAGAGTGCGTTTTAGGACGCTCCCTGCCAATTTATATATTTTCCACAGGGGAGTGGCTTGTGGGCAGATGGGCACTCAGGTATGGTCAGGTAGAGCCTGGTGTCACATGGGGGCATGGTGGGGGTATCAGGTAGGGTGTAAGGTCACACAGGGGCATGGCGAAGGTATCAGGTAGGGCAGGAAGTCACACAGGGGCATGGCGAAGGCATGGTCTTCCAGCTCACAAATCTAATCAATTTTAGCCTGTATGTCTGCCTACTTCATTCCCCCCTCAGAGACTCCAGACCTTAATCATAAGGGGATGTTGATGGGCATTGAGTCACCATCTTCTGTAGCTGCTTCCTGCTTACTAGGGGGGCAGACCCCGCCTCTTCTCGGTCTGGAAGTTTCTGCCTATCTCATCTAATGAGCTCGCTTCATGAGCTGGGGCTCTTTCAGTCACCGCCATCCTCCATGTCCCCTGCATGGTCATCATTATTCTCAGAAGCTGTTGGGTTCTGAAACATGTAAGTTTGTCAATCACCATGAGCAAGATTGGAATAGCCTCAAGTGTAACTAGTGTGCCCCTTAAAATAGAAAAACATGTCTAGCCATCTCCCAGACAGTAGGTGGTGGGAGATTTCCGCTAGGCAAACTATAAAACCATTTAGCTTGAGCATAGAGGGCTTTGATGTCCCTTTCTGTGAATATACTATTATTTGAGTAAAGGTGACAGATCCCATTGAGCACTGCATACATGCCCCCTTGTTCTATTAACATGAACTCCAAGGCCTGTCTGTTGTCCATAACTACCCTGGACAGGGAGTCTACTAAAATCAGAGCCTGCTGCAGAAGCTGTCCTGAAGTGTAGGCCAGATTACCCATAGCTAAGGTCAGGTTCTTAAAGTTGGTTTCGTAAAACTCTTTTGGGCTGTCACTCTTTACCGCTGAGGAACCCACCAAGGGGTCCTTCTGCCAATAATAGTACCCAGAAAGGACCAAGAGAGGTATGTACATCAGGGGGGCACTGAATTGCAGCATTTCGACGTGGCTAGGACAAGAGTTCTACTTATCTTTCTGCCTTTTGAAGAGGTATTTTAGATCTTCAATTGGCTCACAGGAATAAGCCTATGTATCTGTTGAATCCACCTGTGGAGACTGCTGGGTTATTTAGATATAAATGAAGGTCCATTGTCACTCTGGAGTGACCATGGGAGTCCAAAGCGTGGCACGATGTCCTTCAACAAGGCTTTAGACACCTCGTGTGCTTTCTCCGTTCGAGTCGGAAAGGCCTCTATCCATCCTGTAAAAGTATCAATAAAGACTAGAAGGTACCTATAATTTCTTGTTGGGGGCATATTGGTAAAATCAACCTGCCAATCTTCACCTGGGTATGTTCCCCTCCTCTGCACAGGAGTCAACAGGAGAGGTGGCCTTACATGGCCAGGGTTATTTTGTAAACATAGTGGGCAAGAGCGAGTCACTCCCTTTATGACCGTATTTAGTCCCTTTCCTCCAAAAGCTCGGGAGACCAGTTGTACTAAGGCATCTCTTCCCAAGTGGGTAGAGTTGTGTATCACCTTAATAATTTCCATTGAGTGGCCATTGGTAGCATAATTCTATGATTTAGCATCCACCATCCATTTGCGTTTTTAGTATAACCTCGCTGTTGGGCCCATTCATTCTCAGGCTCTGTATAGTGAGGTTCCTTAACCACTTCCACAGACTGAGGTATAAGAACCATTTCCAAACTCTCCTGTGTAGCTGCTCTTTTTGCTGCTCTATCTGCTAACACATTTCCCTGGTTAACATAATTATCTCCCTTCTGATGTCCCTTGCAGTGGATGACGTCCACTTCTAAGGGCTCCAGTACTGCCTGAAGTAGAGCCAGTATCTCTTTTCCATATTTAACAGGGAAATTCTTTGCAGTCAGTAAGCCCCTCTTTCCAGATTGCTGCGTGTGCATGTAACACAAGGAAAGCATATCTGGAATCTGTATATATATATATATATATATATATATATATATTAACACGCTGGCCTTTTTCCAGTTGTAAAGCCCTAGTTAACACAATAAGCTTTGCCTTTTGGGCTGAAGTATTGTATGGTAGCGCTTGGGCTTCTATCGTCTGAATAAGATCCACTACGGCATAACCTGCCTTTCTAACTCCTTCCTTCAGGTAGCTGCTGCCATCAGTAAACCATTCAGCATCTAGATTTTCCAGGGGCTCATCTTGTAGGTCTGGCTACTAGAGTACACCTGCCTACTTCAGTGTGTCTTGAAGTCTGATATTGTGATGCTTCTGGCTCTGTTTTTGTTGTATAAGATTGCTTTAGCTATTGAGGGTCTCTTGTGCTTCCATATGAATTTTAGTATCAGTTTTTCTAGATCTGAGAAGAATGTTGCTGGTATTTTGATTGGGATTGCATTCAATCTGTAAATCACTGTTGGTAGTATGGGCATTTTGATGATACTGATTTCTTCAACCAAATTTCTCTATGCACATATTGAAATAATCATATTGTTTTTATTCTTCAGTTTGTTAATGTGATGTTTCACATTTATTGATTTGTAAATATTGAAACATCCCTGCATACTAGGGATAAATTTCACTTGGCCTGGGTGAATGATCTTTTCAATGTGTTGTGGGATTTTATTGGTTAATTTTTTTTTAGAATTTTTGCATCTATGTTCATCAGGCATATTAGTTTATTATATATTAGTTCTCTTTTTTTTTGTATCTTTTTATAATTTAGGAATTAAGGTTATGCTGACCTCATCAAAGGAGTTTGAGAGGATCCCTTCCCTTTCAATTGTTTTGAATAGCTTGAAAAGAATTTGAATTATTTCTTTTTTTTAAAAAAAAAAGATTTATTTATTTATTTGAGAGCAGAGTTACAGAGAGGCAGAGGCAGAGGCAGAAGCAGAGTGAGAGAGAGAGAGATCTCCCATCCACTGGTTCACTTCTCAAATGGCTGCAAAGACCAGAGATGGGCTGTTCCAAAGCCAGGAACCAGGAATTTCTTCAGGATCTCCCATGCAGGTGCAGGGGCACAAGAACCTGCTTTCCAGGCCATAGCAGGTAGCTGGATCAGGAGTGCCAGAACTCCACTGAACTGGTGCCCAAATGGGATGCTGGCACTTCAGGCTGTGGTTCTACCTGCTATGCCACAGTGTTGGCCCCAAATTATTTCTGCTTTAAAAGCCTGGTAGAATTCAGCGGTGATGCCATCTGGTCCTGGGTTTTCCTTTGTTGGGGGCTTTTTGGGTTTAGTTTTGTCTTTCCTCCTACCAATTTTGATATTGTTTTTCTTGGTCCATGAGATGCATTGATAGCTCATTTATTTGATACCCTTCCAATTTCTTGATGTAGGCACCAACTGCTATAAACTTTCCTCTTAACACTGCTTTTGCTCTACCCTGTAAGTTTTGATAGGTCGTATTGTCATCTTCATTCATTCCCAGAATTTTTTTTATTTCCTTTTTGATTTCTTCTATGACCTACTGTTCATTGAGGAGCATATTGTTAAGTTTTCATATGTTCTAAAGATTCTTGAATTGTTAATTTCCAGCTTCATTCTATTGTGGTCAGAAAAGATGCATGGCATAATTTCAATGTTTTTGAATTTGCTGAGACTTGACTTACGGCCTAGCAAATGTTCTGTCCTAGAAATTCTATGCGCTGATGAAAATAATGTGTATTCTACAACTGTGGGATGAAATGTTTTGTAGATATCATTAGGTCCGTTTGGCCCATAGTATAGATCAGATCTGTTGTTTCTTTGTTGATTTTCTTTCTGGTTGATCTGTCCATTGATGAAAGTGGGGTGTTGAAGTTCCTCATTACTATTTTATTGGAGTCAATGTCTCTCTTTAGATCCAAGAATATTTATTTTAAATTGCCAGTTGCCCTGGGGTTGGGTGCATACATGTTTATGGTAGTAACATCATCCTGTTGAATGGATCCCTTGATCATTACATAATGCCCTTTGTTGTCTCTTTAACAGTTTTTGTGTTAAAGTCCATTTTGTCTGCTATTACAATGGCTACAACTGCTCATTTTTGCTTTCCATTTGCATGGAATACCTTTTCCATCCTTTCACTTCCAGTCTGCACATATCTTTCTTGGTGAGGTATGTTTCTTATAGGTAGCAATTAGATGGGTTTTGTTTTTTAACCCATTTAGCCTACCTGTATCTTTTATTTGAACTGAGAAAATTCTGACTGATTTACGATGAGGGCTGACTTTGCACATTAGGATGTATTTTAGATGTTTTCCATAAACTGAATGAGCCGTCTGTAACCATGAGGTTCTAAGAAAATGTGTTTACGATATATCAGATCAAAGCATTTTAACAAAAATTATTGTAATGGCAATTTACTAAAATTTGCAATAACCGCATTTTCCCAAACCTTTTTTTTTAACAAAGCTTCCTAAGTGAAACAATAATAGAATGAGTAGTTGTTATTAAATAAATTTTAGAAAAATGTATTTTCTAAACTTTCTGAAATTCTAACTAGAAGACAGGCGGCAGTGACTCAGACATCAGCCAATTCTGAGGTTTAGATCTCCTTCCAAGAGAAAACCTGCTATGAGAAGTCTGGTTAGCAGGCACCTCTCACTGCCACCTCTTCACATCCACTGTGGTGTGCACAAGAAGTTGGCTTTCCCAGACTGCTTGTGGCCAGGGCATGAACCTGACACAGGTACTAGATCCAAGTCACTGCTGCCAACCTAGGACTCTCCCAGCAGGAAAATTTTCATCCAGCTTTTCCAGTTTAAGAATGTCTTAGACTGTGATGTATTCTGAGGTCCTTCAAAAGCAGTTTTCTCACCACCCATTTCTCCTTTCATAGGTCATGGGCTATACTTCAGTTTGAAGCATTTCTCTGTCCCCTTCTTTATCTTTTGTAGATATACCCTCTACAGATTTTTGTCTTTGAGACTATGTCCCTCTCAGACAGTCTACTAGGAGGACATCAACTCCTTTGCTGGTTCTTCATTTTCAACAAATTTGAGAGGGTCTAATCATATACTCTACTGATAAAAATAAAATTAATGCATTTTTATAATAAATCCAGAGGGGACAGTGTTGTGGCATAGTGGATTAAGTCGCAGTCTGCAAAGACAGTGTTTTATGGGTGCCTGTTTAAGTCCCAGTTGCTCTACTTCTTATTCAGCTCCCTGCTAATGTGCCTGAGGAAGCAGCAGATGTTCCAAGTATGTGGGTCCCTGAACCCACGTGGAAGACTTGGATGAAGCACCTGACTCCTGACTGCAGCCTGGCCCAGCCCTGACTGTTGTGGCCACTTGGGGAGTGAACCAGTATATGGAAGTGTGGAAGCTCTCTCTCTCTCTCATGTGCTCTCTCTCTCTCTCTCTTTCTGTGTGTGTGTGTGTGTGTGTGTGTGCTTTTCCTAACTTTCAAATAAATAATAATAAAAACCCAGGAGTGGGCTCAATGGAATAAGAGCAATTGAGTAATCTCTTCCCCCTTGTTTGGGGTTAGCTCAGAAACCTGGCCCAAAGCCAATTGCTGTGTGAGAAAATGGTCCCTGGGATTGGTTCAAGGTGGGCATCAATCTGGGGAAAGGAGACACGTTGAGAATTTTATTGCATACTGTTGGAAAGAGTATTTTTATTTTTTTTATTTAGTAAATATAAATTTCCAAAGTACAGTTTATGGATTACAATGGCTCCCCCCCCCCCATAATTTCCCTCCCACTTGCACCCCTCCCATCTCATGCTCCCTCTCCCATTCCATTCACATCAAGATTCATTTTCAATTATCTTTATATACAGAAGATTGATTTAGTATATATTAAGTAAAGATTTCATCAGTTTGCACCCACACAGAAACACAAAGTGTTAAAATACTGTTTCAGTACTAGTTATAGCATTACTTCACATTGGACAACACATTAAGGACAGATCCCACATGAGAAGTAAGCACACAGTGACTCCTGTTGTTGACTTAACAGTTTGACACTCTTGTTTATGGCATCAGTAATCACCCTAGGCTCTAGTCATGAGTTGCCAAGGCTATGGAAGCCTTTTGAGTTTGCCGACTTCAATCTTATTCCGACAGGGTCATGGTCAAAGTGGAAGTTCTCTCCTCCCTTCAGAGAAAGGTACCTCCTTCTTTGATGGCCCGTTCTTTCCACTGGAATCTCACTCGCAGAGATCTTTCATTTAGGTGTTTTTTTTTTTTTTTTTTTTTTTTTTTTTTTTGCCAGAGTGTCTTGGCTTTCCATGCCTAAAATGCTCTCATGGGCTCTTCAGCCATATCTGAATGCCTTAAGGGCTGATTCTGAGGCCAGAGTGTTATTTAGGACATCTGCCATTCTATGAGTCTGCTGTGTATCTGCTTCCCATGATGGATCATTCTCTCCCTTTTTGATTCTATCAGTTAGTATTAGCAGACACTAGTCTTGTTTGTGTGATCCCTTTGACTCTTAGACCTATCAGTGTGATCAATTGTGAACTGAAATTGATCACTTGGAATAGTGAGATGGCATTGGTACATGCCACCTTGATGGGATTGTATTGGAATCCCCTGGCACGTTTCTAACTCCACCATTTGGGGCAAGTCTGATTGAGCATGTCCCAAATTGTACATCTCCTCCCTCTCTTATTCCCACTCTTATATTTAACATGGATCAATTTTCAGTTAAAATTTAAACACCTAAGAATAATTGTGTGTTAATTACAGAGTTCAACCAATAGTACTAGAACAAAACAAAGAGAAAATACTAAAATGGAGAAAGTATTATATTGTACATCAACAGTCAGGACAAGAGCTGATCAAGTCACTGTTTCTCATAGTGTCCATTTTATTTTTTAAAATTAAGAACCATTGGAGGAAACAGTTTCTAACTTCCTCTTGATATTGTGTATGTGAATATGAAACTAAAAGTCACAAAGTCATTTCAAGCTGTGAGGAAAATAAGCCACAAAGCAAAGTTTTCTCACAGATGTGGAAATGGTAGAGAATCAGAGCTGGAGCAAGTAGATTAAGCTCATCCTAAAGTCACTCAATTTACAGACTTCCTAATTAAACAAGGACACATTTCTGCCCTGTTTATACCTGTAATTACAGTCAAGGCATCCCACTCATTTTGACAGTGTCATCTTTCCACTTATATCGAATCCTGTCCTGAATGCAACTTGGGCCTCTCCTCCACTGAGAGGATCCTGAACATCTTGGAACTGGCATGTGGCTACTTCCTTAGGCCACCTTAGTGCTTGGAATTTTTTTTGTTGCTAAGCTCATTTCCCCAACTACATCTCTGTCTCTGGTCCCAACAATTTTCCTATCACTCGACATTTTTCAAACTCAGCAGATGCTTAAGATTTTGAGATTATGGCCAAGATACATACATAAAGTAATTAACTTTGAAGCTTATTCTTCTACTTAGTTATTTTTCACTAATAGGCACATATGCATAAACACATTTGTCTAAATATGTGCACACATTTACGTGTAAACACATACAATTATGTGTCTCTACATGTCTATATATCACATTTGAAATCTTTCCTACTATATGTCCAGTGTATCACAGATGGATGGGTAAGACTAGAGAACAGCAAGTGATGGAACCGTTGCAGAGATCTCCTGGGCCCCACCATCTCATTAATTAACGTTTTCATTTCTAAAACTCGAGGTCATTCCAGGTATGGTTTCAGGAAACAGGTCAGTGAGTTGCCTAGAGGTCAATGGTAGCAGCTTTGTATTAGTAATTATGAAAGTATCTCAATATTTTCATGAAAAATATAGCTGTACTAGTGTAAACCACCATGGAAATTCACACTGGTTATGCCAATTTACAGTGTGCTCTCAAGAACTGTTGTCACTTCCACTGATGCTCCTACGGATGAGTTAGCCTCCTCCTTCACCCTGTCCTTCTGCTGTTCCTCGCTTGCTTATATTTGCACCTTTTCATTTATTATCAAGGAACTAATAAAACCATCCTGTTTGGGTCCCTTATTTTTGCATAATAGTGTCAGCCAACTTCTGGCAGTTGCTCAGAATTCCTAAAAAAAAAAAAAAAAAAAAAAAAAAAAAAAAAAAAAAAAAGTATGTTTAAACAAGTCATCTTGAGGGACCCCTTCTTTCTGTCATTACATTCTAGACAGCCTGGTTTTCTTTCACTTGCTCCTCCACATTAAACTTTTCCCAATCTCAGAGACTTTGCATGTGCTGCCTCACTGATCCCCAGTCTACTCCACTTTGCCTGTGCCAGTTCTTATTCTCTGGGTCTTCAATAGTATTTCTTCATTGACTAAATAGCCCAGGCTGGGACAGGCTGAAGACAGGAACCAAAACTCTGTCAAGGTCTCCTATATAGGTGGCAGGAAGCCAAGTACTTGGGTCATCATCCCCTGCATTCCCAGACTCATTAGCAAGGAGCTGGATTGGATTGGAGGAGCCAGGACTTGTATCAACATGGCGATTTGAGATGCCAGTGTTGCAAGAGGCATCTTAACCTGCTGTGCCACAATACCAGCCCCTGTAGTTATGCAATGTTATCTATTGAATTGTGATTCCTAAAAAGAGACACATTGAAGTCCTAACCCTTCATACTGGGAAACATGACCCTATTTCAATACTGAGTCTTAATTTGAGTTATCAAGTTCAAGAGAGGTAACTGAAATTGTCCCTAATCTAAAATGACTAGTGCAATTGTTAAAAGTGAAAATTTGGATGCAGAGACACATACACATACTTCCCCAAGGGAGAAGAAAACCACGTGACTGGAGTCACATGCATCTAACAGTCAAGGCACCTTAAGTATCAACAGCAAACACGAAATGCTGCAGAGGCAAGGAAGGAGTCTCCAGTAGAGCCATAAGGAAAAGCAAGGCCTTGCAGACCAGGGTACTAAGAATCCATAAGGACTAATACATACATTAGTTTATGTTCATTAGTTGTTATATAATATCCATCTCCTCGTTAGACTTTTAGCTTTATGAGGTGACCGCATATCTGTTTTATTTACCATTTTTTAAAAAAGATTTTATTTATTTCATTTGAGAGTTAGAGTTACAACGAGAGGGAGAGACAGAGAGAAAGGTCTTCCTTCCATTGGTTCACTCTCCAAATGGCCACAATGGCTAGAGCTGGGCCAATCCAAAGCCAGGAGACAGGTGCTTCTTCCCAGTCTCCCACATGGGGGCAGGGGCCCAAGGACACGGGCCTTCTTCCACTGCTTTCCCAGGCCATAGCAGAGGGCTGGACTGGAAGTGGAGCAGCCAGGACTAGAACTGGCACCCATATGGGATGCTGGTGCCACAGGTGGAGGATTAAGCTACTGTGCCATGGCACTGGCCCTGATTTACCAATATTGTTTACAATAGCACAGGTAGTGGTGTTTTGAATTGATTGGTAGTGGAATATTTCTGCAAGTAGGGAATTACTAGATGAGTGGGTGTATGGTTGATATTGTAATACAAAGTGTTTCAAAAGATTTTAAAATCTCAGATTGTTCAGATAAGCCACCTGGTAGCAATAATAATTTAAATTTCATTTTGGTAATCATAATACTTCAAGTAGGAAGAGTAATTTTTTGATGCATAATTATCAAATGCCTCATTTAACCAGCTCTGATTAGTTATTAAATTGCATGTTCTGGGATGATTCCCCATAAAATGAGAAAGCATCATTCTTCTGATGTTACCAAAAGATTACCCTGTCATGATTTAAAATAAAAAACACAAATGATCTCTTCAACCTCCGTGACTTACACCAAGAGAAATATGAACAGGAACTATTGAAGTTCACATTTCTCTCTGGAATATATGTAATCACAGTCTTAAATAATCACACACACTAAAGTAATAACAACTATGTAAATAGTTGGCCCTTTTTAAAGTATCTCAATGGACTGTTGCAGTGGATTCGTTCTGAGAGGAGGAGTGTGGTGGGAGCAAGAGGTGTGGAGTCACCACACAGACCCTGGGAGTTGGGTGAAAGCAGGCCTGAGGTGAGCAGTCCGCAGACTCGTTTATTTCAGTTGGTACAGCAGCTTGAATAGTCAAGGCAGACAATCTGGTCAAGAGGAGGTTTATGCCCTAACCAATCACAGCCTATTGTCAGGCAGTATCCGAAGCTATACAATCACAGCATGTTGCCAGGCAGGCTTCATTGCCAATGGTTTCCAAAGCCATCCAATCGCAGCCTGTTGCCAGGCAGGCTCCGTTTGCCATGTGGGTTTCAAATCCATCCAATCACAGTCTGTTGCCAGGCAGGCTCCGTTGCCAGGTGGGTTTCGAAGCCATTCCTGAGTAACTGACACTCGCTTGCCAGCAGCCATCTTGGCATGGCCTTCTCATTCCACCACAATGAACAATAACCTTATGAACAAAAACATAAATACCTGGGGGAACTGTAACACATGAAGACAAGATAATTTACAGCATGCAGTTGGCCTCCTTTGTTATTGATTTTTTAGAAATGTAGACAGACAGAGAGAGCTCCCATCCACTGGTTCACTCCCCAAATGCCTTCAACAGCAGGCACTGGACCTGCCAAAGCAACGAGCTGAAACTCAGTCAGATCTTGCATTTGGGTGATATGGACCCAAATACTTGAGCCACTACTTGCTGCTTCCTAGGTTCTGCACTATTAGGAAGCCTGAATCAGCTATAGCTGGGATTCAAACCCAAGCTCTTGTTATGACATAAAGATGCCTTAACCATCATCTTAACTACTAAGCCAAACACCCATCCCTGCTCTAAATTTATTTTTAATTCATATTTCCACAACTTATTATACATATTCACCTATCTCACATACACCTATGTACATAAGCATGAATTTAAATATGAATTTATTTTTATATGTATATGTATCCCTTACATACTGAACATTTCTTACTATGATATGCTTTAGCAAATAGAGTCATTAGCCTAATCTCAGAATTCACTCATGGAAGCATTAGAATTCAAGTATTTAGTGGATAACAAGGGAAAGCTAATACAGCACTTAATATGTTTTAGCATCAAAGTAAGTAGTCAAAGTCAGCTGTGTGTAATTTGTACTTTATTCTTATTCTTCCTAGCAAAGTAGAGCTTGAAGGTTAATTTCCCCTTTCCACAGATGGGAAACTGAGGCCTAGCACAGTTAACTCCCAAGCCCCAAGTTTGAAATGTAGTGATGTTTCCTTTTTTACAATACTTTCAAAATTTATTTCTAGCTCTAATAACTCTAAGAGTTTATACAAACTATTAAACACACAAGACTAATATTTCTATGTTTATGGGCTAAATATCAGAAGATTGGTTTCCAGATTACCTTCATTTCTTCCTGAAGGGAAGTTACGCATCACTCACTTTGCTGTACACTTTACAAATGTTTAAAAGTAGACAGAGATTGGAAAAGTTTGCTCTATCAGTTTAGTGTTTGTGAGTGTATCAGTATCTAGGTGTTGGAAATTTCTACTCCAGATTAAGTACCAATCAAATTGATTTTCCCATTTTGGAAAAATCTTATGCTATAAAGTGGTCTTTCTGGGAACACAATTACATTTTCCCAACAGCCTTCCTTTTAATGTTTAATTTATGCCATAAATATGTACATACTTTTACATACATCATGTGATGTAATACCATATTAATTATGTGCTAGCAGTAGCCTTTTTACAAAAAGGTAACAGGAAATTAAGTCAGTTTTAAGGAAATATGAGTGAGAGCTAGAAGATGAGTCAAAATGTGATCTATGACACAAGTAAGCAGATTTCCCATACATCACTTAATAAATTCTTAAGGGTATGCCTTCCCAATAGTAATATCACATGGGTATTTAATAGGTAGTCTTTGGATGGAAGCACCAGCACTGCCTACAGCCTAGTTAGAAATGCAGAAACTCAGGCCGCATTCAAGCCTACTAAATGTGAAAACGTAACAAGATGCTTCAAATGTTATTTAAATTTTATAAGTGATCCTACATAGAACTTGGACATTAGAAAATGACTTGCATTATCCTCGGTTTCTTATTAGCTAATTTGGTCATTTTAGGCAAAGTAAGTTTTGCAATTTCCTCACGATGACAGAGATAATGGTTCCTCCGCTTCTGCACTGGAAGAAAGTTTAGAGGATAAAATGTAATAAATCACAACTCTCCTGACTAGCACATAAAAGGGACTCGGTAATTGATAGAAGCATAAATGGGGTGCAATTATATGAGAAAACACTGAATTTATGTGACTGAAAAGTTTGGAATACCTGAAAAGGAATTACTTCTAATTTTAAAATAATAAATAATGTAAGCAAAATGCAGTAAAGAGCAATCATTGAACTTTCAGATTTCACCAATCAGTATAATTTCAAAAGAAAAGAGAGGAGACAAAATTGTGGTGTATTTTTCAAGGTTTTCCAAAGAAACAGAGGAGGGAGAGAAAGACAAAGAGATTTTTTTTTTTGACAGGCAGAGTTAGAGAGACAGAGAGAAAGGTCTTCCTTTTTCCGTTGGTTCATCTCCCAGATGGCCACCACGGCCAGCGCTGCACCCATCCAAAGCCAGGAGCCAGGTGCTTCTCCTGGTCTCACATGTGGGTGCAGGGCAGCCTCCACTGCCCTCCTGGGCCACAACAGAAAACTGGACTGGAAGAGGAGCAACCAGGACAGAACCAGTGCCCCAACCGGGACTAGAACCCGGTGTGCCGGCACCGCAGGTGGAGGATTAGCCTAGTGAGCTGCGGTGCTGGCCAAGAGATTTCATATAAGCAGCTGGGTCCCATTACGGAGGTTGACAAGTCCCGAGATCTGTAGTCACTGGGCTAGAGACCCAGGAGAGCCAATGGTGTATTTCCAGTTCAATGGATGGCAGGCTTCAGACTCAGAAGAGTCAATGTTTCATCTGAGTTCAGACAGCAAAAAAGCCAATTTGAACAGGACTGTTCAAAGGCAGCCATGTAGGAGGATCTCCTTTTTCTCGGAGGCTTTTTGTTTTATTCAGGCCTTCAGCTGATTGAATGAAGACCACCCACCCCAGTGAGGCAATCTGCTTTACACACTCTGAGGACTTAAGTGCTAAATTCATGCAAACACACCATTACGCAAACTCAGAATACTTGACCAAGTATCTGCGCACCCTGTGCCCTAGTCAAGTTGACACAAAATTAACCATCATAGTCAACTTGTCACTTGTGACCAACTCAGAACACTGCAATTATCATGACATAATAGATGAAGTGGAATATGTGTGACCTCAAAAGGAGTTGAAAGGATACAATATCAAAATGATTCTTAAGTAAAATTAAGTTTGGCTATATGAAAACCACAGTACATTGTCTTTAATTTTTTTTTTTTATTACTGTGGGCCAAAGTAAACTCTGACAGGATGGAATGAGTCAAAAATTTATGGTTGAAGATGACTGGGATAGATGTCAGAGGGCCTGAAGGGGGTGAAATTCTAGAGAGGCCCTTGCTGAAATCCAAAGGTGATTTGGTAATGCTAATGAGTGTCAAAGGAATAATGGAGTGGTGAGAAGGAGAGACTGGGAGTCTCATGATAAAGGTTGATGGAGATAATACCAAGGTCTGATTTTCCAATGCCATGGTTCCAGGGTGTTTGAACTAAGCAAATCTGAGGGATGACAGAAAGAAAATCTTTAACAGCTTAATTTGGCACTTATACTACACCAATCAAGTGGCTCTCATCACTCTGTAGTTGGAAGAAATACATGGTTGTCCCTTTCATTTTCAGAAGAGAAGGTAGGAATAACCCCATCTTTTTTTTAAGATTTATTTTGTTTATTTGAAAGGCAGAGTTACATAGAGAGAAAGAGAGACAGAGAAAGGTCTTCCATACATTGGTTACCCAAAGAGCTGGAACCGCCAGGGCTAGGCTTGGTGGAAGCCAGAAGCCAGGAGCTTAATCCTGGTCTCCCACAGATTTAGGGCCCTGCCCTTTGCTGCGTTCCCATTTGCATTAGCAGGGAGTGGGATTGGAAGTGGAGCCATATTGGATGCTGGTGCTGCAGGTGCTGCATTTACCTGCTATGCCACAACACTGGCCCCTAACCATATCCTGACCTAATCAGAATTAAGAAGCACTTGTTGAAAGAAGTCAACATAACCTAGTAGGAGACTTATGATAGGTATAGTCAGTTAACATCAAGGTGTTTAAATGCCATTTTCCAGGTATTATTGTGTCTTTAAAAGACTTGAAAATAGAACAAAAAATCTCCACACAATAGACTAATTTTATTATTATTAACTTTTAAATCATCATGAAAGAGCATTTAGAATATGATCTTTAGAGAAACTGGGTGTGGCAGTTTCTCATTTCTCCCATTTATGTGAAGATAGTCTTACAGTTGAACATACACATTTGTACAAGAAAGGATCACAGCTTCATCATTCAAAATATTCACGAATCAGTATGCTTCTGTGGAAACTCAATTCAGTTTTTCAGCATAAGAACAATTTTTTTCAGTTTAATTATCTATCAAACTTAATGTAAAGCTTATTATACTTAATAGAGATGAGGGTCAGAACAACCCTAATTTCATAATCTTGTGCTATTTCTTAGTCAAAATTATGATTGACTTCCTATACAACTGGTATGTGCTGGACTAATTTTTTTTAAAGATTTATTTACTTATTTGAAAATCAGAGTTACACACAGAGAGAAGGAGAGACAGAGAGAGAGAGAGAGAGAGAGGGAGAGATCTTCCATCCGCTGGTTCACTCCCCAGATGGCTACAACAGCTGGAGCTGCACCGATCTGAAGCCAGGACTTCTTCTGGGTCTCCCATGCGGGCACAGGGGCCCAAGGGCTTGGACCATCTTCTACTGCGTTCCCAGGCCATAGCAGAGAGCTGGATTGGAAGAGGAGCAGCCAGATCTCAAACTGGCGCCCATATATGGGATGCCGGCACTGCATGCAGCAGCTTAACCCACTATGCCACGGTGCCAGCCCCATGGACTAATGTTTAATGTACTACTTGTAGTCTCAAATACATGCTATTTGAATAGTTATTTTTACATTAGTCTTTTTTATAAGAATAGTATTAATTACATAAACATATGGAACTACTAAAATTCTTGGTGGATGAAAACATATGTTCATTTAAAATTATAGTGCAGACATGTAATACATCATTTGATTGTCCCTGACGCTCTTTCCTCTGGGTAAAGCAGGCCCTTATTTTGAGTGGTCAGTATTTAACATGTCTGAATGAAAACTGCCATGTTCCTTTGATCAGACCCTCTAACTGCTGTTACATGTAGAAGTCAGAATTGCCTTTGGTCATGTTAGTAAAGGCATATTGGCTCCTAGCCATAAACAGTGGTTATGAAAGGGATGAGATAAGCGAGGACTTGGCATATCCAAAGCCAGTTCTTCCATGGAAATTTTCAAGTGAATTGTAGCCGAGAGGGTAGATCTCTTTACTTTCCTGTAGCAAAGGTGGGCACTTGTGAGCTGGGGACCATTAGATGTTAATACACACAGTATTTCTCAACCTCAGCATTACTGACATTTGTGGTCAGACAATTCTTTGTTTGTGGCTGTTTTATGCATCATAGCATGTTTAGCAGCATCCTTTATCTCTATCCACTAGATGCCAGTGGCACCATCTTCTCTCAGGATAACAACCAAAAATGGTTCAATGTTTCCTGGGACTCAAGTTGACATCCAGTTGATAAACTACAGAATTAGCCTCACAGAACAGTAGTAATAGGAAGAAGTGGGAGCAACTCAATCAAAATAAGTGGGAATTAACAACAGAGGGAAGATCCTGCTAGAACAAGTTCAATTAAAATCTATCTTTTTATTTTTGGTTATGTAAGATAGCCAATTCACTTTTTTTCAAAGTAGTTTGACATGCTCTTTTGTCAAGTGTAATCATAAGAACCCTGAAAGAAAACTGGGAAAAGACAGATGAGGAAACAGGGCCACAGGGAAGAAAAAAAGGAAATAAATCAAAAAGGCTTCATCAGAGCAGATTCAAGTGTGGATTCTGAAAAGTTATATAAAAGAACTTATGAACCTGTCTACAACAGAGAGTACAAAAGTTGATTGTGAAATAGATGGTTAAGAGCATAAATGGAGTCCAAAAAAGTTCGGAGAATATAAATTTATCCCTGTAATGAGGCAAATGAAGGAATAAGCATGTCAAGTAGTGATTTCCTGTATTAAGTGTGTGCATGCACGTGTGTGTGTCTTAACAACCTGTGAGCTTGGCCGGCGCCGCGGCTCACTAGACTAATGCTCCATCTGTGGCGCCAGCACACCGGGTTCTAGTCCCAATTGGGGCGCCGGATTCTGTCCCGGTTGCCCCTCTTCCAGTCCAGCTCTCTGCTGTGGCCCGGGAAGGCAGTGGAGGATGGCCCAAGTGCTTGGGCCCTGCACTCGCATGGGAGACCAGGAGAAAGCACCTGGCTCTTGGCTTCGGATCAGCGCAGCGCCGGCCATAGCGGCCATTTGGGGGATGAACCAACGGAAAAGGAAGACCTTTCTCTCTGTCAGTCTCTATCACTGTCTATAACTCTCTCTGTCTCTCTGTCTCTCACCATCTAACTCTGCCTGTCAAAAAAAAAAAAAAAAAGATATATCTAAATCCAAAAATTTACATGGTCAGTTTACTCATACAGCTATAAAAATAATAGGAAATCACTCTATGATCAAAATTATTAGAATATAAACCCTGAGAATAAAGTGAGTACAACTTGCTTTTTAGCTTTTTTTATTTTTTATTTTTTTTTTTAAGATTTATTTATTTATTTGAAAGGCAGAGGCAGAGAGAGAAGTCTTCCAATTCACTGGTTTGCTCCCCAAATGGCTATAATGGCCAGAGCTGGGCTGATCTGAAGCTATGAACCAGGAGCCTCTTCCAGGTCTTCCATACGCATGCAGGGACCCAAGCACTTGGGCCATCTTCCACTGTTTTCCCAGGCCATTTCAGAGAGCTGGATAGGAAGTGGAGAAGCTGGGACTAGAACCCGGGGCCCATATGGGATGCACTACTCTTAAGTACCTACACTTGTGCTTTGTAAAAGGTAAACACTGACTAAATGGACAGAGAATAAACTCAATACATACTGGCTATCTCAGAACATGAAAATGACCTGTGACCTGTTAGAAGTATGAAAACATACCAGAAAAACAGAATATATTTACTGGTGGTAATGTGATTGTGTGAAGATTTCTAACTAATGACAAATAATTTAAATCTCCTGGAAATTTTTTTAGTTAATTGTGGAAAACATTGCTTAACTTTTAACAACTCAATTTTCCAACAGCTAATGTTTAATAATTAATTATATTTAATAATATATTATTAAACATTAGCTGTTGGAAAATTGAGTTTTCTGATATCAAAATGAGTAAAATTTCAGATGAAATGCACAGGGTATTTGTTAACAAATGCTGAATTAATATTATAATCTGTTTTACAAGCCTTATCTACTGGTAGAAAAAGAACACACCATAACCAATCATTTCATATTAAACTTTTATTAAAACAGTCTTTCCATCATATTTAAAATGTCACGTTCCACAGTCAAGTATTCAAGGAAAAAATTTTCTATATGCAATTATTGGCACACAAATTTAAGAACATAATTAAAAAGAAGCTAAATCTCTCTATACAGACATATCTATATAGATAGATGTACGTGTCTCCAAATTCATGTTAATGAGCTGGAATACCTGAGTTTTCAAGTTGTTGGTTTTCCAGATAGTGTGAAACATTTCTCATCCCCTTGGTAAAGCACACAGCTGATCAAGAAAAAATAAGTTTGGTTGATAGATGCAGTCCCCAAAGATCAAACGGAAGTCCTCAATAGGGTTAAGGTTTATCTTCAGAGTCTTCTTCTAAGTGGAGGTCAGTCTGTGATGTAAGGAATGATTCCCATGTAGCAAGGCACTGGATAATGGAAACACACCATGGAGGAGATCACTTTCAGTGTTGAAAGGATTCATAAATCCTCATATATCTGTTCCTGTACCAATCTGTCCTGCTCCTATCTTCCATCATTTTGCCAGAATCCTTTACAGTTCTTACACATTTTAATTTTTAATGAGGGGAAACATATTAAAAAATAAAAAAATAGCATGGATCAGTTTACTAAATCAATCTGCTGTTGAACCATTTCAGGTGAGATAAAAGAACTCTAAGTTACTGAGAAAAAGATGGATCTACTTGGATCTGATGAGGCAGGCTACAGGCTTCCAGAGGAGTGCCGACACAAGCACCTGTTGGATTGTAATCTCTCTACATCAAGCATGAGTTTGGTAAAGTCAGGGAATTATTATCAGCTTAGTGATAGTTTCTTCAGCTATATATTAGGTTAAAGATAGTATTCACCACTTAGGGTGATTGTGAAAATAAACTTATATAATCTATATAAATCTCCATGCAGAATGCCCAGCACAAAGTAGGTGCTCAAAAATTAGCAAATATTATCACTGTCTGCTGTGATGAATGGTTAACATGGTCATTAATGTGCTAAAACACTTTGCTGCTTAGATAACAAATAAAAGGATTGTGTCCAATACACAAACAAGAGCTATAAAATGAAGTAATATAAAATAGTCTATTAATCCAAAGAAAGCAGAAAGAGGAAAATGATAATCATGAATTCTGCACAAAGAAAATAAGGGCAAAGTAACAGACACAAATTATATCAATAATCAATTTAGGTGTCTTAAGCCTAAATCTCCCAATAAATATGTAGATTACCTATTGAATAACTCATAGAAGCCATTTAAATTCTGTGTAAATTTTTTATAAATATCTAAGATATAAGGACATAAAGTTGAAATTAAAAGAGTGAAAAACATGTATCATGCAATGCATGCCAAGGGCAAAGGTAGAATGGCTGTACTAATCTCAAAGTAGATTTCAGTGCAAAGATCCTGATAGAAGATAAACATGATTATATCATAATGATAAAAGAGCCAGTTCATCTAGAATATAGTATTTAAAATGTTTACAAACACAATGAGAAAGCTTCAAAATATATGAAAACAAAAACTGACATAAATGCAAGGAAAAAGACAAATCTATAATTATAACTCATTTTGATAGTCTTCCGATGTTGACAGAATATGTACACAGAAAAGCAGTAACTTGGGAGATCTGAACAATACTATTAATTGCCTAAATGATACATACAGACAAAAGCAAAATATATATTTTCTTTCATGTACACATATAAAATTTACCAAGGCAGGCCATATTTTGGGCCATATACATAGTTTCAATAAATTTAAAAAGATTCAAGTCTTATGAAATGTGTTTTTTGAACAAAATGGAATCAAACTAAAATCAGTAATATAAAGATTCTTGAAAACTCACCAAATATTTTAATCTAAATAGGATAATCATAAGTAATCCTTGTGCCAAAAAAGAAATCAAAAGGGAAACTAGAAACTATTTTAAATTTAATTAAAAATGAAAAACAAGATAACAAAAATTTTGGTATGTCACTAAATCATGAAATTTATAGTACTACTTTATCCATCTACATTAGAAAAGAGGAAAGGATTCAAATCAATGCCTTTGGTTTCTACCTTGAAAACTGTAATAAAAAATCAAATTCAATATAATATGAAGGAAAAGAACACAATAGGAATCAATGAAAGAGTGAAACCAAAAAGGAAATACTATAAAGAACTTATCTATACATTTGACAACACAGATGAAATGGACCAATTTCTTGAAAGACACAATCTCACTAAGAAGACATAGACAACCAAAATGAGTTTGGATTTGTAGTTCATTATTTTCCAACAAAGAAAACTCCAGTTCTGGAAATTTTAACTGGTGAATTCTATTAAACATTTAAGGAAGAAGGCATTCTAATTTTATATAAAATCATCTAGAAAACTGAAGAAACAGAAATTCTTTCCAACGTAACAAAAACCAAATACATCACAAGAGAAGAAAAGCACAGACCAGAGTTCCTTATAGACATAAAGCTAAAAATTGTAAAGAAAATTCAGCAAATTAAATCCAACCATGTGTACAAATAACTATACATTACGAAGAAACGGGGATTTTGCCAAGAATGCAAGATTGGATTAACATTCAAAGATCAATCAACATAACTGACTATATTAAAGGCAGTATCATCTTTGTCAAATTCTCATGTCCAGGCAAGCACAGTAAGATGACAGCTGAGTAAGACACTCTGAAAATTGTCTCTCTACAGAAACCCCAAGTTGAACAGCTGCACACACACAACACACACACACACACCCACACCCCAAATCATCTTCCAAGAGCTACAGAAGCCAGATTAGAGACCACAGTGCCTGGTCCCAGTAGCAAAATATAGATAGAGATGCCTCACCTAGCAATTTGGGAGAAAGTCTCAATCTCAGTACCAGGCCCAACTCTAGAAAACCAGTGCCAGCAAGATCACAAGCCTCTGCCCACAGGCCTGTATCAGTAGACTGCCTTTAGATTCTCCCTAGCCAAGAAGCTGGGAGGCTACATCTGCCACAACTCCTCCAATCTCCTATCTTCAGCAGAACAAGACTCCCTCTGATAGGGAGCAGGGCAAGAAAGGGAATTTATAACCTTGCATTAGAGCCCATACCAGGGCCTAGGAGACCTAGCACCTGATGAAGTCCAAAGGCGTCTACTCCCCAGGACAATGCCCACAGATGGCCTGTGCATAGTTGCCTCAGTATCAGGTGGAGACCTACACCCTGGGGGGACAGACTCACTGTGGTGTGCATCATTGCCAGCCACATGTATGCCTCAAGACTGCACAGGGCCTGGCAATTGTGAAAACCAGGTGCAACCCAGCTTTGTGACAGCCTGGGAAGCCAAGAGGCTGTCTGTATCAGTCCTGTTGCCAGACCTGGGCAAACATTAAGAAATGACAGCACTGTATATGAGTCTCAGTGCTATGCTGGTAAACAGAGAGGAAACTCAAATAAATAAAATCAGAGATGAAAAGGAAGACATTACAACTAACACCACAGAAATGCAAAGGATCTTTAGAAATTATTATAAATAGTTATACAGCAAAAACACTTGTATATAACCTATAAGAAATGGAAAAAATACTGCAGCATACACTTTAGCAAAATTTAATCATGAAAAAAATAGAATGCCTATATAGACCAATAATTAGTAGAGAAAATGAATTAATAATAATAATAATAATTTCCCATCAAAGATAAGCTCAGGACCAGATAAGTTCATTGTTGAATTCTACCAAATCCTTAAAAATGGACACCAACTTTTCTTAAATTATTCCAAAAGATAAAATCGAAAATTACTCTAAATTTATTGAGTCCAGCTTTTATGTGATTCCAAACCATACCATGACATAACAAAATGAAATAGCTACAGACCAATATCTCTGACGAATATAAATGCAAAAATCTTCAACCAAATACCAACAAACTAAATCCAATAGCATATCAAAAAGATTTTTTACCACAATCAAGTTAGATTCATCCCATGGATGTGTGTACAAAGATATATACACAAAAACTTAGTCAAATAGAATCTGTACAGCAAAAACTATAAACATTGCTGAAAAATAATTGAAGAAAACACAAATTAATGGAAATACATGGAAAGACATCCATGTTCACAGACTGGAAGACTCAATATGATTAAAATGTCCATACTACTGAAGCAACTTATAGATTCAATGCAATCCCCATCAAAATATCAATGACATTTTCCATAGAATTAGAATGAACATTTCTAAAATTTACCAAAGAATTTGCATAGCCAAACCAATCTTGAGCAAAAACAACAAAGCAGGAGGCATTACACAATCTGACTTTGGAACACATATAAAAGCTGTACTGATCTAAACTGTGTGGTATCGGCATTAAAACAGATACAAATATCAAAGGAAGGTAACAGAAACTGTAGAAAAATCCCTTATGTCTGTAGCCGACTGATATTTGGCAAAGGTGGTAAGAATATGCATTGGAAAAAGGATGGTTTTTTAATCAATGGCACTGGGAAAACTGGATAGCCACATGTAGAAAGTGAAACTAACCACTACCTCCCCATGCTATCTCTCACGAGGCACAAAAATCAAATCAACATGGATTGAAGCTCTAAATGAATGACCTGAAATTTTGAAACTGCCAAAAGAAAGCAAAGGAGAGATGCTTTAGAACTTGGAATGAAAAAGGATTTTTTGAATGAGACCCCGAAACAAGAGAGAAATGTAAAAACAGACAAATGGAATTTCATCCAAGTGAAGCTCTTCTGCACAGCAAAGGAATGAAACAACAGAATGAAAACACACATTGCAGAATGGGAGACAAGTTTGCAAGTTTTATTTCTATGAGGGTTAGTAACCAGGAAATATAAGGAATCCAATTTAAAAATGAGCAATAGATCTAAACAAACATTAACCCAAGAAAGAGAAACAAGTGACCATTATGTAGATGAAAAAATGTGCAACGTCTCTAATCATCAGGAAAATAAAAATCAAAACCACAATGAGATCTCCCTTGCTCCAGTCAGATTGGTAATTACCAATAGGACAAACTCTGTCTTTCACAAGATGGATACAACTGGAAACCAGTACACTTAATGAAATAAGCCAGTCCCAAAAAGACAAATATGATGTTTTCCTTGATCTGTGGTAACTAACAGAGTACAAAAAATGTAATGTATAATTATTTGCACTGCAGCAGAGGACAGCTCAAGTCCTTGGGCCGCTGCACCCAGAAGAAGCTCTTGGTTCCTGGCTTTGGATCGGCTCAGCTCCGGCTATTGCAGCCATTTGGGGAGTATACCATCAGATGTAAGACCTTTCTCTCTCTCTCTGTATCTACCTATCTCTGTACCTCTGTTTTTTAAATAAATAAAATTAATCTTTAAAAAAATTAATGGTAAGGACGTTGAGCAAAGATACATCTTCTGCAAGCTGAATGGCTTCGGGCTGCCCTGCAGGTTGAACAGGTAGCAGATTGTTTACACATTTGCAGAGAAGAGACCAGTGGTCTCCATATATAGAAGATTCAGGAAGGAGACAAAGTCTCTCCCCTAATGTAAAGTATGGTTCTGCTTTTTATCAGCCCTCCTGACCCAGTTAATAGTTGTTTTTTTCTTATAAACATTGTGGATAGAATTTTTTGCAGTTTTTAATTTATATTTTGAGATTTCCTTTTCTATACTTGAAATTTGGTAAAGGAGATTTTGTAAGTATTTTTAGAGCTGATTTTTAATGTCTTTTCCTTAACATTACAAAGAAGTAAAATACCAATAGCTAATTTTTATGTCCTATCTGAGTGTGTTTTTTGTGGATTTTCCTACTGGAAAATTAGGGCTAAGATTTTTCTCCTGTTCTTAATTTGCTGACAATTTTTTAACATACATTAGCTATTCTACATTTGATAAGTTCTTAACTGACATATTAAAATTATACATATTTATAGGGTATCATGTGATATTTCAACACATGAATATATTGTATAATATCCAATCAGAGTAAACATATCTATCTACTCAAACATCTTACATTTCTTTACAGAGAAAACATCCAAAATTCTTCCAGTATTTTTTGGAGAAATACACAGTATCTTATCTATAGTCACCCTATTGTGCAGAACTCTTGTGTATATAACTTTTTTATATATTTCCAGGAGCATATACTGATATAAACTTTGAAAACAACTGACTTAATGCATGTCAGGCTGTACTAAGCTCAGTAAATGCAGATGGCCATAAAGAAGGAATGCACTGAACAACTGATGCCAAGATGCTGAGCATCACAAACCATGAATCAGGGCACCAACCAGCTGACATTCTGATTTCTTTAGGTTTTCCTCTAAAAGCCCAATCCATACTCAGGTTGCTGACCATAAGCCATTTGGGGCCTGCAAAGCTGAAGATCTGACCTTGAACCTCAGGAGCTGTCTTTGATGCTACTAAATCTCTGGGCAGCCTGAGAGACAGATTTTTATTAGATAAACTCTGCCTCTTCCTGTTGATGTTTAATATTCACTTGAGCTATCCAATATAACAGTAACAAGTTAATGGGCATAAATATTTTTTTTTTTTTTGACAGGCAGAGTGGATACTGAGAGAGAGAGAGAGAGAAAGGTCTTCCTTTTGCCGTTGGTTCACCCTCCAATGGCCGCCGCGGCCTGCGCACTGCAACCGGCGCACCGCGCGGATCCGGTGGCAGGAGCCAGGTGCTTCTCCTGGTCTCCCATGTGGGTGCAGGGCCCAAGCACTTGGGCCATCCTCCACTGCACTCCCTGGCCACAGCAGAGAGCTGGCCTGGAAGAGGGGCAACCGGGACAGAATCCGGCGCCCCGACCGGGACTAGAACCAGGTGTGCCAGCGCCGCTAGGTGGAGGATTAGCCTAGTGAGCCGCGGCGCCGGCTGGGCATAAATATTTTAAAAATAAAGAAAAGATGACCTCCAAACTTTTCAAGTTCCTTTACTCACTCTTGCTTTCTTTTGAGCATGAAAACAGTAAAACTCAAGAAGTAGACTTTCCTACAACATAAACAATTTAGTTCAGTGAGTTCAGTGTGTTTAGAATTACGGTAACTGGAACATTGTTGGGAATATAAACTAGTGCCGCTACTTTGGAAAACAGGGTGGCGATTCCTTAAAATGCTAGAAATAGACTTGCCTTATGATCTGGCAATCCCACTACTGGGTATGTACCCAAAAGACTTGAACCCATTGCATCAATGAGCTACCTGAACCACCAGGTTTACAGCAGCACTATTCACCGTAGCCAAAATTCGGGATCAACCAAGGTGTCTATGACCAGATGAATGGATAAAGACAATGCATATACATAAGTAATATTATTCAGCTCTAAGAAAGAATGAAATTCTACCATTTGCAGTGAAATGGATGCCAAAGAAGGACATCATGTTGAGTGAAATAAGTCGGAACCAGAAACACAAATATCACATGCTCTCCCTTATATGTTGGAGCTAAAATTTAAAAAACAACACCAAAAAAGAAACAAAAAAGAAAGAAATGTCTGTGTGTACCAGCATTGCTGCAAATATAGTTTTGTAAGTTTGTTTTATAACTTTGTCAAACCAATGGTTAAGAATGTGATTCTACTGGGGTCTGGCTTTATGGTATACTAAGCTAAGCCTCTGCCTGCAGCACTGGCATCCCCTGTGGGCACCAGCTCATGTCCTGGCTGCTCCTCTTCAGATCCAGCTCTCTGCTTATGGCCTGGGAGAGCGGTGGAAGATGGCGTTAAGTGTTTGGGATCCTGCACCCACGTGGGAGACCCTAAAGAAGCTCCTAACTCCTGGCTCCTGGCTTTGGATCAGCCCAGCTCCAGTCACTGCAGCCAACTGGGGAGTAAACAAGTAGACAGAAGACCTTTCTCTCCGTCTCTCCCTCTCTCTGTCTATAACTCTGCTATTCAAATAAATAAATAAAATATTTTAATAAAGAATGCTACACTACTATAGTTTTTGTGATTGAAATTTACTGCATATGGGTGAAATGGTTATTTTTCTATTGAATTACTGTTTATAGTCATTGTTTATATTCATGCTAAACTAGGGTCTTTTTGCTGTTTATGTACTAAACCTGTTATTTGGTGAAGTATTAAGCCTTTTTACTGTAATGTAAATTTAAAATATGCTATCTCAAAAACTAAGAAAGAAAGGGAGAAGGAAGGGTGGTGGGAGGGAGAGAGTGGGAAGAAGGGAGTGAGAGAGGCGGAGGATATCATGTTCTTAGAATTGTACCTACAAACCAGATGGAATCTGATAAAAATAATTAAAATGAAAACTAAAAAATTAAAAAATAAAGTTAAAATAAGTAAAATTTTATAAAAAGTATTTTCATTTGATATTTGGCTTTGCATTGTTATCAAACTAATATCCAGGATGTGGGGAACTGGAAAGTAAGTTTACCACATATCTTTGTTCATTGAGAATCAAAAGCCTGCTTTCCCTCAGGTGGCTGCAGTTTGTAGTCCAAACTTAAAAGCTATAGCTCCTCTCTAAGGACAGAAGTTTGAGGAAGAGAGATACATCATGGCTGGGAAGGTGAGACAGCACCAGCATAAACAGACTCAGTAGATAAACACAGCCCTTTAATTGTTACACGGTTGCTTAAATCCTTCTAACATACCCAAAATGCAATACTTAGAAAATTAATTTTAATGTTTAAGTCTTTCAATTTTGAAAAGACATCTCTTGCTGCATCACAAAGGTGATGATGACATTTGCCATTGGAAGAGGTAACTGTAAGTGCCTCTCAGTTCTTGTGAGCTGGTTAGTACTCCCACAAGCAGATGCCACCAAGTTTCTAAAGAGCAAATGTGGCAATAATGGTGTAATGGACACCATATAGCTCTCAAAGGATATCTCCACGTTGAAGAATCACTAATTTCTCAAGCTCCTGGGATATGATTAAATTCTATCCCACAAGAGTGATTTCAGGCAAAATTCTTCACTTTTCTGGACCTGTTTATCTATGCATAAAATAATAGGCTTGCACTAAGTGTTTCCATTAAGTTTTATCCTAGAAGTGCAACTGAACGGTTTCCAAAGGTTAACTGTGGCTGACAAGAAGTTGGCAAATGAGATCACAATTTGTAAATAAACTTTGCTCTGCTAGGCATGACTCAGTGTGGAATGCAGCAAACCTAAAACTACCTACGTTCCCAGTATTTGGTATTGATGAGATAATTATCATTATAAATAATTTTTAAGGTTCAGATTTATAAGGCTGGACACTGTGGCGTGGCAGGTTGAGCTAATGCTGGGCATGTGCATACTGCATAACAGAGTGCTGGTTCAAGTCCCAAGTGCTCTGTTTCCAGTCCAGCTTTCTGCTAATGTATCTGGGAAGATAGATGATGGCCCAAGTGCTTGGGCCCCTGTCACCCATGTGGGAGTCTAGGATGGAGACCCTGGCTCCTAGCTTCAGCCTGGCCCAGCCCTAGCTGTTGCAGCCATTTGGGGAATGAACAAGTAGATGGAATATCTCTGTCTGCCTCCCCCTCCTTTCTCTCTCTTGCTCTGCATTTCAAGTAGATGAAAAAAAATTAAAAAGAAAAATAAATGTATTATTTTTAAAAGGTTTCTAAACACAGGAGAAATATTTTATTACCAGTACAACTGCTATTACTACTAGTAGCCTACATATCACTCTGTGTTAGACCCTGAGCTAAGTGCTTTTCTTTTATCCATTCACTTAGCATATTTGAAACTTGTTTTCTATATTATTAATTTCAGACTAAGATAAAATTAATGGCTTAAGGGGTATGCTGATTGAGACTCCTGGAAAGATACTTATAAGCATGAAAGCTTAAATGGAATTCACTTTGGTGTCTCACTGGAAATATTAAACTTTACCACGAGGACTTTTCTTTCACTGTTATACATTCCATCACATACATAAATATATTTATATTTGAATACTCAAATATATGAAGTAATTACTATTATTTTCAGCATTTTAAAGATTTATTTATTTAGCTGACAGGCAGAGTAACAAGGGGAGGGAGGGAGAGACAGAGAGAGACTTTTAGAGAGTGATCTTCCATCTGCTGGTTCACTCGCCAAATAACTGCAATGGCTGGAGCCAGTCCCAGGCAAAGCCAGGCATCTGGGACTCCCAGGTGGGTGTCAGGAGCCCAACTATTTCGGCTATCTTCTGCTGCTTTCCATATGCATTAGCGGGGAGCTGGGTTGGAGGGGGCCAGCTGGGGCTCAAACTGGTGACCATAAGGGATGCCAACACTGCAAGTGGCAGATTAAGCCTCTGGGCCGCAACGCTGGCCCCTCTTTTCAGCACTTCTTAGATGAGGACACTGGGGCTCACTGAAAGAGAGGCCCTCGAGCTCATTCCACTTAAAGCCAAAATCCACACCTATCCACAGCCCATGCTGTGAAAACACCAGCAGAGCTCGCAATATGTCCACACATACTGCCACCAATCTAAAACAGCTGATAGAAGAACTGCTTTCATCTAAAATATCACATAGGTCAAAATCAGTAAAATGTGATCTATGCATCTCCATGGTAATAAAGTAAAATAAATAGAAATTTGCTGAACATATTAACAATAATATATATTATGGAATGTGATAAAATGCAGCCATTGCCAGATATTTAAGTACAGAAATTCCCATTGTAAGGCAAAAGTTGCTGTGTTTCTAACTTTACCAAATAATCTAAACATACCTTCCAGAGGGTGTCATGATAACTGCATCTCTCTCAATAAACTAACAATGGGTAGTATGACTGAGTGTCCTCCAAATATTCTAATGTTGTCTCAAATGAACTTGGGCACAGACAGTATCTGCTACATCTTAGGAAATACTGAAACTCCAATTTATACTCCCTTCTTTAGGAGGCCAATATTTAGCATCTATAAGAACTGCAGGACCTGTTCAAAACATACAGCAGTGTGTATTACATTTTAATGTAAGATTCAAAACAATACTGAAAACTTTCATAAACTGCATGCTTTGCAATTTTGAAATGTAATCAACCCAGGAAGAAATTAGTTGTTGTCAGAGAAATGCAACTTGTCCGATTCTGCTACCGCTCAAAATTACTTATTAAATTCCACTTCTAGAAAAGTCTAAGGTCAGCTTCTGAAAATCATCTGCCAGGCTATAATTTTCCAAACATTAATAAGCTTAAAATGGTAATAGTAATATATTATTTTTGAAAAATTACCTTTATTATCTTTCAACACGTAAGTGGTAAGTCTGCCCTTATAATGCCACAATACATAAATGACTACCAGTTAATATAAAAGAACTCATTAGCTACAAACGCCATCTTGTGGTCCATTTTTTATTATTCTCTATTATTCTGTAGCTTCTAACTCAGTATCTGATAAAGATAGAAGGAAATTTAAGCATGATTTATTCTATTTGTCTTATTTTTACATGTGGGGAGATTAGGTCTTAAATAATACGAGAGGACTTTAAAACATTTGTGGAAAAATAAAATAAAAGGTAAGTTTATTTTGGTTCCATTTTTTAAAAAGCCATGGCTATTTTTTTTCATAATATGCATTTTCCACAAGCTTTTGAAAACCCTTCATATACTAGAAATCTTTGTAGGAGGAATATAAGAGGAAAGATTTAAATGGTTACCTTTTCAATTCATACTTTTTCTATAGTATAATATTATTGATTTTGATTTACAACAAGCTAATCAATGAGGTTTGTTCAGTTTAATTCTAACACTTCAAACATGAAGTATATCTATTTTAGTTTATGAATACACTGAAAGTATAGCAGACTATGAGGAAGAACACATTTACTTTTGGATTACTGAGAAATTAGCAAGGTAGAATTAAAATGCTTAGGCATATTACTTAAAGTATGTTACTTATACATTCTAATTTCATTCAATTGCAGATTTGACAGCATGTGTGGATGGGGGTCAGGGTCAAAGGTTAGAGTATCACTAGTTCTCTGACAGAGTAGCAAATAGGGCACACAGAGTCATGTTTAGGATTCTACAATTAGCTAGTGGCAAGCACCTTGATATCCAACTTTAATGTTCTCATTAGTAAACTCCTCTCAACCTTTTTAAAAGTTTATTTATTTAAAGGACAGTGACAGAGAGAAGAAGACTTAGAGAGGACACACACACACATAACACACACACACACACAGAGCGAAAGAGAGAGAGAGAGAATCTTCCGTCCACTAGCTCACTCCCCAAACATCCCCAACAGTCAAGGCTGGGTCAGTCTGAGTTCAGGAGATGGGGATTCCATTGAGGTCTCCCACACGGGCAGTAGGGACCTAGGTCCCTGAGCCATATTCTGCTGCCTTCCAGAGCTAAATATCAGCAGGAAGTTAGATTAGAAGTAGAAGTGAGACTCAAACTCAGGGACTTAGATATGGGATATGGGATACAGGCATCCCAAGTGGCAGTTTAACCTACAGTACCAAAATACCTGCCCCAAACTTGCCTTCTTTATTTAAGATGTTGTATCATGCAACGTATGCATGTTTGGGTATATTTTCAATCAGTTTTTCTGTTTTGAAATCCCTGCCCTTGTATTGCCTAATTAACTTATTTACAGGAAAAAAAATGTATCTAGTCCAAAGACAGGATGAAGCATAGACTGTCTATGTTATGGTATAACAGTCCATTTCACAGCTAAGCTCAATTTCATTTGTATAGATAATTAAGAAATAATTATATTACAGAATACTGAGGACTAGTGAGAACACTTCTAATAGAATTCATAAGAAAGCAGTAATCTGAAAAACAAAAAAAAATCTTTATGATTTACATGAGACCTAATAAACGAAGTAGCCATGTGGAAGCATAGCTGTAGCTATGGCTTTTGAAAGTCATGCAGAAATCATCATTTAATCAAATAACAAAATAGTTAAGTTCATAATACTTTGGAAATTCTGTTTGTAACAAATAGTTTTAAGATTTATCTTAAAGTAAGTAAAAATGAAATTTTCACTGCACTTAATTATATTATTGAGAACAGACATTATTCTGTTATGTACTTTAACTCTTTAATAAGTTTTGGAATGAGTAAAGACCCTACCTATATTAAGTGCAAGAGATGAACAGACTCAAAGCCAGAAGGAACTTAAGAGCAGTGATTCTGAGGCCTGTGCTGTGGCCTAGTGGGTAAATCTGCCACCTAGGATGCCGGAATCTCATATGGGTGCTGGTTCCAGTCCTGGCTGCTCCACTTCTGATCCAGCTCCCTGCTAAAGCACCTGGGAAGGCAGAGGACGATGGGCCAAGTGCTTGGGCCCCACACCAGGAAGAAGCTCCTGGCTCCTGGCTTCTGATTGGCCCAGCTCCTGTGTTGCACTGATTTGGGGAGTGAATCAGCAGATTTAAGATCACTGTCTGTCCCTCCCTCTCTCTCTGTAACAGTTTTTCATATAGATAAATATTTTTTTTAAAGAGCAGTGCTTCTCAAATTATCTCTAGCAAAGAATAATTATTTTTATTTCAATCTTCTAGGGATCATTATGTGGTTCTACTGAACATGACTAAGTATGATTCATCCCACATATAAATCACAATACCACAATAAATCGACAATAACCTAATTGGTATATATTATATGCAACAAGAAAAGTCTACTATTCGCCTGCATAGATGGATTGGTAATATGGAATTACTATAGAAGATTATAATTTATATATTATAATTTCAATCTCTGAACTGAATCTAGGACAATAATTTAAGGAATGAGCAATGGTCCACACGGAAGCAGCATTACTTTAGACATCAGCATAATTACTCAAGGATTCCAAAGCTGTGTTACGTGAAACATTAGTCCTGCAAGAAACAAACACTATGTAATCAAGGAAATAAGAAGTTCCTCAGATTCTCAAATCACATAAGCACATAATCTGAGAACATCTTTAAGAAATAAACCTGCTTAACTTTTTTTAAATTTTTTTTTTTTTAATTTTTTGACAGGCAGAGTGGAGAGTGAGAGAGAGAGAGACAGAGAGAAAGGTCTTCCTTTTTCGATGGTTCACCCTCCAATGGCCACCACAGCTGGTGCGCAGCGGCTGGCGCATTGCGCTGATCCGAAGCCAGGAGCCAGGTACTTCTCCTGGTCTCCCATGGGGTGCGGGGCCCAAGCACTTGGGCCATCCTCCACTGCCTTCTCGGGCCACAGCAGAGAGCTGGCCTGGAAGAGGGGCAACCGGGACAGAATCCGGCGCCCCGACTGGGACTAGAACCCAGTATGCTGGCGCTGCAGGCGGAGGATTAGCCTATTGAGCTGCGGCACCGGCCAAACCTGCTTAACTTTAACAACTCCTTTGCTCTAGTTTTTACAACCAGAAGCATCTTGTAACATAACAGGAATTTAATGTTATTATATGATTCTCATAAAACAAATTTTCCAAAAGCAAATTCCAAAGAGATCACCAAGACGAAGGTCTAGCAAATGGAATCAACTGACCTCTAAAAAGTACATCTTCATTCCCCACATTGAGGGATATCTTACGCACAATAACTTTGGCTTGAATATAAAGATTCTTGTAAAATGAAACCAGCTAGGTTCACCTCTTGGAATATCAGGGCAGGGCCTTGTCAACAGCACAAAGGGTAAAATGCACCTTTTTATTTGCTATGGAAGGAAACACTCTTCCACATATAAGGGGAAAGCTGGATCAACTTATGTAGATGGAAGTTCAAAGGGCAGCTGGTTGTAATAGAGCAGTCTTTCAAGCCAGTAAATTGAAATTTACTCTCCAGAGTTCATGGTCACCTAAACTCTAGTGAGCTTCAGAAATATTGCATTCCTATCACATTTTCCTTTAGTATTTTCTAGAGCTGTTTCAGACAAATAGTCCATAAATAGCTTCTGTGAGCAAGTAAAATTGGGACACGAGAAGTTAAGGATAAACAGGTTTCTTTCCTAAAGAGCTTCTTAGAAACATAAGAAAGCTAAGGAACGTGGCTCATTTTCTCTGACAGAGTGAAACAGTCTAATACAGTTGGAAGGCACTTGGCTATCAAGTTCCCATACTCAAGAATAGCCAAAGTGAAACCCATAGAAGTAAATTATCGGCCGGTGCCGCAGCTCACTAGGCTAATCGTCTGTCTGCAGCGCCGGCACACCAGGTTCTAGTCCCGGTCAGGGCGCCAGATTCTGTCCAGGTTGCCCCTCTTCCAGGCCAGCTCTCTGCTGTGGCCAGGGAGTACAGTGGAGGATGGCTCAAGTGCTTGGGCCCTGCACCTCATGGGAGACCAGGAGAACACCTGGCTCCTGGCTTCAGATCAGAGCGGTGCGCCGGCCACAGCGTACCAGCTGTGGCGGCCATTGGAGGGTGAACCAACGGTAAAGGAAGACATTTCTCTCTGTCTCTCTCTCTCACTCTCCACTCTGCCTGTCAGAAAAAAAAAAAAAAAAAGTAAATTATCAGGAGATCAACCAGGTCCCCAAATAGACAATAATTGGAACCAAAAAGACCTGCTCAAAGGTACCATCTGAGATCTAAAATAGTCCATCTAAAAAAGTTCTTTGCAAACTATGTTAAGTGTTGATTTCCCTGAGTTTATCTTAGAATTCTTGCTTATTTACTGAAACAAATCCCTGATCTGTCTCCAAAGTAAAACATCTCACATGCCCTACTACCTTTACAACCAACCAATATAGATGATCCATTCATCATAGATCACGGCCCAAAAACATTTCCATTGATTATTTTCAACCTATGATCAATGGTGAAGCTTCCGTCAGATAGTAACAATGAAAAGTATTAAAATCCTAAACTCACATAAGGTTACTCCATATTTCCCTTGCTCTGCTTCATTTTATGGTGTACCCTTAGATTCCATCTGGACAAGAACTGATGACTCGCAGGAGGGAAAACAAAGAATTTCCATGGTTTGGTAGTAAAATGTAGGACAAGCTTAATCATTCAATAACCAAAAACATCAGTCTCTTTATTACAAACACAAGGAAAAATCTCCTAGATGTTCAATAGAGTGCACTTAATTGCATTAAAGAAGATGAAAAGCTGATGTTTTACATTGGATGAAGATGGCCAAGTCTAAATGAATTAGATGACCCATCAACTCTGAATAAACTAGATGGTCTGTAGAAAAATTCTTTTAACTGGGATAAAAATTATTAGATTGAGTACATTTCTAAACTGCTTAGACTCTGAAGCTGGTCTGCTTGCTTTGCAGGAAATCTAGCCTACATCTAATGAGACTCTATTTAATCTTATGGGTACATTGTAGCTCTGACACATTCTTCACATCCGTCCACAGACAGTGTGCTCTTTTCTGAAGAGCTGTTTTAGCAGCACCAAGGTACCTACCTGCCTTCCACAGGCCTAGGGTTTAGGTTAGGCCTTAGTAGCTACCAGGAGTCATGATTTAAAAACAAAAGTACGTTAGTAAGGATTCAAAAAGACCTTTCCTGGATAATTGTCGATTGCTTTTAGAAAGAAACAGTTTAACTTCAAAAGGTACCTCTTCACTCACATTCAGTCTGAGAGATAGCCAACATAAAAACAAATTTAATGATTCAATATAGGTCATCTGTTATGCATCTGTCACAACATTTTTTAAGAAAATTCAAAACACCACCTGCTATGCCTTGGGCTCAAAACTATATTAAACAAATGTCTGGGTAAATCCTATACCATTTTTATCCTTCTCTCTCCAAAATAGGCTGTTAAGGGTTATGTATGGTGTGATTTAGAACTTACAGAAGAGGTTAACTACTTTGGAAATAGATGTCATTGTTCCGGAATCCTCAATAACCATCACTGGAACTACTTTTAACACACCTAGGAAAGAAATATGACCTGAATTTCTTCCGGGTAAGTGAAGGTCTATCAGTCATTCCCTATCCGATTCAACAGCTGGTTTGTAAGCACTGACTTCAGGTTGGTAAAGGAACAGCTTGTACACCACTCATTGGAAAAATACATCCAGCTGCTATGATTTGGATGATGAGCATTGCCCAAAAGTTCCTATGTTAATTGTTTGGTCCCCGGAGCACCGCTATTGGGAAGTGGTAGGAACTTTAGGAAGTGGGGCTAGTATAGTCCCTTGGTTTGTGAGTGGCGTGTCCTTGGAAGGCGCTTCTTGTGAGAGGTTGTTATGAAAGTTTATGTTGGTCCCACCCAGTCTCTTGCTCTCTGCTCCCTGGCTTCTCATAAAATCTGTCCTCTGCACATGTTTTACCATCTGTCATGGGTCCCTCACCAGAGTCAAGGTCTGTATTTGGACACTGAACTTCCAAAATTTGAACTAAATAAACCTCTCTTTACTTCATAAGAATTCTCAGGCATTTCATACAGTGATGGATATAGACCAGCCTACTCTTTCTTTATTATTTTTATTTTTTATTTTTGACAGGCAGAGTGGACAGTGAGAGAGACAGAGAGAAAGGTCTTCCTTTTGCCGTTGGTTCACCCTCCAATGGCCGCCGTGGCCGGCACTCTGTGGCCAGCGCATCGCGCTGATCCGAAGCCAGGAGCCAGGTGCTTTTCCTGGTCTCCCATGGGGTGCAGGGCCCAAGCACCTGGGCCATCCTCCACTGCACTCCCTGGCCACAGCAGAGGGCTGGCCTGGAAGAGGGGCAACCGGGACAGAATCCGGCGCCCCGACCGGGACTAGAACCCGGTGTGCTGGCACCGCAAGGCGGAGGATTAGCCTAGTGAACCATGGCGCCGGCTCAGCCTACTCTTTCTATGGAAATGAATAGTTTTAATTTGATCATCTGTTCAAGTATGCTGGATTTGGGGGCCAGTGTTGTGGCACAGCTGGTTAACCTACCACCTTTGACACTGGCATCCCATTTTTGAGCACTGGTTCAAGTTCTGGCTGCTCCGTTTCCCATCCAGTGCTCTGCTAATGTGCCTGGGAAAGCAGCAAAAGTTGGCCCAAGTATTTGGGTCTCTGTAACAGATGTGGGAGACCATAATGGGGTTCTGGGCTCCCAGCTTCGGCTTTCAGCTGGCCTAGACTTGGCTGTTGCAACTATTTGGGGAGTGAACCAGTGCATGGAAGATCTCTCTGGGGCGCTCTCTCTCTCTCTCTCTAACTCTGTCTTTCAAATAAATCTTAAGAAAATAGGCTGGATTTCAGTTATATTCTGTTTGTATTTGTAACCCTTTCAACTTATACATTTATTCTCCTTGATGGAGTGAAAGAAAAATGAGGTGGCTCTGGTTTCTCAATTTCTATTACAGAGCTTTCATTAGAAATTTGTTTTTCTAATTTTATTATGACTTTTTAATTCTTAACTTTCTTCTTCCCGAAAAGGCTACTTACTCATACTCTGTGTCATTTAATGCTAACAGTGTTTGGAAGTTCTTCACTTTTTTTTCTTCCCCAAGACCTCACTTCTTCCTGAATTGTGCCCTTCTTACCCTTCTTTATTTTTGATTTTCATCATTAACCATATCCCCTTTTTTTGTCTTTGTTTCCATAGCCCATCGTGCAAAGGTGTTATAATATCTGATTTGTTATCTGCTTCGTTCATTTCACTTTTAGAATTGCTTGCTGTTAGGCCTGGTGCTGTGGCGTAGAGAGTAAAGTCTCCACCTGCGACACTGGCATCCCATATGGGCACTGGTTCGAGCTGGCTGCTCCATTTCCAACATAGCTTCCCACTAAGAGCCTGGAAAAAGCAGCAGAAGTTGGCCCAAGTGCTTGGGCCCCACATCCACATGGGAGACCTGGAAGAAGCTCCTGGTTCCTGGCTTTGGCCTGGCCCAGCCCTGGCTATTGTAGCTATCTGGGGAGTGCACCAGTGAATAGAAGATATCTCTCTAATTCCCTTTCTTTCTTTCTTTTTCTCTCTGTGAAATAAAAATAAATAAAGCTTTTTTAAAATGAATTGCTCATTCTTAATTCATTTTCTCTTATGATACTTTGAAAGTACAACTAGCTTTTCTATAATTTTTAAGCTATTTAACTAAATCCTAAGAACTATGGCTGAGGATGGCTTGCGGTTCCATCCTTCACTTTCACCTCCCAGATTTTTAAAAGGGTACTTTCTCTCTAGGTTACTGACATGCTATTATGACAGTTCTTCTTTGCTATAGCTAAGCTTAGGGAAGTCATTCTCCTCATTGTATTTATGTACTGTGGAATACTATTCAGCCATTAAAAAGAATGAAATCCTGTCTTTTGCAGCAAAATGGATGCAACTGGAAATCACTGTGCATAGTAAAATAAGTCAGCCCCCAAAGGGCAAATATAATGTTTTCTCTGATGTGTGGTAGTTAATAGAGAATACAAAAAAATGTGTAGGAATGAAACAGACATCTTGTGATTTGATTGTTGGTTTTAGCCTCTGTTTCTACTCCTTCGGAACAGTGCTCTTTCTATTTTTCCTTGTTGAATACTATGGTTAGTGGTGCATTAAGCCTGTGATTATAATGGGTTGAAACTATCCTTTTGGGGCTGATGCTGTGGCATAGTGAGTAAAGCCGCCGCTTGCAGTGCCAGCATCCCATATGGGCACTGGTTTAAGTGCCGGCTGCTCCACTTCTGATCCAGCTCTCTGCTATGGCCTGGGAAAGCAGTAGAAGATGGTCCAAGTCATTGGGCCCCTGCATCTGTGTGGGAGACCCAGAAGAAGCTCCTGGCTCCCGGCATTGGATCAGCGCAGCTCGGGTTGTTTCGGCCAATTCGGGGAGTGAACCAGTGGATGGAAGATCTCTCTCTCTCTCCTCTCTCTTTCTCTGTGTGTGCAACTCTTTAAAATAAATAAATAAATCTTTAAAAAAAATTAACTATCATTTTGCAAACCTTAAAGGAAGAAAAAGAAAGGAAGGAAGGAGGAGATTTGAGGGAGGGAGAGCGGGAAGGAGAGAAGTATGCTTACCTTTGTAGATTTGTACCTATGAAATATATGAAATTTGTTCTCTTTACATCAATAAAAATCAGACCATAGTTGATGCCAACTTTGGATTGTAAAAATAACAAAAGAAAGCAACTCAAAACAATCATTTTTGATTACTGGTCCTATAGAACAAAATGCAAAAGGAGAGTAACATCTTTTATCTATTCAAAGTTTAGCTAAAACTTATTCTGTACTTGGAGCCACCTATCTCTCAATAAATTTACACTTCTAAGCAGAATATTTCAATATGATAACAACCAGAGTCTAACACTAACACAGACCCATACTTCACAATTATAATTTGACTTTCCCCTTCACTTTTTTTTTTTTTTTTTTTTTTTTTTTTTTTTTTGACAGGCAGAGTTAGACTGTGAGAGAAAGAGAGACAGAAAGGTCTTCCTTTGGTTCACCCCTCAAATGGCGGCTACGGCCAGCGCCAGGAGCCAGGTGCTTCCTTCTGGTCTCCCACATAGGTGCAAGGCCCAAGCACTTGGGCCATCCTCCACTGCGCTCCCAGGCCACAGAAGAGAGCTGGACTGGAAGAGGAGCAATCGGGACAGAATCCAGCGCCCCAACTGGGACTAGAACCCAGGGTGCCAATGCCAGTGCTGCAGGCAGAAGATTAGCCAAGTGAGCTGTGGTGCCCACCTTCCCCTTCACTTTGATATTTAAATTGTAACTTGTAAACAAGTTGTGACCCTTTCACCTCATACAAGTAAATTCAAAGGCCAATGATCATACCTTATTTCATTTATTATGGTTAAAAACAAACCCTGTGGAGATTCATCAATGCAAATGTTGATGAAAAAGGTATTTCTATTACAAAATAATTTAACTAAAAAGGAATGGGGAGGTTCTGAGACATTTTACTTCCCTGTATACCTGGGATCTTCAGAAGTCAACAGATAGACTGTTGCTGTTTGGGCCTCCTGGTCTTTCTGTGATTAAGAACCCTTGATATGTAAAGACTCCAAATCTTGATTTTGTTTGAAGGGACTAATGTGGCAAATCAATGAAAAGTTTTCAGTCAGGAAAAACACCAACTAATAACTGAAGCTGAAATAATCTTGAAACTTCACTAAAAAACCAACAATTCCTCTAAATTTGTACATGCAAGATGCAGCACAACAGAGGCATTTTTAGTAACATTTAGATACGTAATTCACTTGTAGGAAAGTTAAAAACATAACACATTGATATAAACTGCACGATTTACTATATAGCACAGTTTTATTAATTTAACTGTTACTAAGAAAACGGTGTTTTGTGTCAATTTAATTCAGTCTATCAGAATGACAAGAATAAAAATCTATGTGAAGATGATAGCCAAGAACCAAACTTATCCTTAGAGTTTTATGGGATTATAATGGACATTTTCTCTTAAAAACTTTAAGGCAAAATTTATAAAAATTATCATTCAAAGGGAATTATACTATGTGCCTTTGTCAGGTGATTTTTATATCTTATTATACTTTTGTATTATAATCAGAATCATGTATATATATAACATTTTCTATTTTCAAGGTATTTTTATTGTAAAATATCTCAGTTGATTGTCACAATTCTGTAATCCAAACATGGATACATTTTATTTCAAAGGTGAGAGAAGTGAATTTACTTCTGTGGATTTAATAATTAAATCACAAGAGAGCTTTATGTTAATAAATAAGCTTCGTCAAACTGAAATAAATTAAGGCATTCAAAATCTGAGATTTATAGGAAATTCCTCTTAGACTCTTAAAGTTGCTAAAGCAGAATAAAAAATTAAGGAGAGAAAGAAAATGTTCTAATTTCACACACTGAAACAAAATAAAGCCACTTAGACCTGGTCATTCATCTTTAGCCCATTACCAGGAAACCCCTAAGTCAATTCACACCTCCACCTGTGTGGCTGCGACATAGCCCCTGCACCTCTAACTAGTCTCATTAGGTCCACTTTTGCTCCACTCCGACCCATATTCTAAAAGGCAAATCCACTATTATCACTTGCATGCTGAAATATCCACAGTGCCTCCCACTTCTCTTCCAATGAATGAAGAAGATTAAACTCATAAAACACTCCTCAATCTAATATTTTAACTTAGCATATCTCCACCACTCCTTTCTCCGAACAACAACCCTAGTTATTTAAGCTTGCTCTCTCATTTCTAGGCTTTTGAACATAAGTCTTCCTTACCTGGAAATCTATATCTCTTACATCTTATCTGGGTGACTCTTAATCATTCAGGTCTCAGCACAAGCATGTCCTCTGAGGAACCTTTCTTACAGTGTCTTTCTGTGTGGAGTTTATACCACTTTGTTACAATATTTGGTTTTAAGTGAGTGTTGTTTCCCTCTTATGACTGTAACTACATGAGAAAGGGATTATGTTTATTTTGGATGCTGTGTTCTTTCCAAGGACTGAGCAATGTCCGATTATAGTAGGAACTCAATTAACTCTTGTCAAATGAAAGAAAGTATCAGTATCAGTCCATCTTTCAAAATATACAATAAAGTATCTTTTATTTTTTTGACAGGCAGAGTTAGACAGAGAGACAGAGAGAAAGGTCTTCCTTCCATTGGTTCACTCCCCAAATGGCCCCTATGGCCGGATACAATAAATTATCTTTAAACTATAAGCATTGCAGATTATAAAACATACTTTCCTTAATGTATAAATTTCACATATTCATTAACTCAGAGATAAGGTTAAAGGTGTGTATTTAAAATAGATCTTGTAGGAATAATGTCTAGACTATGCTGTGTGGAGGAAAGTGATAGTAGAGCCGTGACTTGACCCAGGCACTCCCATGTGAGATCTAGGTATTACCTACTATGCCTTAGCCATTGTGCAATGCACCTTCCCTCTTTAATGAAATCTTTCAACACAGGACAGATGGAAAGTAAGAGGTTGTTACTTTTAAAAAAATGAAGCAATATCAAATATCTCTAATTACCTGTTCATAATAGTGGATATTCTCCTCAGCCATATCTGTAAATGCTGACTTGATATCATTCTGCATATTCTGTTTCCATCTTTCCCAATCTGCTTTCAGGGCATTATTTGCACATTCCACTTTATCTTCAAGTTTTCCAATCTCTTCTGTAAGCTGAATTAGGTTCACAAAGAGAGACAAGTTAACCTTTGCATTCTTGCCATTAGGTGAATTCATCAAATTTCAGCTGCACATTGTATCAAAACAGCTTAAGAATAACATTTTGGAAAGATCATCACTTTTTATCATGCGTACATAGTAGTAAAAGTATAAAGAAAACAGAATTCAGTCAGGGCTGTTGACCTGAGTTCCAAAGTCTGCCACTGATTATTAGCACCTGACCTCAGCTAAACCTCTTAAACCTTGATCTTCATTTTCACTGTTGATGAAACAAAGGAAATCAAGCTACAAATTATCTCAAAACGCTTGTACTAATGCTCTCATGAGGACTATCTTTTCTGATAATATTTGTCAAGAAATACGATTTCATTCACTTCAGCTCTCGAGTCCTGGCCCTCCTTGTTCAATTGTTTTTAGCAGAACACACAATTAGCTGACATGCTGTAACAGCCAAACTGACCATGGAATCCGTCCTGGAGGGATTGGCTTACCAAAGTTCACTCAGATAGTCAGAACACAGGCAATTTTATATCTCAAGATCCTGACCCAGTCTATGCTCCATTAGCCAGGCTTATTATGATATTACACTCTTCTACCACCCATCAACCTTCAAGAATGTAATTCATAGACGTATTCTCTTATTTGTGGCCTATGGCTGCATTTGTGTGTTTACCAATGAATATATGTACATCCATTTCCATCATTCATAGATTCAGCATACATTCACCAAGCACTTTGTCAGTATAGGGTATTTTTCCAGGATCTGGAGATTCAGAAGTGAAAAAAAAAAATAAACGAAATTCTTTGCTTTTACCAGAGTTTATACTCGCCTAAGGAGTGACAAGCTATGTATAAGAGAAAAAATATATAAGCTATCAGCTGGTAAGAAATGATGAAAAGGAAAATGAAACAGAAAGGTAACCAGGGAATGTGAGGAGACTCCAATTGTAAATAAGGTGGCCAGGAAAAGTCTAAACAAGAAAGTGTCATTTGAATGAAGCTCTAAAGAAGAGTGGCAATGGCCATGGAAATCTCAGTAGGAAAAACACTCCTGACAGCAGAACCAACAAAGGCAGTGACCCAGGGGTGGAAGCATGCCTCACTTGGACGGTAAGAACAAGGAGACTGACGTGGTTGTAACAGAGTGAAAAAAGAGAGACAACACTAGGAAACGAGGTCAGAGGCAGTGGGTGATCCCATTGAGCCATGCAATCCGGCAGAAGGTTCTTAGATTGTACAGAGGGAGACCCACAGTTCAAGCAGACATTCTACCACCTCTCTCATGTTTTAAATGGGGCATTCTACAACACCACCATTTCATGATGCAAAGTCTTTGCAAGCGGCCATCACTTAAGAATTCTTATTTCACTGATGTGAAAATGTGTGTCTTAGAATCAATAAAATGTTGTTTCAGATACTGGCTTGAATTAACTTCTTAAAAATCTGCACTTTCTTTTCTCTGTTCTTATTTTTTTGCTTCTACATGTGCTTTTATCTCCCTAAGAACAGATACATGATTCCCTATGGGAGCTATATTTTAGTGTGTAGTGATAACTTTCACATTAAGTGTATTTTTTTTTACTTTCTTGTTTATTTTGTAGCATAGGACTATCTCAATGAGGCCATTTATTACTTTGAGTACATGTACTTTACTGAGTAATTGTTTTACTAAATCATAGAGAAGAAATCCAATGGGATGTCAACTGTAAAAGTAATAATGGTAGGCTCTGGGGGGCCAGTGGAGAGGCTGAAAATGAAACTGTTAAAAAGGTCGAACTCAAAAAAGATCTGGATCTGGTAGAAAAAGCTCAGGGACTGGTTAAGACAGTGTCACTCCTCTGTGCTACTGGACTGACTCTTGCAATCTGTATAGTCAAATTTACTAAGTATCTTTCCTGCATCCAGACCAAGAGGTACAAAGAGCAATTGCAGCCATGTTGCTATTCTCTTCTGCTTAGGCTCTGCAGTCTAAAATTGCTATGCACTGGGGTTGGATTAGAGCAGCTCTACTTAAACTGGCTTTAAAAAACATAGTATCTTTTTCATATACTCTATATTCCTCTCCGTTCTGATGAAGCTTCTCATGGTGTCACTACCATAAGGTATTTACAAGGAATTTTCCCTTGTCAATTTGTAAATTCTCCTCGCTGGAAGTAGTAGTCAGGTTGGTTGATGGTTCTGCTCTGGCCAAGAGCTACTGTCTTCCTACAGAGGAAGTCTTCCCTGGCCCCCCTATCCTCTCCACTACAGAGAGTAAGTGTGCAGCCTTCCCAGTACAGCACTGGTAGTCACAGGGCTCTCCGTGGGTTAAACACGGAGTTTAAGTCCCAGGTCTGTCTTTTAGAAGTTTAGGGACACTGGGTGGGACTATCTGTTAAAGCCCTAGTTTATTCATCTGTAAAATGAACATAAACATAACAATATACATTTTATGGGATTCTACTCCTATGAAAACTACATGAACTAATAAATGTAAGTTAGTTCACACAATTACTGACAATGTACTGACTAAATGACATCTATTACCACCACCATCATTAGTTGGTTAAAGTGACACTGATTCCCTCTTCTTTCCAGTATCATGCCCTCTAGCATGACACTATCAATTTTCTCCAGTGTCTATGTCCTACGTTAATTTCTAGTGCTATTTCTTAATCTTGTCTCACCAGTGTAGAAGATGACATCTATGTGTTAAATAGGTATGATCAATTCTTGTCACTTACTTGTGGTTGCACTTAAGAATTTTTTTTTCTTTCATTGATGACATCATAATTTTAGTTGAAAAAGAAGAAAAGGGACACTAGGCATTTCCTCACAGTGAATCATCTTCCTATAATGCCAGGTCTGAGAAACATTAACTGTTAAGCACAAACACCTAATTGTATTTAAGAATGATCTAGATGGTATCTGTCCAACAATTTACAAAAACATAATCTAATTAGATGTCCTCTTCCCTCATAGTTGACCTCAATTATAACAAGTTAGTTGGTACAATAACCATGCATTCTGAATGTGCTATGACAGAACATATTTTCATTAAAAGTTAACCAAAGTGAGAGAAGAGGATGTGTTAGAAACTGCCCTGCCAAAGACGGTCCTCTATGTCCTGGCACTTCTCCAATACCATACAACAGGCTTCAGTCTCCCTAACCTTAGGAAACCTACCTAAATCCAATCCCTGTTCCCGATGGCAAAACAGCACAAAAAGGACTGGGTTAGAAAGGATTTAAAGCTTGTGTTCTTCTTTTTCACAAATGCTAGTAATTTGGCCCTCTATTGGTGGAAACACTGGAGAAGCAAGCAACCCTTTTTGCCAACAAATTTTGCAATAGCAAATTAAGTAATAATAAAAGATTGTAAGATGGTAAGAAAAAATGGCTTAAATCTGACAGCAAGGCTACGTGAGTAATTGCTAGCTTCAGTTATATTCAGTAAGAAATTAGCCACACAATTAAATGAAATTCACTGATACTAAGACACAAACTATATACTTCTCCAGTGGTGAGTACATATATGTATAGTGACAGCACCAGCAGTAATAATGAAAATGATGACCATTGACCGCATTTCTGTCTTGGCCTGCTATTTTAACTGATGTGTTTTGCAGACATAATTTCATTTAATCTGCATGAGCATGTTGTAAATTAAGTAGCATCAAATTACTATTACAAGCTAAAAACTGGGAGAAAGAAACCAGACTGCACAGCTGTTTGTGGCATAGCAGGGATTCAAAGTCTGCCTCAGACAACATACATGCTGTATCTATACTGACTGAACAAGCACCAGGCATTGAGCTGGCTTGCCTTCGGCTTTCAAGATCGAACTGACTCAGCTTTTAACTCAAAGAGTTTATAATCTATTAGGATACAGATATGCAAAAATCAAGCAAATTCAAAAAGCTGTAATAAAAAGCAGGAGGGGATACATCCCATAATGGAGGAAAAACATTAACATGGTATATAAAGTTAGAGAAGGAGCAATTAATTGTGACGGTGGGGCAGGTGACGTTTGACTGTTAGTTCACTCGCAGTGACTGGAGCAAGGAAACACCTCGCCAAGGTTACAGACGAAACAACCACAGAGCAGTGTGCTACAGAGCAATGGACAGGCTGGTGTGGAGTCTGCAGTGGCCAGGAGAAACACGGGACTGCAGAGTGACCACCAGAGGGTGGACAGGATATGAAATGCTGCTGCAAGGAAAACAGTAAACCACTAACGGTTCTGACCAGAACAGAACTGCGCTGAAGTGCAGACAGACTCCTGAGTCAGAGGGCTGTAACGATGGTTAAAGCAGAAGAGGAGGAGAGGAGGGAAAGAAAGCAGCCAACCTGAACTGGGACCAAGATAACCAAGAAAATCAGTACGGAGGATTTGATTCATTCCCATTCCCACTCACTCACTCACTCAGCATTCATCGTGGCTGTGTTAGCAACTAAAATGGAGGAGGAGGGGTCCGGTGCTGTGGTGCAGCGAGTTAACGTCCTGGCCTGAAGTGCCGGCATCCCATAAGGGCCCGGTTGGAGACCTGGCTACTCCTCTTCCAATCCAGCTCTCTGCTATGGCCTGGGAAAGCAGCAGAAGATGGTCCAGGTCCTTGGGTCCCTGCACCCACCTGGGAGACCTGGAGGAGGCACCTGGCTCCTGGCTTCAGATCAGTGCAGCTCTGGCCATTGCGGCCAATAGGGGAGTGAACCATTGGATGGAAGTCCTCTCTCTCTCTCTCTCTGCCTCTCCTCTCTCTGTGTAACTCTGACTTTAAAATAAATAAATAAATCTTTAAAATGGAGGAGGATGCAACAGACTTCGCACTTGTGGACTTATGTCAATGGGGAGAAATAGAAAAACAATCAGAGAAAATGTAAAGCGCATTTCATGTAAAGCAAACCACAGGTATAAATTCATAGAGCATTTTTTCTCCGGCGTTTCCGAAGAATTGCAGGTGGCTCAGTAAGGCTTGTCTTGAAATACAAGTAGAGGGATAGTGACAGATCAGGACAGGCAGGCAGGCAGCAACTCAAGCGGTTTCCCCGGGTATGTCTGGATGTTCAGGGGATATGGAGAGCAGCTGAAGGACCTTCAGAGAGAACTAAAAGATAGCAGTAACAATCAAATTATTGATGCCCGGGAAACTAAGAGCAAACTAAAATGTTGGCAGCCAGAATCAAGAGGCCTGGTACTTAGGACATTGAGAGAAAACATGTGTATTGCTGATAAGGTTAACTGGGAGAACAGTGGGGTAGGGTGGGATGGAAGATAAAAGCCTGAAGGTAGAAGTAGTAATACGGACACTCATTGTCCCAAAACATCTTGCCAGATGAGGAACACTGGTATATAAACATTCAAAACCATTCAGTTGCAATGGACATACAGCATATCGGTAAGCTGCCTGTTGGGCAGCCTGCAACCCATATCAGAAAGCCTGGTTCAAGTCCCAGCTACTACTGTTTCCAATTCTAGCTTACTGCTAATGCTCACTCTGAGAGACAGCAGATGATGGCTCAAGTACTAGGATCCCTACTACCCACATGGGAAAGCAAACTGAGTGCCTGGCTCATGGCTTTGGCCTGGCCCAACCTCAGGTATTTGAGGATGTACCGGAGAAAGAAAGATCTCTTCTGACAGTCTTGCCTGTTTCTCTCTCTCTCTGAGAAATAAAATGAAAGTAAATTTAAAAATTAAAAAAAAAAAATTCAGTTGCATAACACAACATAAATTTTTGGAAGTCAAAAGGAGTCAAGATTGCACTTATCTCTGAAACTTTCAAAGTAATCTAGCTCTACTAATTAGGATGGGTTGGATATGTTGGGAGGTAAAAGGATACTTGTACCAATTTCACCCAAGCAGAGATGAATATTTTAATTAGTGAAAAATCAGAGCTGTGTGCCCCAGAAAGAGAAGGAACACTATAAGGAAACTACATAAGGGAATGTTTTGCATCTCAAAGCAGTTGATATGTAGTGCCGATCTATTGAAGAAATCACTTCTATTACCAAAATTATAGTGAGAAACACAAACAAATTCAGGAAACATTGTATAGATACTGAATGGGTTGTGGGAAATCTGATGTGAAATGTAGCATTTTATTTTCTTTTAAAATCCCCCAAAAAAGAAAGTTTAGAAATAGTTCATGCTCACCAAAAAAATCGCCTTCTGACAATTATATATTGAAAAGATAGTACACTCTATTCACTTAGTTAATAAGTGCTTATTAAGGCACATGAGGCGTAATGAATCTTACAAAAAATAGAATTTTATATATTTTACAGTTTCCATTTGTTCTAGGGAAAAAAGGTAAAATTAAATACTGATTTTTTTTTTTTTAATTTAGAAAAGGTTTTTCTTTCCTGAAAGGGGAACATGATCAATCTTTAGGAAGCTTGTGAAACTCTTCACTAAAAATCTTATTGTTCTTACAAAGTAAAAATAAAAACTTGATGACACCTGAGATGGGACAAAGTCACAGAGGAAAAAATTAAAGATACAATAAAGCAAAAAAAACACACGCTAAAAATAAATGTTCACCATTAACATCAACAAATTAATTATTAAAATAATATTTAATTGGTATACTTATTTTTCACCCACAGAAAGCACAGTCTAAGAAGGGATATGGCAAAGAGGCAAACAAAAGATGCCTGAGTTTCATGTGGTACCTCGTCAATGGAGATGTTTGATCTTGAAGGGAACACCAATATGATCTGCCCTCCATCTCCTTTGTCATGTAGTAAAGAATTCCTAGTGAGGACACAGATAAGAAGGGAACAAAGCCACAGGGGAATTTCATGAATCAGAAAAGCCCCCCAGAAAGTCTCAGTATGACTGAGAGTGTTGTGGCTGGACTGGACACCATCTTAGTCAAAAAGCCTAAGGCTGGCTATTCCATCAAGCCCTTCTCCAAATCAGATGAGTGAAGCCAAAAAGGACAAATTGCCTCCATTTTAAAGAACATGTTATTACCTCTGTTAACATGTAATTATATACGTAACTCTGTAAACATGTAATTACCTCTGTTTTAAAGTCAGGTTTATAAATTGTTGTTCTCTAATCAAGAAACTTGGAACTATCTTACAATTTATGGAATGAAGAAACCCTAAAACAAAATATGCAAGTATACATTCTTCTCCATGACTCTGAAAGTACATTAGAGAGTGCTTCCTAGTAATTAACAAAAAGAAAATTTTGGGCAGGCTGTGTGGAGTAGTAGGTTAAACTGACTCTTGGAACACCCACACACCATATCCAAGCACTGCACCTGGGAAAGCAGCTGAGGATGGCTCAAGTGCTTGGGCCCCTACCATTCACAAGGGAGACATGGATGGAACTCCGGGTACCTGGCTGCACCTTAGTCCATTCCTGGCTGTTGTGGGCATTTGGAGAGTAACCCAGCAGATGCAAGATGGAAGACCTCTCTCTCTGTCCCCTCCCTCTGCCCCACCTTCTTTCTCTCTGTTCTCTGTCTTTCTCTGTCTTTCAAGTAGATGAAAAAACAATAAACATTTAAAGAAAACATGTGTAGAAATGTAAACAAAACAACAAAAGCAAAGATCCTCTATACTTCCAAATGTTTTTGTAGGCTTTGGTATCTGTTGTGTTTCTTTACTGGAGATGCTTTGAGAAAATACATGAATTTATCCAACAACTACTTGTTGAGCAATTATTCTGAACCAAGTCCATGCCTGTGCCCCCATGTGAAATGTTGTCTCCTGTCTTATTCAGCTTCTGGAACTCTTCTATCACAGAGGCTTATTTTTACTTAATACGAAGAAATTTTCACAATCCTGACAGTTTCCCAATGTGGCCAACATAGAATAGCTTCATGTGCGTGTTTCTCAAGTTTGGATTCTTATATCCACACATAAATGATGGCCTGGAGGACTGCGAATGTCATGAAATAATGTGGCATAATCTTAGGGATATTTTATAGAGATCAGAGAAAAATACTTTAAAATGAAAAACATATTATGGAATTGTGATGAAATTTTGAAACAGTTCCATGAAATTTTCAAACAGTTCTCATTGGCCACTGTTGGGTCTGTCTCAGATTTACTTTCCAACTTTCTAGTACAACAGAAACAAAATGATTTTGGTAAAAAATCTTGAGCTGTATGCCACCTTAAAATAAGAGGAGACTACAAAATTCATGGAAATGTGTATAATGAAAAGATTATGCATAGACTTCATTTTTTGTACCAAAATTATCTTTTTATTCCATCTTCCCACAAACTTTCTGAAGTTCCATCATATGTGATGGAAGCAAATCTGCTGGATAATGAACTATATATTTAGTAATTAATACACTTCAGTATGATAATCTTAGAGTTCATTGCTATGATTCCCAACAGTTTTGTCAAAATACAACTTATAAAAATTACAGGTTGTGAATCAGCTTCCTACAGGCTGACCATCTAGAATACAAGAAAATAATCCGTCAATCTTCTTTTCAATCACTGTGATCTATCTCAGATAAAAAGCAATCTAGGGGAATTTGACTTACTGCTCTAAAAAAAGAACAACCTTTGTTGCCTACTTAATCATCAATCCAACATTGCTTATGGCTTATAACTAATATTATAGTCTAGAACTAGTGGCAAGTAAGCATCTCTCATTGTCAGTCCATGATCATCTACATTAAGTACAAGCACGTGGGCAACACAATTAAAATTTAAAATCTTTCCACTCTTGTGACTGAACCCCTATATCTAAACAACTTGTGAAGGCTCTTCCTGATGCATTAATAGGTGGCTTATTTATTCATTAAAAAATGACAGCAACATAATACAAATTATTCTAGTGTATAGAACTCTACAATTCTAGCAAAACTTTCACAGAAGAACTGAACATTTCTGGTACCAGCAACAGTAATTACAAATCATTCTTAATCAAAACTGTAGTCCTAAAAAAAAGATGAGCGAGCAAAATCAAGCAATGGACAGGCTGGACCTGTGGCAGGGATCCAAGAATGGTAAAAATGAGAAAATCAGTGTAAATTACCACAAAAATAGGAAAAACATATACAATTAACAGTACAGAAAACCATTCAATGAAATGCAGAATCCACTTATGAATCAACATGTCAATTAACAGTAAATAAGATCTACCCTAACCTGGTTCAAAAATAGTATAGAGAAAAAAACTTATAATAAACATATTAAAGGGAAAATTCTTGAAAGCATACAGTTTACAATAAGAAATGATGCAAGAATATTTCACCACTAGTAACATTATAATTCTTGCTTGCCAGCTTAGTGGCAAATGAAAAAGAAGTGTAAGGTGTGATTATTGCACAAATGAGACAAAATTACTAAGATGCACCCATTATAAAAATTTTTACACAGAAAAATACAACAAAAATATAAAATTAAAAATAATTTAGAAGACTACTCAGGGCCGGCACTGTTTCATAGCAGGTAAAGCTGCCACCTGCAGTGTCAGCATCCCATATGGGCACTGGTTCAAGTTCCGGCTGCTCCACTTCCAATCCAGCTCTCTGCTGTGGCCTAGGAAAACAGTAGAAAATGGCCCAAGTCCTTGGGCCCCCACACCCATGTTGGAGACCCGGAAGAAATGCCTGGCTTCTGGCTTTGGATTGGCACAGCTCCGGCCATTGCGGCCAAGTGGGGAGTGAACCATTGAATGGAAAACCTCTCTCTCTGCCTCTCCTCTCTCTGTGTAACTCTTTCAAATAAATAAATAAATCTTAAAAAAAATTACTGAATACAGGATAAATGTGCAAAAGTGAATTACATTTCTATACTTCAGCCAAAAGTAAAGAAAAAAGAAAAATAAACTGTTTTGAAATATAACATTTAGGATAAATGCAACCCCCCAAAATTAAGATAGGAGTAGATATTTGGCACAGTAGTAAAGATGCTTTCTTGGGACACCTGCACCCCATATTGGAGTGTCTGGGTTCAAGTTTAGATACTACATTTGATTCCAGCTTCCTGATAATGTGTACCCCAGAGGCAGCTGTGGGTGGCTCAAGTAGTTGGTTTCCTGCCACCTAAATGGGAGACTTGGACTCGGCTTCCAGCCCCTGACTTCAGCCTGGCCCAGCCAAAGCTGTTGTAGGCATTTGGGGAGTTAACAAGCAGATGAGACCTTTCTCTCTCAACCTTTTCAGTGAATAAAATAAATAAATAAAAATTGAAAAAAAAGACACTATGAAAATATTTAATAAAAGATACAGAAAGCTGTTTTAGACAAAAAGATAAAACTATCAGGAGAAATTAAAAGACTAAAATACTTAAGTATCTAAAACTTACTTTATTTGGGGCCAGCATTGTGGTGTAGCAGGTAAAGCCACAGCCTATGACAACACCATCCCATATGTCACGGGTTCATGTCCAGACTGCTCTACCTCTGTTCCGGCTCCCTGATAATGGCCTGGGAAAAGCAGGGGATGGTGGCCCAAGTGTTTGGGCACCGCACATCCATTGGGAGACCCAGGTCAAGCTCCTGGCTCCTGGCTTTGGTCTGCCCAGTGCTGGCCATGGCAGCCATCTGGGGAGTGAATCAGCAGATGGAAGGGCTCTCTCTCACTGTCTCTCCCTCTCTCTACCTCTGACTTTGAAAATAAGTAACTCTTTAAAAAATAAAAAACTATTTTAAATCACCAAAATTTTTGAGCAACATTTGATGAGGATAGTTCTTACTTAAAAATATTATCGTTGCCTTTTAAAATGGCTTCTCTGTTAATTTCCTTTTATGGACAAAAAAAATCAACCATTGAATCTATTTATTCAAATGCCAAAATTCCTTTTCATAATCAGAAAAGCTGGAAAATTATCATTTCGAAAAGTTCTTGAAAATAACTTACCTAAATAAAAAGATTTAGATTGCCACTCCATCAGGAGACAATAGACAATTCAAAAATTCAATTGTAAATCTGACAGCTACCTCTTCTTAAGTATTAATTAAATTGCAGGGGAGAGATAAGAGGGCTCTTAACAATAAAGTTGTATTATTTTCTGATCCGTGAGTGAGGTAAGATATGTCGGAAGAAATTAGATGCCTGATTATACAATGCTGCTCAGGCACACACATGATTACTAAGTAGTACCTTTTTAAAATACTTTATAAAAACACACATTTCTTAAAAAGTGGAAATCTCTCTCCCTGAAATCCACCTCTGATTTTGTTATCCAAAGGTAATTTGTTCAGTAAAACACAATACATTTTCTACAAATGACAGGCTGAGTCATAAAATGCCTCCTGATGTAGCTGATGCAGCATCACCTTTCAAGCCAGCACTTCCAGCACCATTAACATCCCTCCGATAATAACTAGGCTTTTGTGTTGCATTGCAGGCAACCGAATGCCATTTAATGGTAGTGCTCTAGGAAATGTAGAGATCTCCTCTGAATCCTCTGCAGAGCAGAAGCACAGGGAACACACACAGGAAGGAACAGGCTTCACTTCTTCCTGGGTGCTTCCAGTAATCTCATTAATATAAACCTTTTATAAAGGAATCATGTGGCTCCTTAAAGATAAAATAACAGCAGTAAAAAACCAAAATCTTTAACTCTTCAGATGGTTATTTTCTGTATTTCTTTCTGAAGAACATAATCTAAGCCCAGAAAAGCAATATGTGTCATTATGTTAGAGCCACATTTATATTACCATTAGGTTTTTCAAGGTTAAAATTATTTCAAAACCAAAATGTAAAGTGATTTACTTCAGAATGTCATAGGCTATATACCACTTTCTATAATGAAATGTTGTATTTTACCACTACTTAACTAAATGACCTCATTATCTCATTTAATTTTCAATCTATCCCTATAAGTTAAATAATATTTTCCCAATTTACTGACAAGAGAAAAATAAGCCTTGTTGATGTTTAAGTGATTTATTTTGTAGAACACAGGTTCTCTAACCTGTGATCCAGAACTCATCAAACTGGGGCCCATGTTATAGCACGGAGGGTTAAGCCACTGCCTGCAGCATGCCCTATGAGCACTGGTTCCAGTCCTGACTACTCTACTTCTGATCCAGCTCCCTGCTAATGTGAGGAGTCAAATGGGTAACAGGCAGTCAGAGTGGTCCCCTGACAGAAACTGGGAATTTCGACGTGCATTTTCCCCCTAAAAGGTTATCTTTAGCAGACCAAAGTATTCTCCTTCAGCAGGAATCTCCAAAATCCCAAATTTATCATGAGAATAGCAAGGGGGCGGTGATTCCTCTTGAGCTCAGTTACCTACCCTATCATTGTGGATGGTTTTTTGTTTTATCATGTGCAAGCCAGACAGGATGAAGAATTGTAAATCAAGTCTTTGCTGGGTTTGTCTCCTTCTTGTTGATGGACAGTTTGGTCCCCAAGACTGTACTTAAAAACCTCCTTACTGCCAGCACTTTGATCTTCCTCTCTTGGAAGCCCCCTCTTGCCCGCTCAGGCAGGTGGTTTCCTACTGTACTTTCACTGCCCTGTCCGCATGAGAATTCTTCCTTCCGAGACAAGAATCCAGAACATCTCTCCACTGCTGCTTCCTCAGGACACAAATATGCCTGGGAAAGCAGAATAAGATGACCCAAGTGCTTGGTCCCCTGCCACCCAAAAGGGAGACCATGATGGAGTTCTAGGCTTTTAGTTTTGGCTTGGCTGAGCCCTGGCCATTTAGGCTATTTGGGGAATGAACCAGTGGGCATAAGATATCTCTCTCGTTCTTTATCTCTCCCTCTCTCTCTGTAACTTGTCTTTCAAATAAATAAATAAACATTTTTAAAAATCTCACCAAATTACAAAACTCCAAAATAGGGTGAATTAATTTCAGGGCACATAAAAGACAGCTCATAGCACTGCCTGAAGGAACTTCAATTTCTAACTTTTATTCATTGTTCTAAAGATATATTGATGTGCATGGTTTATCATATAGATTAAATATGTGATCACAGGAATTCAAACAAATAATTCATGAATTAGAAATGTACAACATTGGTAGAAATGCTAAAATACATAAGTGATGGAGTAAATGATTAAAAAATGCCTAGAAACAACCATGTTATTTGTTAGGTGCACTGTGTATGTTTCACTGTTAATCAGGTGAATTCCCCTGAAGCTGCTTTCACATCTTCATTTATGTCCCTACAAAAGCTAAAACTGCAGTGCCCTTTCCTTTGATTCAACCAAACTACTGTACATAAGAAACAGCTTTTAAAGTTGCAACCTATTAAGAAACAGAGATTCCCAACAGATGTGACGATGGAAATAAATGTTTTATTCTGGACTGTCCAACATGTTAGAAATATCAACATGTGACTTCTGAAATGCAGCTAGTACAACTAAAGAGCTGAAGTTTAACTGGACTTAAGCCAAGTTTAAATACAAATAGCAAAGTGGCTACCATTCACACAGCATAGCTCTTGAAAGTTGTGATCATAACATTTAAATAGCATACATAAATCAGGGGTCCCCAAAAAAGAGGCTTTCCTAGAAAGCCTCTGATCTTTTTTGCTGTTATTTGACCAATAACTTCACTGTAAAAAAACAAGGCAATATTTTGTTAGAAAAACTGCATGGAGCAATCTCAAATAATGGTTACAGATATATATATATATATAGAGAGAGAGAGAGAGAGAGAGAGAAACAGAAAGAGAAAGAGATGGTCTACTGAGGGAAATTTTTTAAAGGAGAAAAATAACAATATTTCTAGAAATGGCTTTATAATTCAAGCGCTTGAGTATCATATAAATGTTCCTCAAGTGTTTTTGTATTAGTTCATTTATTTTTATTTGAAAGGAAGAAAGGGGCAGAGAGAAACACATTAAAAAAGTGCTTTTATCCACTGTTCACTTCCCAAATGTCCAACAACAGCGAGGGCTGAGCTAGGCTGAAGCCAGGAACCTGGTGGAGCCCAAGGCAGGTTTCCCTGGTGGGTGGCAGGGTCTAAGACAGTGATCTACCACCTGCTGCCTCCCGGGGTGCCTACTAGCAGGAAGCTAGAATCATAAACAGAGCCAGGATCCAAACCCAGGCACTGTGATATGGGATGCAGAAGTCCCAACTAGCATCATAATCACTCAGCAGACACCTGCCCCATTACAAATACTTCAGAGTTTACTTTTAAAAATTATCTAAAAGGATAAACAAACAGAACAATGGGTGAAAATAGATAGGTCCAGCCACTTATAAAATATTTGTTCTGTTATTGAAATAGTATGGTCCTGGAGTATTAACAGACAAGGAAACATACAGAAAGTTTTAAAATAGTCTCACATGAAAATAGAAATTGTATACATTTAAAAGGTAGCATATAAATCACTAGAGGAACTATGATTATACAATTTATAGCTTTGGCACAATGGAGTAGTTATCTGAAAATAAATGTATAGTTAAAATTTTTTTTTTTTTTTGACAGGCAGAGTGGACAGTGAGAGAGAGAGAGAGACAGAAAGAAAGGTCTTCCTTTGCCATTGGTTCACCCTCCAATGGCCACAGCGGCCTGCGCTGTGGCCGGCGCATTGCACTGATCCGAAGGCAGGAGCCAGGTGCTTCTCCTGGTCTCCCATGCAGGTACAGGGCCCAAGCACTTGGGCCATCCTCCACTGCCTTCCCGGGCCACAGCAAAGAGCTGGACCGGAAGAGGAGCAGCCAGGACAGAATCCTGCGCCCCGACTGGGACTAGAACCCTGTGTGACAGCGCTGCAGGCGGAGGATTAGCCTATTGAGCCACGGCGCAGGTTTATAGCTAAATTTAAATCTCACATTTGTAACCACCATTACTTGCAAAGGAAACAAAAAATCAAATATAAAAAAAGAAAACCCAAAAGTTAATATAAAAAACTATGAGATAATTCTGTCACCCAAACTAGAGGGGAACTTTCTAACTTGTCCTTAATACTAAAAGTATTAAGAAACTGATACAGAAATCTGACTTTATGAAGAGTAGAAATTCCTGCACAACAAATACCAGTACAAAAAATTAAAGAAAGAAGCGGGTATTGAGCATAGCAGTTAAGATGCCACTTGGGACACCCATATCCTGTAACAGAATGCCTGGGAGCCGGTCCAGCTCTGCTTACAATTCCATACAACCTGGTATACAACCTGGGAGGCAGAGGGAGACAGCTCATATACCTGTGTCCCCGACACCACAGTGGTAAATATGGGATGGGTTCATGGCTCCGTGCATTTGCTTGCTCGGCTCTGGCTCTTGCAGGCATTTGAGAATGAACACATGAATGAGAAATACCTCTCTCTCTCCCTCTCTCTCTGTCCCCCCCCACTTCTCTATCTTACCTTCTCCTAAAAGGCTTAAATATGAAAAACAAATGAGGACTAATTTTCCTAAATAGAAGCCCTTAAAAATCAGACAAAATGACCAAAAATTAATACAGAAAATCCAATGTTGAAAAATATACAAAACCGAAAAAGATACATAGTTTAATTCGACATATAAAAATGCTTAAATCCACTCATCATAAGAGAAATTAAAATTAAGCCTACAATGAGATACATATTTTCACTTTTCAGGCGGCACAAATCTAGTTTGGTATCAGTGGGGAGGCTGTAAGAGTAAGCAAGCTGGTGAGACTGTAAATAGCTCTTCTGTGACAGCACTTGGGTGGTGACTGCAACAACAGCTAATTCTTTCATCCCTTCCTATGTGCCAGGCACTATTTAGCTCTATACATTTGGGTGCTATTATCATTCTTATTCTACAAATTCAGAAGTTTGGGCATTGAGGAGTTAGCTAATTTGTCCAAGATCACACATTCTAAATAACTATCGAAATGTCCTTTGATTCAGTAACTTCACTTCTAGGTATTTGTTCCATAGCTTTCTCAGTACTTTTACAAAATAATGTACATGTACAAAAGCACACTGAGGCACTGTTTATAGCAGCAAAGTATTACAAATAACAAATATTAACCAGCAGGGGTCAGAATAAATAAATCCTAGTACATTCATGCTGTGGAATATCATGTAGCCGTAAACAGGCAGTAAGGTATGGTCTATAAGATGTTATGCTATTAAAACAGTAAGGCACAAATCTTTACAGCGGATCACCACATGCCTGAAGAAATGAAAGGCAGAAATGTTTGTTTGTTTGTTTGTTTGTTTTTTTGACAGGCAGAGTTAGACAGTGAGAGAGAGAGACAGAGAGAAAGGTCTTCCTCTGTTGGTTCACTCCCCAAGTGGCTGCCACGGCCGGAGCTGCGCTGATCCAAAGCCAGGAGCCAGGTGCTTCTCCTAGTCTCCCATGCGGGTGCAGGGCCCAAGCACTTGGGCCATCCTCCAATGCTTTCCTGGGCCACAGCAGAGAGCTGGACTGGAAGAGAAGCAGCCGGGACAGAATCCGGCGCCCTGACAGGGACTAGAACCCGGGGTGCTGGCGCCACAGGCAGAGAATTAGCCAAGTGAGCTGTGGCACTGGCCAGAAATATTTATTTTTACTTGTTGTATATCCATAAAGGAAAAACCTGAAGGTTACAAAAGTTACAAACAACAGTATGTATCTGCAATATAGGTAGAGGGACCTGGCATGACCATAGGGTTGGGAAGGAAATATTTAACTGAGTATGCTTCCCTAAATTTCTAAGTTTTGAGCCATGAGAATATATTATGTTTCAAATAAATCATTGTGGTTTATTTTAAGCAATGTGCTAATTGGTTATGCTAGAGATCAAGAACATATATCTTATGAAAAGCTGAAGTTCCCAATGTTATATAACTGGGTAGTGACTGAGGTGATATTTTTAGGGACACATTCCACAGAATTTTAAAAAAATGCATAAAAAGAAACTCTGGGCTTCTCTTTCCTGACTATTGAAGTGTGTCTACATATTCCCTCTCATAAAAAAAGAAACTTTAGATGACTCAAAAGAAGTGCTATAAATGTACAGGAGAAGGGCCAGTGTAGTAGCAAAGAGGGTTAACTGCTGCCTGTGAAACTAGGATCTCATAGGGGTGCTGGTTTGAGTTCCAGCTGCTCCATTTCCAATCCAGCTTGCTGCTCATGTGCCTAGGGAAACAGCAGAAGATGGTCCAAGTACTTTGCCCCCACTTCCCACGTGGGAGATCCTGGCTTTGGCTTGGCCCAGGCCTGGCCATTGCAGCCACTGGGAAGTGAACCAGTGGATGGAGATCATTCATCTCTCTCTCTCTCTCTCTCTCTTTCTCTCTTATCCCTGTCTTTCCCTCTTTATTTGTAACTCTGTCTTTCAAATAATAATTTTTTAAAAGAAATATACAAGAGAGTGAAAAAACCATGATATTACTGTATTAGTATATTGTTTCATATATATGCTGAATATATATGAGAAACTTATGTCCAGGACAGCCTCGTTTTCACTTCTCGGTGTGACGAGTGATCAGCACACCAATGACTCCTCTTGTCAACCTGATGCAGGAGTACGTGCCCACTCCTCCTGTTCCCTCACTTGCAGCATGCCCATAACAAGTCCAGCAACTCTCTGCTTTAAGGGTCTGCTACAGATCTTTAAACACAGTGCAGCTTTATTTCAAATGCATTTTACTGATTTCTCTGACCTTCTCCTTATTAATTTTAAACTCAACCCTTGTAAATCACAGGATCTCAGCAGTACCAGAATTTGCCTGCTGGGAAGTGTAGAGTCTTTGAAATTGTATGTATGTTGGAAATGCCTCTTGCCCTCTCCCCCGCCACACTGCTTCCAGAAGCACTGTCTCTTCTTTAGGGAAGACGCCTTCACTCATTCCATGCCCTCTTCTGACTGAGAGATAAACAGTGCAGGCCAATTTAATCCAAAAGAAATGTCTTTGAAACTGCCAGTTCACTGTAACAAAATATTTCAAAACTGACCAGAAATGTTCCTGCAGCCAGTATGGCACACAGATGTTACTGCACAACCAGCCTCTAATTGATTAATCTTAAGTATCTGAAGCAGGTTGATAAGGACTCTGCAACATGACTGGCCTGTAATATTCAAAGGTGTGATGGTCATAAAAGTCAAGGAAAGCGGAAGGAAGTGATCCAGACTGGAGGCGCCATCTACTACATGTTGCCAAGACCTTTATAAAACACTAGCAGAACTTGAGTGGCATATGACTATTATAGAAAAGGGATGGTGCAAGGGTCGCATTAATACCAATGACTGCATCATGGCTCTGTAGGAGAATGTTGTTTGTAAGCAACACACAGTTCAGGACTTAGAAGGTTTACAACCTACTCTCTAGTGGCTCAAAGGGAAAGGTTTTTACAACTTTTGTGTAAGCTGGTCACTTTGAGATAAAAAAAAAAAGCAATCAAAAGCACATATCAGATTATAATTGTTTACTACTTAAAACTTCAGGAACACTCCCTTGAAATCAGAACAAACTCAAAGTCTCCACATTCTTTTCAACTTGCCTTCAGACCTTGTGCCTTGGCCCTGACCCTTCCGTCTCACATTCAAGTTCCGAGGGACGAACTGGGCTTCCAGGCATGCTGAGCTCACTGTCATTTGAGGCAGTCACGGATGCTCTGTATTCTTGTTCAAGTATTCGGCTCTCCTTTCAACGTCACTTCCTGGAAAGGACTTCTCTGATCACTTGAGCTATATTTTTCCTCAATGCTCCACCCTGTTCTTGACTATGTTGCCTTGTTTCATTTGCTTCATAGTACAAGTCATGATCTTAAGAGATGGTATTCTTTTAGCACTTTCCACTGACTTTTGGCCTCCTTCTGCTACTGTGAGCTCCCTGGGAACAGGGCTCTGCCAGTCTTGTTCATGGCAGCTTCTGTTCCACCTGGTACCCAGGTACTGAAGGAGCTTGTCTGTCTCTTTAGGCTTCAATTTCCTCATCTACAAAAATGGGAATAAACTGCTATCTACCTCATAGGATGAAACTCGCAAGTGTTTATCATCATGGCATATGATACATAACTCTAGATGTTAAAAGTGTTTACCGAAGGAAAGCAATGCTTTGTATCTAGAACCTCTTAAAAAGCTGAATTATTAGGGCATTTTCAGCTCACTACATTGGCTTCCCGTTGACTATAATTCAGTAGAGAAGGAAAATTTACTCTCAAAGCCTAGGAATACAATAAATCAAAATGTACTTAATTTAGTGATATCCTACTGAGAGAGAAGAAAAACTACCCATTCTACTATTTATGAAAATAGAATTTTTTACTTTTAGTGCTAAACATTCATACTTTAAATGATATGCTTTATGATATATTTTGTATTCTCTAATATTTTAAGCTTTCATACTATAACTTACCAAAATTTTGACTATCACAAGTTCTAGATTTATAAATATTAATTCATCTTTCCCAAACTTTCTTTAAAGTAAGCATTATTTCTGCATGTTCAGGGCTGGAGAATAATTAATGTCTGATTAAGGTCACAAGCACAGTAAACGTGAATCAAAGCCCTCTCCAGGCTTCTGACTCCCAGTGTGTTATTGCTCTGAGCATAATCAAATATTTATTGAGTGCCCAGGCAGGGCTGGGAGTGAAAGAGATATGCAAGACAGACCCTGAGGACACATTTCTTATTAACAAAAAGTCTAAATTAAAAAGAAATCCAATCTATTTTGAGTTTCTGCACAGGATTGCTGTTTAAACTATTATATCTATAGCAGGCCCACCCCGCAAACCAAACCACAAATCCAGGAGACACCATACATAGAATTTCTTAAAAGTCCTGAGACAAAATGACTGGAATTTTAAATTTCTGCTTTGATTCATCCATCTATTACGCTTTTGTTGTTGCAGTAAAAACAGTGAAGAAAAAAATGTTTCAAGTGTTGCTGGAGAAAGACACAGACTTATAATCTTTCTTTAGAAAATCAGCTATAAAAGGCCACACTGCCTTCTCTATTTCCAGTGCCCACTGCCTTCCCCCTGCTTTCAGTCCCGCCCACCAGTTACATACAGGCCTTATTCATCCAAGACATAAATCTGCACGTTCTTTGTTCAAATTAGGAACTTTAATATGCGGCTAGTTTCATCGGTAACCCTTTAAAAGTAGTACAATTTTTATCTTCAGACTTGTTTTCTGAGTACCATCACATGACTCCTTCAGTTCTCAGGTTTGTGTTTACAACAGGCATGCCAGTGTGTGTGGATTCCTAAAGAAGCAAGTAAAGTACATTGTTTTGTTTACAAATATGTTGTAAACAATGTGTTCATCTTTCAGTGATTTGGAATAATTTACTTCCAGTTCTTATTAATGTGTTTTTCACTTGTTCCATATTAGATGCAACAAGACTTCAAAAGTGTACTGTATGACTAGCTTAAAGATAGCAGATGATAGAGACATTCGTACAAAGAGAAAAAAAGGAATGAGGAAAAATAAAGTGAAACTAGGGATGAGGTTGACCCAAAAACACACACACTTTCCAGGTAGGAGCAGATCAGAATTGGGACTCTCATTAGTCTAGTAACTAGAAGAAACAATAGGAGGATCAGGCATAACCCCAAGATGTGCAGGAGCTGAAAACATTGGCTTCTCTAAGGACCGAGTCAGAGGAAACATGTGAAGTACTCAGTGTTACTGACGTGCATCATAAACGGATTCGTGTTTCTCTTGAAAATGGCTTGCATCATACAACAATGATACAACACCGGGTAGAGCTTAGTTCAATAATTCAATGGGAGGGGCAGGCATGTGTCATGTGTCATGTGTCTCAGCAGGTAAGTTGCTGCTTGGAATGTCAGCGTCCCCTATGGGAGTGCCAGGTTTGAGTCCTGGCTCCCTTTCTGATCCTGCTGTGTGCTAATGCACCTCCTGGGAGGCAACAAATGATGGCACAAGCACTTGAGTCCCTAACATTCACTTGGATGGAGTTTCAGACTCCTGGTTTGGCCTGGCCCAGACCTGGCTGTTATAGGCACCTAGAGAGTAAACTAACAGATGGAAGATTTCTCCCTGTCCATTTGTCTCCCTCCCTGTCTTTCAAATAAAATGAAAATAAATAAAAATTAAAAAAAAAAACCATAGGAATCCAAAACACAACTTTCTTATAGTTGCATAAATTCAGATACATTTAAAAAATCTATTTAATTGTCTATTTGGGACAAGTGAAGAGTAGCAACTCTTGTTTTTTATTTTAATGATTTATTTTATTTATTTGAAAGGAAGAGTGAGTGAGAGAGAGAGGGAGGGGGTACAGAGAGAGAGGTTTTTCATCCTTGGTTCACTTTCCTACTGGCTGCATAGACCAGGGATGGGCCAGGCCAAAGCCAGGAGCCAGCAGCTTCTTCCTGATCTCCCACATGGAAGCAGGGCCCAAGCACTCAAGCCATATTCCACTGCTTTCCCAGGCACATTGGCAGGGCGCTGGATCAGTAGTGGAGCAGCCGGGAACCATGGCCCACGAGGGATTCTGGCATCAGAGGCAGCGGCTTTACCCACTATTTCACAGCACTGGCCCCAGGTAGCAACTCTTTAGCTCAAGCTCAATACTGCCTCATTATTTCTTTTTTTCTTCCTTCCTTTTTCTGTTCTTTCTTTTCTTTTCCTTTTAAGAATGGGAGGGTCTAAGAAGCAGGACTGCAGCTACCACTTTTTCCTAAATTTTGACCTGGAAGAATGATAGACCTGATACAAGTTGAGTATCTCTTATCTGAAATGTTCAGGATGAGGAGGGTTCCAGATTTTTCAGATTTTGGAATACTGCACATATATAACGAGGTAAGATATCTTGGGGATGGGACCCAAGTCTATACATGGAAATCCATTTATGTTTCATGTACATCATCTATCCATAGGCTGCACATAATTTTTTTATAATATTTTAGACAATTTTGTGCATGAAGCAAAGTTTCATAGTATGGAATTTTGCACTTGTGGCATCACATTAGCACTTAAAAAGTTTCAGATTTTGGGTAGGTCAGATTTCATAGATTAGTGATGTTCAACCATATATACTTTGAAGAAAGTTCTAATATTGTTTATAAAAATACAACCTAACCCTGGTTCTCACTAGACTGATGGCTTTAATATGCTCTTTTAACAACGCTCTAGGGAAGGTATTACACATAGTTTTTATAGTTGAGGAAACTAAAGCAACTTGCCCCAAAAGCCAAAGGCAGCATGCAGCTTCTCTGCCACACAGCGCTGTGATGTAAATTAGGTGCTCTGTGATCCAGACCCACACTTTACATGCTTTTTACTCTGCTTGGAAGTGCCAGGGCCACACAAATAAATGACACAGGGTAAAAGGGAATATGGTAAATTTTCTAGTAGAGACCCAAGGCTCAATAAATTCTTGTTCATAGGGTAGACACAGTCTTTTGCTGTTTAATCAAGTACTCACTATTATGCTTTACAAGTTATTTAAATAGGAGCATGTGGATTTTGTTCTCACTACCACTAAAGCCAATGAAGCCCAGATTGAGGGGCTTGCCAGAGACGAGAGCAACAGAGACAGCCTGGGCATTCCCTAGTACCGTCTCGTGGGAGAAGGCTTCTGTGGGCCCTCGTGAGTACCTGGGCACTCCGTCACCCTCCCACACGCCCTCTCAGCTGTCTGCACACCATTCCACAATGCTGCTGCACTGTGTGCAAGTGGCAGGCAAGCAGGGTTTTACTCAGAATCCATCCTCCACTCCCCTGGTCACTTTTTGAAAGAGCCCCAGTGTGTTCAGGTATCTGCATCTGCAGTTGCTTTGTGGCTGATCCAAGTCAGTCTTAATGGTCACATTCTGGATCATGACTTTTCAAAATTCTGGCCAATGAGATGTAAAAGTCTGCTGGATATCTTCTAGGATAAACTGATAAGAGAATACATTCAAGGAAAAATCCTCCTTCCACTGGATACTCTCATGTTCTTCAGTGCTGTCTGAGCATGTGTGTGTGTGCACATGCCTGTGCATCTGTGTGTGACAGATATGCGAAGAGATAAAAAAGAGGCAGAGAGGAAAATAGATCACATTAGGAAATGAGGCATACACAAAAGAATAAATTTGTTAAAAGGTCAGAAGAGAAAGGTGATCTAGCAAATATCACAGAAGAGGAGGATGCAAGCTCCACTCCCTGCCTGGAAAAGCACTCACCATGTCAATATTGTCATTTCTTTAAAGATTTCTAGAATTAGATGCCAGCATTGTGGCATAGTGGGTAAAGCCACCACCTTCATATGGGCACCGGTTCAGGTTCTAACTGCTCCACTTCTCATCCAACTCTCTGCTCATGGCTTGGGAAAGGCAGCAGAAGATGCCCCAAGTGTTTGGGTCCCTGCCACCCACATGGGAACCCCAGAGGAAGCTTCTAGCTCCTGGCTTTGGCTGGCTCAGCCCTGGGGACTATGGTCATCTATGGAACCAGCAGATGAAAAAGATCTCTCTCCCTCTTTCTCTCTCTCTCTTCCCTCTCTCTAATTCTGACTTCCAAATAAATAAATAAGTAATTTTTAAAAAGTAAAAAATTTCTAGAATTAGAGAGAAGGTAACCTTACTCTGTGCAGCACTCAGTACACTACCAAAATCATCTCAAAATTAATAAGGCTGGATAAAGTACTTGTTTCTACCCTGAATGTGGCTGTATGCAAATCTTGACTTTGTTGATCTTAACCAAAAATGCATTTTATTTCTTGCTCACACAAATATACTGTTAAATAACTGTGTCATTATGTCTAGACCCAATTTGCAGATTCTGCACACATACTGCTAAATGTTAAGTGTATTCATGTTTATTTATATCTGAATGTTGCTTTGAATGGAAAACTATAAGTCATCCACTCAAAAATAAAAATATGGATATGTAGTATTATTTGAACCACCTGTGAACTTCTTCATTTTATAGTTAAGCAGTGCAGTGAATAAGCATTTCAAAGGAAAACTTGACTCTGAAATCTTACAACAAAACTATAAAACTTACAAGTTCCTCCAAATATCTGAGTTTTCCTCATAAATTCAATTTACCTTCATCACAGTAGTTAGCAATTCTCACTTTCAAAAACAATATCTACTTCAGTGAACATCTCCTTTATTGGTGAACACACACAATGTTCATATTCCTTGGAATATTTTATTTTTCACATTTACGTTACTTATTCTGTAACAAATTGTTGTAGGTGCCCCATAAATGAAACAATGATTTAAAAAGTTGAATGACCTTAATTAGGTCTGTTTAGCTCATCATATTGGTCCATTATGCACAATGAGCCAAAGCTATATAAATTTCTTTCCTTCTGCTTATCAGCCACTTATTCAATTCTTCCATTATTGTTTATCTCTTAATGTCAGAATATACCAAGGCTCAGTTCTGAGACCTCTTTTCTTTATTCTCTCTCACCCTTTAATGATTTAAACCAATCCCACAGCTTTAAATGTTACCAATTTTCTAACAAATCCCCAATGCACACACACACACACACACACATCCAGCTGGACCCCTCCCCCTACAATTCCATACTCAACATCTCCCTTGGGTATCTAACAGCACATCAACTGTACATGTCCAAACCTGATTTCCTCATCTACTATATTAATCTTGTTCTTTCCAATCTTAATTAATGCCAGTTATGACCTTCTAGATGTTCAGTACAACAACTTCAGAATACTCCAAGACTGCTTTTATTCTATCACAAGCCAAGTGCTAGCTAACAGCCAACAGCTCTTCCTACAAACTAACTCAGCATCTGGCCTGTGAGTGACTTCCACCACGGCCCAAGCTGTTAGGTATCACTGAGATTTTAAGAACCATTCTTCGACTCTTGGCCGGCGCCGCGGCTCACTAGGCTAATCCTCCACCTTGCGGCACCGACACACAGGGTTCTAGTCCCAGTTGGGACGCTGGATTCTGTCCCGGTTGCCCCTCTTCCAGGCCAGCTCTCTGCTATGGCCAGGGAGTGCAGTGGAGGATGGCCCAAGTACATGGGCCCTGCACCCCATGGGAGACCAGGAGAAGCACCTGGCTCCTGACTTCGGATCAGTGCAGTGCGGCCATTGGAGGGTGAACCAACGGCAAAAGGAAGACCTTTCTCTCTGTCTCTCTCTCTCACTGTCCACTCTGCCTGTCAAAAAAAAAAAAAAAAAAACAAAAAAAACAAAAAACCACTCTTCGACTCTGGCATTTTTCCACCCGATGTACACACATTTATATCATGTTTTGCTTTTCCCAAGCCTAGAAATCATTTTACTACTTAAATCTGACTGTGCGACTCCTCTGCTCAACTTTTTCCCATCTCACTGAAACCATAACCTTATAAGAGCCTATGTGATCTAACCCCTGTTTTATCTCTCTGACTTTATATCCCACAATTCTTCTAGTCATCTGCTCCCTCCCAGCGGCAGCGGCCTTCTTATTTTTCCTGGAATGTGTAGGCATAGTTTCTCTTTGCACTTGCTGTTCCTTTGCCTGAAAGGCTCTTCTCCCTGGTTATCATAAGAAAGAAGCATCACCTTCTTGGTGAGAACTTCCCTGATTTCTAATTTTAAATTACACCATCCCCAACACTCCCTCTCCTCCACATGTACCAATATATACTACAAAATATAATTTTTGTTTGCTTATTATTGTTTTCTCCTGCTCACTGGAATGCAAGCCTCATATGGATCTGCTCTGCTGACCATTGTCCCCAGTGTTTGTCACACTGATTTTCACATAATAGGCACTCAGTAAAATGTGTTGAGAAGTTTTTGTTCAATACCTCTACCTGAGATGCCATCTTATCTTGATATAAAGTTGCAAATCAATTTCTTCTTTTGTATTCATTGCTCAGTTTTGAAAGCCCTTATCTGTCTCCCTTACAAACTAGAAATGTGAGGGTCATCACTAATAACATAACTTCGGCTGCCCCTCATTCTTTCAGTGAAATCTGAGTCTATCTTCTCCCTGCCTCTCTAAAATTAGCTCCCCTCTGCAATCTACTGCCTCCTCCACAGTTCAAGCTCTCAGGGACGCATGCAGCCCATAGGAGAAAGTCCATATCCCTTAATCGACAAACGCCACAGAGGCCCCCTTCACACCAACTGTGCAGCCCACTTCTAAGCCACATTCTCTCTTCTCTGTACCCTGATCTCCATATGAAAATCTTGATTCCTCAATGTAACAGGCTTTTCCAGCTTCCACCACTTTTTATAACATTCATTCTACCTACAACATTCCCTGTGCTCTTCAAAGAGCAATTTCTCACAGGCCCTATTTCAAACATTACTTTCATACCGTCATCAAAATCATAGCAGCTAACAACCACCGAGTGCCTAATAGGATCCAAGCAATTTACTTGCATTGCATCATTTAATCCCTAAACAAGGCTATCACAAAGGCACTAATAATTTTCTCAGATTATACATGATAAAATGAGGCTAAAAAGAGTGGGGACACACGTCCTAACCACAGAATTAACAAGGAGATGAGCTAGGATTTGATCCTAGGACTCTAACAACAAAGCCAGAACACAGGCAGAACTCTAATTTCCTTTTAGAAATGCCACCTGCCTTCACTAGGCCAGCTCTCCTCCCAGGCCAGCTAGGTAATGGAAGTCAACAAGGTGTCTTCCCTAAGGAGGTTCACACCTCCTTTGTGATGTCTCTTCTGGTAACCCATGTGAAGAGATAGATAGATCTGGGCCTCATACCTGGCCAGGTGTTACAGCCCACCTGATTATTACCAAGTTGCCTCTCAATGGGAAAGCTCATTTGTGGTTTAGACAGGACCTTTCTTAGGTCCTCTAATAATAACTGTCCTTTGTTGTAGGCCCTGTGAGTTTAATCTGCTTGTCATAATTGTTTTCTCCGGAGTTGAAACAGTGAAATTCTAGATGGCCATGCACAAGAAACCTCAGATGGAAGCAGTTTCTGCAAGCTGGCACTGACTCACCCTTGAGAAGCCGCCTGCTGGAACCCTGTCTGGACTGCCATTCCCAACAATGCCCCTTTTCAGCATGAAGCAGCCAGAGTGCTCATTGCCCAGTTCCCCTAACAGAAGTTAGGGTCCATTCTTCTGGGGGGGGTGGCCAGAATGTGAGGAATCAGATGGGTTAATAGGCACTCAGGGTGGTCCCATTGGAAATCTGGGGTGCAGAGTTCTAGCTTTCTCCAAGGGTTGTTTTAGCAATGTCAAAGTACCTGCCTGCCCAAGCCTTGAAAGCTTCTGGTCCTATCTTGAGAATAGCAAGGGAGGGGTGATTCCTTCTGAGCTCCCAGTTTATTATAAAGTAAATCAGGTATCACACCCTTCTGATGGCTCTTTTTGTTTTATCTTGAGCAAGGCAGACAGGATAAAGGATTGCAAATCAGGTCTTTTGGTGGGTTTTGTCCCTGCCTTGTAACTGAATGTCAAGCTGATAAGATTTTTTATTCCACAAAATTGAGCTTAAAAATCCCAGTACCACAGCTCTCCTGGGGATTTTTTCCTCTCTTGGAGCCCCCCCCCCTCCATGCTGGTCTGGCTGGAGGTCTATGACTCTTATAAATCTTGCTTATAAATCTTAAAAAAAAAAAAAAAAAAAAAAAAGAAGAAGAAGAAGAAGAGAAAAGAAAAGGAGAGAAAAAAAAAGCCCAAATGACTCTATGTGAACAGCTGAATTGACCTTGCAATGAGTATACTGAATGTCTTTGGTAAGTTTAGGTCATTTTTGACACCATTAATTTTATTGTGGTCAGATGAGAACTACAAACTACAAACCACAAACGCTAAGAAGCAGCCACTTTACAGCTACCCAGGCAATAAATCAAGGCACTCACTATCAAATTTTACTTTAGTTTGTAGAAAAACACATAGCTTTTGTGGGCATATTTGTGTGATAAGAAAAAGTAATCATAATATCATCATTGCTCATTTACAGAATTGTAGGCAAGGTAAAAAGACTTTAACTTTGTATTTTCATGCCAGAGTCTACATAAAGTTAACCTGATATACTGATCATGATTTCTGGAATGTTACATCACAGCTACCTTTCTACTCAATTATAATAATGCCCCGCCCCCTCCTTGCCCTTAGCACAACTTCATTTTACTGACCTTTTCATTATGAGCTGCTTTGCTGGGTTTGCACACAGCATCCCACCCAAAGGTGACTTTGATGACGCCTCTGAAGGAAGCCCCCATAGGCTTCCAAGGGTATCTCCAAAGTGGCCCTGTCTGAGTTGCCAGGGTAAACAACCAGGCAAATTGCTCTATTCAGTTCTCTGCCAGTGTCACCATGGTGACTGCAAAGGACTGCTCCTTAGAAGGACCCCACAAGGGCGCGTTTCCATGGTGACCCCATCCTGCAAATTTCTAAGCAACTTCCCTTCAGTTGTTCTGTGACCAATCACAGCAGGTTCATTTTCAGAGTAACTCTGGAAGGTTTTTTCCAAAGATAACCATCAAAACAGAAGAGAAGGTATATAAACAAATGAACCATTTGAAATTGTAAATGGTAACATTCACAAGTCATTAAACCAGTTCCTATAAATTTCAGGGAAGATCTGTTTTGATAGGTAATGAAAATTAAGTATAACACCTCTGTTAAATATATCTGTTTCAAATCTTAATTAAAAGTATCTTAAAGAATACAATGCAAATAAAACTTCAAATTTTCCCAATCTTACAAAGTAACAGCTATATGGGTATTAAATGTCATGGAAATGACACATGTACAAAATTAAATCATATGGATTGATCGTTGAGTTATAATGAAACAGCAAGGAAACTTTTAAGGCCGAAAGTCAAAATATTTGTAAGCCAAATGAAAAATGACTTTTTTTTTATTTTATTTTGTTTTCAGTTGAGTTGGAAAATTTTCACCATATTTGGACCCAAGCTATATTTTCCTTGTGCTTTTCTGGTTGAAATATCTCAACTAATCTTCCTTTCATGTTAAAATATGAACATAGGCCATTATGAAGTTCCTTGCTTTCTAAGTATTTGTTGTTATTCTCATGAAACATTAAAATGCTCTACTTTTTCTAATATTTCACTGAGCAGATTTTGTCTAACCACTAATTTTAATGTCTTTAAAATTATTTAACAAATATAAAACAATTTCTAAACATCAAAACATGCAATTTCTGTACATGTGCCCAACCTTTTATGTTTCTTTGAGTAGACTCTGTAAAAAATGAATGTGTGTGTGTGTTTCCTGGTAGACAAATGGAAAACATTAACCTTGGAGTCTTTCTTTTCTCCTCCTCTTGAAATGTAAGTAGCAATTATTTCCCCACGTGCAGTAGTTTTAATAGTTATACTCTGTGTTACTCATTCTCACAAATGCCTTTCTCCTACCATGTCCACAACTGCCCACCTGCTCCCACTTCTATTCCACCATGATTCCAGCATTTCAGTGTGAAAAACATATGTAATCAAGAAACGTGAGAGTAAGTCACAGTCACTTTTCAGTGACATCTCACTTTTTTGCACAACATAAGATTTTTTTTTTTTTGACAGGCAGAGTGGACAGTGAGAGAGAGAGAGAGAGAGAGAAAGGTCTTCCTTTGCCGTTGGTTCACCCTCCAATGGCTGCTGCAGCCAGCGCGCTGCGCTGATCCGAAGGCAGGATCCAGGTGCTTCTCCTGGTCTCCCATGGGGTGCAGGGCCCAAGCACTTGGGCCATCCTCCACTGCACTCCCTGGCCACAGCAGAGAGCTGGCCTGGAAGAGGGGCAACCGGGACAGAATCCGGTGCCCCGACAGGGACTAGAACCTGGTGTGCCTGATTAGCCTATTGAGCCGCGGTGCCAGCCGCAACATATGATTTTGAAGAGAGTTCTTGCTTCAAAGCCTTTTATAGCTTCCATGAATCAAAACAGTCACCACATTTTTCCTCCTGACCCCTCCCCTTCCTTCCCACCCTTCATTTCTTTTGCTAAATATGTATTGAGTGACTACTATGTGCCAGTAGCATTCAGGGTGCTGGGAAGTCTATAGTGAACAAATGAAAAAGCCCAACCCTTAAGGTATTTAGATTGTGGAGAAGAAAATACAAAGAACATTAATTAGAAATCACAGGTACTGTAATAAAGTGATGAAAGCAATGGAGAAAATTAAAGCAGGGAATTGGGATGCGGAGTCCCTGGCTAATTGAAGGTAGGAATAGCTATAACACAGAGTTACAGCGGGGTCTGGAGGTCTCCCTACTCACCTGCTATAAGTGTACCCAATACTACACTCAGTACTCATCTAAATCCTTGTAAGAGAAATTAAGAATGTTCATTGCAGCACAATTCACAATAGCTAATATATGGAATCAACCCAGATGACAACCAGCTGTTGACTGGATAAAGAAATTATGGTAGATACACACCAAGGAGTATTACTCAGCTATAAAAAGAGAGAGAGAGACAGAGAGAGAGAGAGAAATGAAAAAGAAATCCTGTCTTTTGCAATAAGATGGATGCAACTGGAAACCATTATACTTACTGAAATAAGTCAGTCCCAAAAAGACACATATCATCTGTTTTCCCTGATCCAAGGTAACTAATAGAGTACCTGAAATGTAATGTATTGGTGTGAAATGGACATTTTGAGATTTGATGATTGTTTACAGCCCTTGTCTCTTCCACAGAGGAACAATTTTTTTTCCTCTCCATACTATTTGTTGAACTATTTTACTTAGTGTAGGTTGACTATATGATCATTAAGTAAACTGAAAACAGATCTTTGCTAAAATTAAGAGTGGGAATGTGAGAGGGAGGAGGAGGAGGAAGGGTGGGAGCATGGGCAGGAGGCAGGCCAGCAGGGACTGTCACTATGCTCCTAAATCTGTATATACGAAATACGTGAAACTTGCATAACTTAAAATAAATTAAAAAAACATAAAAAAGAGAACGTATCTTTCACAGAGCTCTCAACAGAAAGCAACTAAAGAATAGCCCATTTTCCCCCTCCTGCTCTTGCTCTCTGAGAGGCAGCATGGTCTTAGGTAGGCAAGAGATCTCCAATTCCACTTCTGTGTTTCAACAACTGTACAGACCTGGGCAAATTATTCCACACTCAAGTCTCTTCCTTAATTTCAAAATGAGAATCATAATCCTGATGATAATATTAGTTTGAAAATATGCAAGGACAATGAAAGAGAAACACCAAAATACGGTGGCAAAATAATATGTCTGGAATTTGCTTTAGAATACTTCAGCAAAACAAAAAAAAATAGGAAAAGAGATAAATGAAACAAGTTACACATGATGTTGAGAATTAAAGCCCATTGATGGGCATCTAACAGCTCAATAGATAATAATACCTGTTTTAATGTTTGAAAATTTCCAGGGGCCAGCATTGTGGTATAGTGGGGTAAAGCCACCACCTGCAGTGCAGGACATCCCATATGGGCACCAGTTCAACTCCTGGCTTCTCCACTTCCGATCCAGCTCTCTGCTGTGGCCTGGGAAAGCAGTGGAAGATGGCCCAAATCCTTGGGCCCCTGCACCCGTGTGGGAGACCCGGAAGAAGCTCCTGGCTCCTGGCTTTGGATCGGCGCCACTTCAGCTGTTGCAGCCAACTGGGGAGTGAACCAGCAGATGGAAGACCTCTCTCTCCCTCTCTCTCTCTCTCTGCTTTTTCTTCTGTCTCTGTATAACTCTGACTTTCAAGTAAATAAATAAATTTTTAAAAAAAAGTTCCATAACAAACTATTTTAAGGAAGAGATTAAAGTTAGAAACAAGGATAATTCTTCTGTGAAGATTTTTACAATAACCAGAAAAAAAGTGTATAGGACAATTAACTTGTTTTGTATAAAAATTCTACATTTTATATAAAACTAGCAAAAAATATCTCTATTTACTGAGTACTTACTAATCCAGAACAATGCTGGGTATTTTTCATATCTTCTTGTAGCACATGGTGTCCTTGTTAGTAAGCTCATACTTGCCTTCCAACATGAGACAATATATGTCAGGAAGGCACAAACACATCACTGCTAAGTTTGTAGACACCTATTGTTCTGGTTTAAGATTTTTGGAAGAAATTTTATTATCACTTACTGATTGCTTAGAAACAATCATTTTCTTAGAAACGATCATTTAATGAAGCGCTACATAAAGTTTTTGAATGAATTCTATATGATTATATCAAGAAACTTAATCACTTACCAGATCAGTATCTGCCTTTTTATAGGCCAAAGCCTCAACTTTGGAGTCCAGTTCTGCTTGTATTTGGTCTCTTCTTTTCATAACACCCTTCATATTAAAACAAAAGAATAAAATAGGCCACTTAGTTTTAGTAATCTTTCATCTAACAGAAATATACAATCCCAAGTATCAATAGTTTCTGCTCCCAACCAGTCATTTAGAAATATAACGCATTTCAATAGTTCTGTTTTTAATTTCTAAAAGCTAAATTAAGAGCACATATTTAAGAGAAGTTTTTTCATAAATCTTTTATGAGTTTTCCCAATGCACAATTTTTAGTTTAAGCAATATATCTGTACATTTGATGGAGTCTTCTTCAAACAGAACAAAACACTTCAACACAAAAGTCAGAGAGAACACTGAAAGCCAGGAAACTGTGCACGAGCTACAGGGGGAGCCAAAGGGGCCACTCACCTGGACATACCTACTATAAGTGGGAGCCTCTCCTCTGTCTCCAAAGAGGCACGTAACGCAACAGGCAATTACAGTGGGGCATCAGCAAACTGATGTGCACACTCACAGCGGAGCGTTTTCCCTCAGCAAAATATGTGTAATTATTCATCAGGGAGCCACGCTTCTGATGAGACACCCTAGCCTCTTCGCTGACTGACAGGAACTCCGTCTTGCTTTTTCAAAAATCAGTTTCGTATTTCAGTGTTCTTAAACTGAAAACACCCTCAAGAAACAATCCGAAGGAAGAATCCATCCACATCTTTAAGTTTTTCCCAATCTTTTACCATATATTTCCATGGGTTACTCTTATTTCTTGAGACCAACAAGTTAGGTTTCACAGACAAAAAGGCCCATTTTCTTTGTGCTCTTCTCTTACCGGTTTTCACAATATTAATTAAATAAGGAAATTCCAATGAATGCAAAAGAAAAAATAAAACTGACTCTGGGTAAACAAACAACCGAATCTGCAAGAGAGGAAGAGCAAGACATAGAAGAGAAGAGCCTTAAAGAGGTCGTCTCCTGGATGCTTCAGAGAACAAGGGATGAACTGACCATAATCAGCTACCGGCAGGCCACATGGAATGATCCCATAGCATTTGAGTGAGAACGTATTAACATAAAAAGGATCCTTGGCCAGCTTTGTGGCAGAGTAGGTGAAGCCTATAGCACTGACATCCTATATGGGTGCTGGTTCATGTCTCAGCTGCACCACTTCCATCCAATTTTCTGCTAATGTGCCCCAGAAAAGCAGCAGAAGACGGCCCAGGTGCTTGGGCCCCTGTCATCCATGTGGGAAACCCAGAAGAGGCTCCAAGCTGCTGGCTTCGGCCTGGCCCAGTGCTGCAGTGCTGGCTGTTTCAGCCATCTGAGGAGTGAAACAGCAGATAGAAGATGTGTGTGTGTGTGTGTGTGTGTGTGTGTGTGTCCTTCTTTCTCTAGAACTCTGACTTTGAAAATAAATTAATAAACCTAAAAAAAATCCTCATTGATCATAATGAAATTGAAGTAACATTGGTAATATGAAAAAATATATTAAAAAAAAAAAAGCAGGGCCAGGCACTGTGGCATACTGCGGGCCAGCAGTGCCTGTATCCCATAAGGGCGCCGATTCAAATCTCGGCAGCTCCACTTCTGATTGAGCTCTCTGCTGTGGCCTGGGAAACAAGTAAAAGATGGCCCAAGTCCTTAGGCCTCTGCACCCGTGTGGGAGACCCGGAAGAAGCCCTCGGCTCCTGGCTTCATATCGGCTCAGCTCTGGCCATTATGGCCAACTAGAGAGTGAACCATTGGATGAAAAGACCTCTCTCTCTTTCTCTCTCTCTCTTTCTCCGTGCCTCTCCTTCTCTCTGTGTGTAACTCTGACTTTCAAATAAATAAATAAATCTTTTTTAAAAAAAAAAAAGCATGAAAAGGATCCTGAAAACTACCCACGCTAGTTTTGCATCTGGTAAAATCATTCTTAAAACATTGAAAAGAGATTACATTACTCCTAGTTTCAGAGAACTCAATAGAAAGTCAACTAATTATCACAAATTATTTTATATTTACTTCAAAATTTGGGGGCCCTAATATCAAGAAATCCCTTTCTTTCCCTAATCCAAATAACTAATCCTAGAATTTTGTCCCATTTACTGAAGGTTTATTTCCATAAATTTGAAGCACTAAGGTTCATATGCATATATGTATTTTTTGAGTAAGAGGTTGCTTCAGAAAACAACCAATGAAAATCACAGATTTAATCATTCTTATCGAGGTATTACTTTTCATATTTTAGCTCAGATTGAAGAAAACAAAGCTAATACAAAACACAAGAACTACAATATAAAAACCATTGCTTATATCCTAGAAGTCAAAAACTAATTAGATCAAATGAATATCTATACAATTATTCTTCCTGATCGCTATGATAGCTTTCCATAGGTTTAACAACAAGATTGAAATTGCATAACTTTGATCTTGACATCATATAGAAGAAATAATTAATATAATAAATAAGGAAAGACAATGTATAAACCAGTTCTTTTTGAAAACCACAGAAGAGGGTGATCAATAATGAATAAAACCATGGGATGTAGCCAAGAAAACTGATGGAGAGAAGCCAACTCTTGTGCAGTGAAACGTTAGAAGCCTTGCAGAAGCAATTAGGGTTTATCATAGGAGGCTCCAATAAAGTCAAGTTAAAGCAGAAGCCTGAAATGTCCTTGTGATATTTAATGACTCTGTCAAAGGAAACCTACATATGCCTAATGCGAGAGACAGAGACAGAGATCGATCTTAGGCATCAAGGCTCACACAGCTTTCCTTACCAAGAAAAGTTAAAAAAAAAAAAAAAAAAAAACCTAGAAATCAAGGGCTCAGGACAACAGAAACCAGACATGCCTCCAGTTACTGAAAGGATAAGGGCTGTATGTGAATGCAAGCTCGTTCCTTCCTTTACTGTCACCCTAAAACACCAGAGACATAAGGGTGCTAATTTGGCTGTGCAAAGTACTGCTTGCCCAGGATAATACTGGAAGAAAAACAACAAGTTACAGATATTAGTACTAAACCCCAAATACCTGGAAACATTAACTTGAACTAAGGAGGTAAATGCAAAGTTTTCATATAAAAGGAATAAAAGCCTTTTCAAACAGTGAAAGAAAAAACATTTGAAGTATTTCTGTTCAGAAGCAACCACAAAGCAGAAAAAACATCAAAATCCTACACAAGTTCTTTTCACAGAATGGTACTAAATATATTGCTAAATCAAATGTAACTAAAAAGAAGAAAGCAAGTCCTTTATGAAAAAGAAATTTTTTAAGATGATTAAAAAAATAAATAGAATTTTAAAGATTAGAAAAGCTAACCATATTCCTAGGTAAATCCTGATTGAGGATGCTTCAAATCTGTATATACTTTAACAAACCCTTGGTGCTGCTATTGAGCAATTCTATTTTGATTGTCTTCTCTAATTGATGTATTCACTCTCACCATGAACAAATATTTATTGAGCATCTATATGCAAAGCATCTTGTTAGAACAAGAAGACAATAATGCGGAAACAGAATCAGAAATTGCGTGTGGAGCACTTATAAGCAGGGAAGAGACTCAAGTAAAATGATAATTATGAGTGTTCTTACCATTAAGATTTCACTATAGAGCACGTACTCATGTACTGCAGGAAGCAGGGCCTCTGAGAGTCCAGACATGCGTTTTTCAGTGGCCTTACAGCATTGGTCGATGCAGCTGGCCACACTTTTTAGAGTGTCAACCAAATCCTCTTCTGACGCTGACCACAGAACATGAATGGGGCCATATTCTTTCATTTCATCAAAATACTCTAAAACAAAATAATGGCTTAAGTCCTTCAATTTGGAAAGGTTTTCAGAATCCCAATGGCATGGACAGTAACAAATGACCTTGTTTCTCTCACTATGCACATATTCTTACATGTGAACCTAAGAAAATGAGATCATCTTTTATCCTAGTGATTGACCATTCCAGTCTGCCCAGATCAACCTTCAAATGAATGACTACTGTCAATAACAGCATCCCTTTTCTGTACTTGGAAGACAAATGATAACCATATCAGTCATGGACTTCTCTGCCTACCACATAATCATACCTGGGTGTCTCATAGGCAATATGCCCTAAACAAAACTTTGCTTCTTTATCCCTCTCTTCTTATTGCATATGTCACTATACAGAAATCCAAGAAAAACATTGGGGATGGGGTCATTCTAGACTAATAGTTGCACTCAGCCAATCAATCAAGTCTAATATTTCTAGATCTCTATTCATCGTCTATGGACTACTTGCCTACCTATTTTGACTTCTACTGCCATCAGCATCTCTAATTTGCACTACTTCTAACTAGTCTCAATCTTTCCATTTTTGTCACAATGTTTAAACACTGTAGCTTCTTATTAATTAGAAAGTCTTTTATGATCAGTCTTCTACCTGCCTCTCTAGGTCAAACTTATGAGATTCTCTGCTAAATATATTTTGACTTAAGCCAAAATAACTATTCATTCATGAATAACTCATGATTTTTCCTCACTCAAACATTTGCATGTATCCCTCTGACCCTGTAGCACTTCCATCACCCAACAATCCACTTCTAATCCTTTAGATATCAGTTCAAATAAACCTCCCCAATGTTGTTTCAAAAGATTCTTTTTTTAAAATATTTTATTTATTTATTTGAGAGGTACAGCCACAGAGAGTGAGAGGGAGAGACAGAGAAAAAGGTCTTCAATTCGTTGGTTCACTCCCCAAATGGTGTAATGGCCAGAGCTGGGCAGATCCAAAGTCAGGAGCCAGGAGCCTCTTCCAGATCTCCCACTTGGGTGCAGGGACTCAAGCGCTTGAGCCATCTTCCACTGCTTTCCCAGGCCACAGCAGAGAGCTGGATTGGAAAAGGAGCAGCCGGGGCTAGAACCAGCGCCCATATGGGATGCCAGTCCCATAGGTGGAAGATTAAGCCACTGTGCCACAGTGCCAGCCCCTCAAAAGATTCTTGGTCTTTACTCAGTGAGCCTATTGAACTTTACACCTTTATTAAAGCATTATCCCATTCTATAGTAATTGCTCGCAAAACTCACATACTCCTAGGCCATATGCTCCTTAAAACAAGGACTGAGTCTTATTATTTTTGTATCTCAAAGGTTGATATATAATGTATTGAATAAATATTTTCATATCAATGAAAGAATGAATGAATAAGTAACCAAAGTATTCAATGCTTGATAAGTCACGTACTCAAAAATTTGGAATTCATTTTAAAACGTGAATATTTTTACATTTTTACATTCACACTATCAACTTTTAGAGATATATAGCATTTCAGGGTAAAGAATTTATAAGCGGTGAGCAATTTTGTCCAATATCCATATATATCATTATCTATATTTAAACATCTTACTACTCACTAGAATTTGTGAAATCTGTCATATTGCTCTAAATTAAGTCATTAAAACTTTAAAAAGTTCTCAGCATGCTCAAACAGCTGAAAAGTTTTTTAAAATAAAATTTTAAAGCAATGGAAATGTTAGTTGTTACCTGATGAAATTTTAGGTTGAATGACCCTTCCTAATTCCTCCCTCCAGAGTCTAGGCCTTTTTCATGAAATAATGACCATATGAAACTAGTATTTTTTGAAAAAGAAAATTATTCATACTATCATGGATAGTTTGGGCAGATTTCATTGTGGTATTTATTTATTTTTACAAAACAGAGAATCCCTAAAATTCTAAACTAGGCTTAGAGACACTCAAATCACATTTGGATGAAAACATCTCATATGCTGTATGATAATTTTCTGTTAATGCATATCCTTCCCAACTAGACTATGAAGTTCAGGACAGGTTCCACCTTAACTCCTCATTTCATCTCCAGCACATGTGGACAGTGCAATTCTGCTGAAAGAAACCAGGAGACACAAAATAATGTAAAACCAAAGGAAAAATATAGACTATGAAAAAAGTCAGAAAATAAAACTAGCTATTTCATTAAATTCTTCACGATCTCTATCAATGAATCACCCTACATAGACTCCAAAAGCAACAAAATAAAGTGTCCCATTATTTTGAATGGAATTCTAATAAGCATACTTCACAACCTAAAGACCTATATTTATCAAGTTTGACTAGTGGCATTTATTTCTAGATAATGTGAGGTCAAATTTATGTCTATCAAAATATAGTTTTCTCTCTGAGCAATTCGCAAACATTAGTCTATCAATGATTTTAAAACTATTCCCTAGACAGATGTCATGACATCATGGATTAAGCTACTGCTTGGGAAATCTGTATCCTATACCGGATTGCCTAGGATCAGGTCCTGCTCTGCTTCCAATTCAGCTTTCTACTAACACACCTGGAAAGCAGCAGATGATGGTCCAGGTACTTGGGTTCCAGCCACCCACCTGGCTTTGGCTTGGTCCATATTTCAGTTATTCTGCCTTTTAAATAAGTAAGTAAATATATAAATAAATTTGAAAATTCTATTTTCTGGGAGGGTGTTTGGCACACAAATTAGGAAGTTCCTTGAGATGCCTGCATCTTGTACCACGGTGCCTTGGCTTAAGTCTCAGCTTGATTCCCAGTTTGAACTTCCTGCTAATGTGCACCCTTGGAGGCAGCAGATTATGACTCAAGCACTTGAGCCCTTGCCAAGCACAATGGGAAACTCAGACTGATTTCCCAGTTCCTGGCTTCCACCTAGCCTGTCCCTGCTATTGTGAATATTTGGGCAATGGACAAGCATGGTAATGGTCTCTCTCTCTCTGTCTTTCAAGAAAAGTCAATCAACCAATATTTACTTACAACAGCAAATATAACTCATTTTGATATCCTATACTATCTTTTTTTTTTAACTTTTTTTTTTATTTGACAGGTAGAGTTATAGACAGTGAGAGAGAGAGACAGAGAGAAAGGTCTTCCTTCCATTGGTTCACTCCCCAAATGGCCACTACGGCCAGAGCTACGCTGATCCGACACCAGGAGCCAGGAGCCAGGAGCCAAGCCTCTTCCTGGTCTCCCATGTGGGTGCAGAGGCCCAAGCAATTGGGCCATTCTCCCCTGTCCTCCTGGGCCACAGCAGAGAGCTGGACTCGAAGAGGAGCAACCGAGACTAGAACCCGGTGCCAATATGAGATGCCGGCACCGCAGGCGGAGGATTAACCTATTGCGCCGGCCCCATCCTATACTATCTTTAAGTGTTAAAAGCTTTCATGGGCTTCTTTAAATTGCTATCCCATATACACATTTAGAATCTACTTAACAACTGGAATTACAGAACCTAGTCAAAAGATTTAGCTCCTTGGAGCCAGCATTGTGTAGTAGGTTAAACCATCACCTGCGATGCTGGTAACCCACACAGGCACTGATTCAAGACCTGTCTTCCGCACTTCCGATCCACCTCCCTGCTAATGCACCTGGGAAATCAGAGGAAGATGGCCAAAGTGTGTGGCCACTGTTTCCCATGTGGGAGACCCAGAAGTTGTTCCTGGCTTCTGCCTGGCACAACCCTGGTCATTGCAGCCATTTGGTGAGTGAACCAGCACATGGAAGATTTATCTCTCTCTCTCTGTCTCTCCCTCTCTCTCTGTGACTCTGCCTCTCAAATAAATAAGAATACATCTTTTTAAAAATTTTTTTTAAAAGAATGAGTTTCTCAGGGTGAGCGCTGTGGCACAGTGGTTAAGCTGCCACTTGGAGGTCTGAATCCCACATCAGAGTACTTGGGCTTGAGTCCCAGCACTTTGTTTCCAATTCACGCACCTTCCTGCTAATGCACCTGGGAAGACAGTGAATGACATGTGAGTGACAGGGAAAGAGTTCCCAGCTCCTGGCTTCAGTCTGACCCAGCCCGAACTCTTGCAGGCATTTGAAGAGTGACCCAGCAGATAAGGATCTCTATCATTCTGCCTTTCAAATAAACAGATAAATAAAGCTTTCAAAAGAAGAATTAACTTCTTGTGATTTAAAAGAATGGTAAGTGTGAATGGAAAAGAAAATCAAGGCTGTTTAAACAAATTATTAAACTATAACTTGATACCATATTTATTTCATCAAGTGTCAAGTAAACAAAAAAGAAGAGAAAAGAAGGTCAAACTACATTCAGTTAAAACGATTTTTCATTTCTCATTTAATATACAATCAATTTTGCTAAAGCAAATTTTCCTGCCACCATTATGTTCATTCACTTATTTTTTCAATCATTGAATAAATTTTAATTAGCACCTATTATATGTTTGGCATCATCTGAATACCAGAAATAAAACAAATTTTCCACTTGCTTATTCCTGATGTTTAGTGGTAAACATGGACAATTAACAAATAAACCATCAATAGGAACTTGTGTTTTTAAGTAGATCTTTTCCAACATTAATTTATATTAGAAAATATATTTGCTTACTTAGTAACATATATATTTTTTGCAAGATTTGTTTATTTATTTATTTGGAAGGTAGAGCAACAAAGGAAGACAGGGAGAGAGAGAGAGAAAGATCCTCCATCCACTGGTTCACTCTCCAGATGGCTACCAGGTCTGGGCCAGGCTGAGAACAGGAGACAGAAACTCCATCTGGGTCTCCCACGTGAGATAAGTGGCATGAACCCAAGACTTGGGCTGTTTTCTGCTGCCTCTCAGGGTACATTAGCAGTAAGCTGGATCAGAAGTAGAGCAGGGGTTCCCACTGTGGTCGAGCAAGTTAAGCCACTGCCTGAGACCTGGAATCCCTTACAGGCACTGGTTTGATACCTGGATGCTCCACTTCTGATCCAGCTCCCTGCCAAAGCACCTGGGAAAGCAGCAAATGATGGTCCAAGTGCTTTGGCCTCTGCTACCTGGAAGAAGCTCCTGGCTCCTGTCCTGGCTCCTGGCTTCAGATTGGCCTAGATCCAGCCATTGCAGCCATTTGGGGATGAACCAGTAGACGGAAGATCTCTGTGTCTGTGTCTCTGTCTCTGTGTAACTCTGACCTTCAAATACATAAATTAATTTTAAAAAAAAGAGTAGAGCAACCAGGACTTTAACCAGCACACCAATATGGTATGATGGTATGCCAGTGTTGCAAAAGGTGGCTTTATCTGCTTCACCACAAGGCCAGACCTACTTTATAATTTTAATGCAATTTAAAAGGTAAATGCAATTACAAAGTCAAAAAAGAAATAATGAAATTAGAGAAAAACCATCATAGTATGAGTTCTAATTTATAAACTAAATATATATGTATATATATATACACACACACATATATATATATATATATAAACTAAAAAAGAAAAGGAAATGATGACAGAGAACAGAAAAAGACACATATTTTTCAATATACAAATCTCTCTGTCATGGTTGGCCAGACATAATACAGAGTTTTAGCCTCCATTAAAAAAAAGTTACTACCTTTTTTTTTTTTTTTATTTTTTGACAGGCAGAGTGGACAGTGAGAGAGAGAGACAGAGAGAAAGGTCTTCCTTTGCCGTTGGTTCACCCTCCAATGGCCGCCGCGGTTGGTGCGCTGCGGCCGGCGCACCGTGCTGATCCGATGGCAGGAGCCAGGAGCCAGGTGCTTTTCCTGGTCTCCCATGGGGTGCAGGGCCCAAGCACCTGGGCCATCCTCCACTGCACTCCCTGGCCACAGCAGAGAGCTGGCCTGGAAGAGGGGCAACCGGGACAGAATCCGGCGCTCCAACCGGGACTAGAAACCGGTGTGCCGGCGCCGCTAGGCGGAGGATTAGCCTAGTGAGCCACGGCGCCGGCCAAAAAAAAAGTTACTACCTTTTAAAACATCATTTCTTTGATTTTAAGGCACGATCCATGTTGAATATTTTACACCAACTTCATACAACTACATCCAAAATACTAAGTTTAGAACTTACTTCCTTTACCATTATCTATGGGAACTTCACCATTATCTAATGGGAACTGCAATGGTTAACGGTGAATAAAAGCTGTTGGGAATTGGCCTGGACTACGCTCAAAATCATTTAGGAATCAGGAATTTTCACAACACGTCTGAGTATAAACCATGTCTTTGAGGTAAAAATCTAACTGGATAGTGCCAGACCACATTAGCCAACGTGAAGATCCAGGAGAACCTGGACGACTTTGAGATCCATTCCAGTGATTCCACATACCCCTTTCTTCCTTGTAAATTCTTTGAGATATTTTATCTACTAAGTTTATTTTCTGGCTAAACGTTTCAATGAAGTTATTCATTTCCATGAACTCCTCGGGGCGGTTTCTAACTCCTCTCATGGAGGACGCCACTGCTCTGACCGTCTGCCCCATCCTGCTGAGCAATCCAGGCCCTTGCTTCTTGTGAGAAGACAGTTCCTAGAAATAAAAACAGAAATACTTGTGGTGAAGCAAGCAACAATATCTGAAGACTCCATTTAGAAAAAAATAAACCTAACTAGCAGAATAAGATGAACAGCAGGAAACTTTCATGTCCATCATTTTTAAGTCTTGGTTTGAAGCAGATGAGTCTTATGTGGGAAAAGTCTCTTTTCTGCACCTCGGGTCCCTGGATATGATTACTCCCTTTCAAAGTACTCCTGTAAAACAGCTCTACAGTGTTTCCTCCAAGCATGAATCTTTAGATGAACAGAATTTCACAGGGGGTACAATGTTCACGAAATACTAGAGAAGACAAGGGTGAAATGATAGTACATCTATATTTTATGGCAGAAATTTAATGGGAAAATGATTGAGGGAAGATTTCTCAAGGCCCCATAACTTCCTTAAAAAAATTTGGAAAACATCATTAATTCACTAGGTTGAATAACAGCTAACATTTATTGAGAGTTTAACATGTGGTAGGCACAATACTCATATTTACATATACAGAATTTGCAATAAACCTTAGAGGTAAGTTCTATTATAACCCTCCTTTTACAAAAGAAAATGGTGGCACAGGACAGTTAGGTAACTTGCTGAAGATCCAAGAGCAATTACGTGGCAGGGCAGCAGTGGCCATCCTGGGAGGCTGAGTCCACGATTCACAGTTAAGCACTAATTGGTTTTGCCTCCAAAGCAAAAGAGAAAGATTTTTAATAAGATACACAATTACTTATTTCTTAATTAACCTAGGAGGGACATCTACAGATTTAATTGCAAATATTGATCTCTACTCCAGTAATCTTGCTGAATTCTCTCATTAGTTTGTATTTGTTTTTTGGATTATGTTTGTCATCCACATATATGGACAGTTTGTATGCAAAAGCTGAACCTTTACCAAAAAAGAAAGAAAAGCAAAGAAAAGGAAAGGGAAGGAGGAAAGGAAGGGAAAGGAGGGGAGGGGAAGGGAGGGGAGGGAAAGGGTTTGGACTTTGAAGCTGCATTTCCTGGGTTCAAATCTTGGCTCTGCCCTAGCAGTGTAACCTTGGACAAATGACTATTTTCCTCATCTGTGAACCACAGATAATACATCATGTGATGTTTAATGCTATATGATAAGTTAATGTTAATAAAAGGTATAGACCATAGTCTACACAGAAAAAAAAAAAAAAACCTTCAATCTGAGCACTGAATGCTGATTACTAGAGGCTGGGAAAGGTGGGAGGGATAAAAGGACTTTGGGTTTAGAAAACCAGGGTATGTTGCATATATGGTGACAAAGGGGTTAATAGGGGATGTGGGATGAGGGGTTTATATAGGAACTCATTGTAGCACTGCCTCATAATTTTTGTTTTGTAAATTTAAAATTGATAATAAAAAAGACATGAAATTGACACATGACTGGCAAAACTGTGGATAATTACCAAATTGAATGGTGATATGTGAGGGTTAATAACATTATCCTTCTGTGTTTGTTGGTGCTTGAAATTTTGTATAATAAAAGTTCAACAATTTTAAAAAATCAACGTAAGAGAAAGGCTATATTGGGATACACTATACTAAAGTATCCCTTCAGAAGTATGGCATACTAAAAAGGAACAACAAAAAAAGAGGACAAGGGATTCTGATAGTGTTGTAGCAACTGCTGAAACTGTTGCAAGCAAATAAAAGTTGGTAGCACACATGAAAAAATCCACAAACAATAGTGTGGATTCCCTAACTCACAATTAAAAATATTATTTTTTACTATTCACCCAAATACTGAGGAATATATTATCTCTCTGCCTCCAGGGTTTCCTTCCTAAAGGTCTTACAGAAAATAATAGAAATAAGGTAAACTTGTTAGGATGATTTTTGTATGCAAATAACAGAAGCCATTCTTGACCAAACAAAACAGCAACCAGAAGGGCTACAGTGTCATTTGACAGAGTAAACATTACTAGAGGAAGCACAAATCACAACTGGCAGGCTGTTACTGCAACTGTTGACTGCTGAGAATGTTTCTAACAGCTTCTGAGGTTCTGAAGTCAATCCACAAATTTATTTCACTAAAGTCACAAGAGGCTTACAACAGTAGTACCACCTGTCAAGACTGTGATGAGCCACTTTCTAGCTTCTACCACCTTGGCAGCAACTGAGAGATATCAAACTCAACACTGGCCAGTAATGTAAGGTTTCTGTGTTAGAAACTAGATGCACTCACCCCACCCCCGCTGTCACCCCTACCCCCAACCTGCCCTGGGAAACTGAAAGAAAATGAGATTGTACCTTCAGTCTATCAATTCATCCATCATCTATCCAATTAACAAAGACTTTCACCTTAACTGGTAAAGTCTTGACTCATACTCAGAATAGTATCAGATAAGAATCATATTCATATATGTTCACTATTGGCTATGTATGTGGAGAGCATGCTGACATTGAAATATAAAAATCAGCACCCAAGGAAACATATGCATGAAAGGAAGATTAAGATTTCTATAATATTTGCATGTAGATTTGAGCATGGGGAATATTTAAAGGATATCTCTCCAGTATTAAAAAAATTTTTCTCTATTCAAGGATACTATCACCTGATTTGCAAAAGCAAACAAGAAGCACACAATGTACTATACATATGGATGTTAAAGGATTATATGAATATAAATAAAAATTGTTTACCCATGCTTGTGCAGTGAGAAAAACTTTGAAGTCCTCATTAAATGTTAAAGTTGGGTGATCAGCAATTCGGTTCAAAAATTTATGTAAGGCTTTCCTTCGTGTCTCAATGAAGTCATCATTAAAGCGCTCCACCATTCCTTTCACTATAAACTTTTCAGGTAATGGCTAAGGAAAATAAAAAGTATCTGATATGATTCATGATGTGGCACAGGATTCTAATGAATTCTACACTTTAGCTTTTTGGAACACAAGTTGAAAATCTGAATAATTGTAATAAAAATAATTTTTAAAAATTCACAATGCTAGAATCCAAAATACAAATGCTAATGTTATTAAATGATTCATTTATTTATTTACTTGAAAATCAGAGTTACAGAGAAAGAGGGAAAGAGAGAGTGGGGTCTTCCATCCACTGGTTCACTCCCCAGATAGTCGCAAAGGCAGGAGCAGGCTGAAGCCAGAAGCCAGGAGCGTCTTCCAGGTCTCCCACATGGGACACAGGGGCCCACGCACTTGGGCCATCTTCCATTGTTTTTTCCAGGCCATTAGTGGGGAACTGGATCAGAAACAGAGCAACCGGGACATGAATTGGCACCCATATGGGATGCCGGCATCACAAGCGGTGGCTTCACCTACTATACTACAATGCCAGACCCCAGATCTTAATTTTTCACAATTTAAAAAAAAAAAAAAAAGTCTGGACATAAAGTTGAAAGTTTAGAAATAAAATTTTCCTAAGATAAGTGAATTACAATGAACTTAATGGTGTGAAATTATGTGTTAGGCATCCCAAAAGACTCTCAAGAAGAAACAGTAGCCCTTCTATGAAAAAATCTTGCATACTTACTGGAATAATGAGAGTGGGGTGTGCTTCTTCAAGTTTTCCCTTTAACCAAAGGAAATCTTGATAACGTCTCCTAACTTCAAATTCACTGGAGTCAAATTCCCCACGAGACGTCTTAAGATCATCGCAGAAAATAACAGCACATGCAATATAAGACAGTAGACATTTGCCTAAAGTTATTTTAGACATTCTGAAATAAGAAAAATTAACAAATCTTAATTATTCAGTGTTTGTCAGCGTGATTTTTTTCTTTAAGTTATCTATTCATGTAGCAGATGAAACAAAGCAAACTTTCCGGTATTTCCAGAAAGCAAGCAAACATCATGATTAAATTTAAAATCCAAACTGAAAAATCTGTCTTACAACAACCATCTGCCTTCCACAAAATTTTAACTACTATTATCTTTGGCATGACTTTCTCGCTAACAAGAAACTGTTCTGAATTTAGGTTTCAAGTACATTTCTTGTCTCAAGATGATCAGAATTCAGAATTTGAGGAAAGTTCTATTTTTATAATTTGGAAAACAACCTGAATAAAACTGAGAAAAATGTTTTCTTGGAATATGCTCAAATGAATTACTTTGCTAAAATTTGCTTTTGGTATATGAAAATGAAAATTCTAACATTTTACTGTGATTTTACCACTGTTTAAAAATGTAATTAATGAATATTTGATGTTAAAAGAAAATCTTCCCGTCATTTCAAGACATTTTATTTTGAGTTAGATGCCTAAACTACTAAAAATTAAGCAAATACATTAAAATATCTGTTCTCAACAAACCAAAACTCTATGCCAGCGCATATGACAAGAACATTGGTACAATATCAACTTCACTTCCACAAGAATTCTGAATCCAAAGCCAACAACAAAATATGAGTTGTCTAATACATATTCATTTCCCATATGAAAATGGTCATTCACACCAATCCTTACTTCACCGAATTTCTACATGTTAAAAATTACATACAGTAATATTTAGGTTGAGATTTTCCTGGAGGTGTAAGGATAGAATACCACACATTCACCAGAAATATCAATCACCCACACACAGACATGAACACAATTGTAAAATTCAGCAGCACATAAGATTCAGTCTTAACTGTCATAAATAACACTGGGAAGCTATACTTTTCAAAAGGCATTCTTTTAAAAATGAATGTTCAGAACATCAGACAATATGTCTCAGTGAAACATTCTCTTTCTTGTGGGAAAAAGTGGGGGTAAATGAGAAAAAGAGTTCTAAGAAACTAAATGTTCACAAAACACTACAAAATCTTAACTACTATGCAAAATGTTGCAAGATACGGAAGTGGCAAAATAGGAAAACTAAATCTTGTAGAAAACACTGATTAACAGTACACCTGTACACATGTAGTGGTCGATATGTGTGTGTGTGTGTATATATATATATATATATATATATATGCAAATATACCCCTGAGGGCATACATACACATACAAATACACACAAAACATGGTTTAGAGAAACTCATTTAGGAAATGCTTGTTGGGTGCCTCATTGTGCCAGGCACCTAGGTACAAGTTCACAACTAATTTCCAAGAAGTAAACTGCTGTAACTAACACTGAATGTACTCAAAAATGATCAGTTAAAATCAGATTGGGCTATATATGTTCTCAAAAATATCTAACACTTTGAGTAAACATAAAAGAATCTGGGACAAATTTCAGCAGGAAGATACCAAATTAAGTGAAATAATTGGTTAATTTTGTCCTCATCACACTGTCACTGACTTTAAAGAATTCACTAACATACTGCAATAAATCAGAAGAAAACAATCCTCAAGTCTTAAGGAGAATATGCTGTTTCTTCCTGTTGTAAGACTTTGTTCTACTGCTGAAGGGTTAAAAGAGATACATATATACGAATATGACAAGGAAGGCAGCTATTAACAGCTGGGTTGAAATTGTGACCAGTTTCCCTATAGCACGCACTAGAATCATTCTGACACCTAATGCTAAATTCAGTGCTTAGTACACAAAAGTTTCCACAGTACAGAAAGAACTGGGTTAAATAATAGATCTCCACCTTAGAAACGCTTGTGTTCTAAGAACAGAAAGAGCACGTGTTCCATAAAGTTCAACTGGAGCACAAATTGAGCTTCTAGTCCAAAATACAATTTTTCATGGAAGCAATATAGTAAACGGTGGCGAATTTTTCATGTGCCATCATAAAAGCTTGAGAACTTGAAGTCTAGTGCTTATGAACTCATATGATCTGTACTTGAAAGGGCATGCATTCAACAAACACCCATCTTCGGTCAAATGCAAATGGTTACCCTAACCTCTAAAGGAAACAGATCCTAAACAGAAATGAATCCTGATAGTCAGTTTAGTCAATCAAGAAAGTAACTTGGCCCTGTCTTCACACTGACTGTTATTTATACATGTACCTTTATTATTAGGATTGGGAGCAAACTCCTTTGCCAGGTCCCTTAGCTCTTATTTCGACATTTACTAAGGGAATGCACCACTGTCATCTCCCAAACAAAGAAATCTGTCTTTACAGCAGTCACCTCACTCACATATGCTAACCTGGGAATGCTGCGTAATACCCCATAAACAGAGTAATTGTCAGGAATATGGTTTCCTTGATAGTCATAATTATTTATATTTGGATCATTGTTTAGTATTCCTAAGTAGGAGATTTCTATGTACAAATGCACAGATGTGTTAGTGCATTTATCTCCATAATTTTTGGTGTCCATGAATATAAATATTTATAAAACTGAAACATTTCCATGGAAGCCATCTCTGAACCTCCAAATTAGAAGTGATATCCAATGTTCATAATATTCTGTATTCTCCTTCATAACATTGAAAACTATGCACACAGTTGTTTAATGTCATCATCCCTCCTGTACCCCCAGAGTGAAAGTCCCACAAATGCAGACGGCTTCTTCTGTCAGGTCTGTCCTGACAGTGATGTAGTCTTTAATATATAAGCACAGTACTTTGCACTCATTTAAACTCCATGGAATAATTAAAAGAATAAATGATGATAAGTGAATGACAAAGAAAAGATTGATAACATAAGATACATCTACCCAGATGTTTATACATTTGTATTTGTAATGCATATTTCAGTTTATATAAGTATATTCTATGTACTAAGATGTAGTAAAATTAATTAGAAGTAGAACAGAGGAACTTGGTTTATAATAGTTAATCAGAAAGACAGTTTGCCATATCCATACATAGATGCACAAAAACATATAATTAAAGATAGATAGTAGGAAAATAAGCAAAATGTCCAACTTTAAATCCCAGCTAGTTGCTATGTTTTGTAATCTTTGGTAAGTTACTGAATCCCAGTGCCTTCACTGATAAAACGGAAGTAATAAGCTTAAATGAGTTAATGTGTCAAAAGTTCTTATAGAATACTGTATAACACAAAGAAATCAAAATAAATGTTAGCATATACTCCTATCCAAAATTTTATTACTACTTTTACTACTACTGCAAAAGCAGACCATTTAGAGTACAATGTATACAAGGGTAATGCAGAAATACTCTATGTCCATGATCAGAATGAAATCAATAAGGTAGCTTATAAAGAGTATCTTTCTGAGAGAAACAAATGAAAGAGAAAAAAAATCAGTGTCAGAAAATCTTTGCTGGAACTGATAATGATGCAATATGGTTATAATTTTAATAGTAATCAAAAGAAAAACCTGGCTCTATTCAAAGCAATATATCTGTATAGCATATTCAACTTTCATGAAAAGTATATGAGGTTAGAACTGTTATCCTGTCTGCAAATGAGGAAGCTGATATAAAGAGGTGAATTAAACTCCCTGGAACACATGCAAAGGACAGAAATCAAGATGCAACTCATGTTGTCTCATTCTACCATCTTTTTTTTTTTTTTAATTACTTATTTGAGAGGCAAAAAGATGGAGAGGGTTCACTGCTTAAATGCCTCGGAAATCAATCTGGGTTTCCCATGTGTGCAGCAGGAACCTTGAGCCATCCCCACTGGCTCTCAAGATACACTTAGCAGGAAGCAGGGATCAGGAGCCAGAGCCAGATTTTGAACCCAAGGACTCCAGCATGGGACTGGACACTGGACAATGGTGTCCTAACCAGTGTCTTAACATTAGGCCAAACATCCACTCTATTTTTACCTGTTTGCTTTCAATATTAGCAAACAAAGGCCCTCCTTTCCCATTAATAAATGTTCTTACTCTACAAAGTACAACTGCTATAAAATGGGTTAGTGTTTCTCAAGTGAATTTGAATATCGTTGACTTCATATAGAACATGTGAAGGGCAGATAAGATTCAATGTCTTATCCAAGTGCTCAAAAAAAAAAAAAAATAGGTAAATTCAGTTTAGATTCTGCAACCCTGAGTCATAAATGAGTAAGAAGCACTTCCAGTATTCCTGAGAAAGAAACAGATCCAAGAAAGCACTCATTTGATGTTTACCTTAGTAATGATTCTATAAGTAATAAAAGTTTCAATTGTAGTAACGTGGCTTTCAGGTTCATCGACAGTAATGAAGAGATCCTTTAAATCTGGCTCATCTTCAAACTTGATTTGGTTTATCATTGATAATGGGGAAGTTGGCATCATGGGGCTGAAGGAATTGATGTCCATCAATGAGGCATCCTAAGGAATAAAGAGCAAATATAATCATCAATAGTTCAAGTCTTCTCTTTCTTAGATACCACCAAAATGAATGAAATATATCAAGTAAAAACTATTGGGCTCTGGATTCAATACGAATATACAGCAAAAAGTCTGTGAGAAAATGGAATGAAAAGGTAAGATTATTTTGGTGCAGAATTGTTTCTGAAATTCAAGCACATAGTTTTTTTCATATTTTGCATTTTATTTGAACTTTTGGATGAAGCCTAGTATTTTTATCAGTGCTTTCTCTTACACTCTCACCCATACATGACAGGGAGGAAGGAAGGGACGATGGAAAGTGGGACACAAGAAAGGGGCAAGAAGAGGGGAGGGAGAAGATAATGAGGGAGGCAGGGAGGGAAGGACAGAACAAACGAAATAGCAAAAGAAAAAGAAATAAACAAAAGAAGGAAGGAAGAAAAGAGGACATAAAGACAAAAGGAAAGGGAAGGAAGGATGGCCAGAGGAAGGAAGGAAGACAGCGAGGGCATAAACCCCCAAGGATGGCTACGGTTTGTACAGTTTGAATTTTTGTGTTCCTTCCAAAATTCATGTTGAAACTTATTCAGCATGAGTGTTAGAGGTGGGGCCTGTAGGAAGTGATCAAGTCATGAGGAGAAGGCTTTGCAGATACATTAGCAAACCTACCAAAGGGCTAAGAGGAACCAGCTGCTCCCTTTCTGCCCTTCCACCTTCTACCACCTTAGAACATAGTAACAAGCCACATAATGGAAGCAGAGAGCAGCCCTTCCTAGACACAAAACCTGTCAGCACCTTATTTCAGACCTCCCAGCCTTCAGAACTGTGATACATGAACTCCTATTATTTATAAATCACACAGTCTCAGGTATTTTTAATAGTAGCACTGATGGACTATGACAAGAATAAAAAGAGACATGTGGACTACTTTCTGGAAATTAGAAATCTATCATAGAAGTGTAGAGACAACTGAAAAATGACCTGCAAGAGATTGGTAAACTAGGAAGAAGCAAGTATATTTATGGTGTAGAATCCAAGAGAGGTTTAGGGATTGGAAGCATCAAGAGCCTGTGGGAATAGGGGTGGTGGTAGTGTTAAAACAAGATGGGATGCAAATCTAATAAAACCAAAAAGAGTTAAAAACCTCATTTTCCGGGACCAGCGCCATGGCTCACTTAGTTAATCCTCCACCTGCAGCGCCAGCATCCCATATGGGCACCGGGTTCTAGTCCCGGTTGCTTCTCTTCTAGTCCAGCTCTCTGTTGTGGCCCGGGAGTACAGTGGAGGATGGCCCAAGTGCTTGGGCCCTGCACCTGCATGGGAGACCAGGAAGAAGCACCTGGCTCCTGGCTTCGGATCGGCACAGCACCGGCTGTAGCGGCCATTTGGGGAGTGAACCAACGGAAGGAAGACCTTTCTCTCTCTCTGTCTCTCTCTCACTGTCTATCACTCTACCTGTCAAATAAGAAAGAAAAAAAAAAAGCAACAAGGCACATTTCTCATCTGCATATTTCTTTTTAATTTCATTTTTTATTTTTACTTATTTTTTAAAAAGACTTATTTTTTATTTACTTGCTTTTTAAGTACAACTTTTAGATTACAGTGGCTTCTCCCCTCCATAACCTCCCTCCCACCTGCAACCATCCCATCTCCCACTCCCTCTCCCGTCCCATTCACATCAAGATTAATTTTCAATTATCTATATACAGAAGATAAATTTGGTATATATTAAGCAAAGATTTCAACAGTTTGAGCCCACACTGAAACACAAAGTATAAAGTACTGTTTGAGTACTAGTTATACCGTTAATTCACATAGCACAACACATTAAGGACAGAGATCCTACATGAGGAATAAGTGCACAGTGACTCCTGTTGTTGATTTAACAATTGACACTCTTGTTTATGGCATCAGTAATCTCCCTAGGCTCTTGACATGAGTTGCCAAGGCCATGGAAGCCTCTTTAGTTCGCCAACTCCGATCTTACTTAGACAAGGTCATAGTCAAAGTGGAAGTTCTCTCCTCCCTTCAGAGAAAAGTACCTCCTTCCTTGATGGCCCGTTCTTTCTACTGGGATCTCACTCACAGAGATCTTCCATTTAAGTGTTTTGTTTTGTTTTGGTTTGGTTTGGTTTGGTTTGGTTTTTTGTCTTTGCTTTCCATGCCTGAAATACTCTCATGGGCTTTTTTGCCAGATCTGAATGCCTTAAGGGCTGATTCTGAGGTCAGAGTGCTGTTTAGGACATCTGCCATTCTATGAGTCTGCTGTGTATCCCACTTCCCATGTTGGATCATTTTCTCCTTTTTGATTCTATCAGTTAGTATTAGCAGACACTAGTCTAGTTTGTGTGATCCCTTTGACTCTTAACCCTATCATTATTATCAATTATGAACTGAAACTGATCACTCTGACTAGTGAGATGTCTTTGGTACATGCCACCTTGATAAGATTGAACTGAAATCCCCTGGTACATTTCTAACTCTTCCGTTTGGGGCAAGTCTCATTTAGCATATGCCAAACTGTACATCCCCATATTTAAAAATATGTATTTATTCAAAAGGCAGAGAGAGAGAAAGAGACAGATCTTCTATGTGCTGGTTTACTCCTCAAATGGCTACAATGGCCAGGACCGGGCCAGGCAGAAGCCAGGAGCCAGGAGCTTCTTCCTGGTCTCCTACATGGGTGCAGGGACCCAAGCACTTGGGCCGTTCTCCATTGCTTTCCCAGGTGCACTAGCAGGGAGCAGGGTCAGAAGTAGAACAGCTGGGTTTTGAACTAGCACCCAATGGGATGCTGGATTGCAGGTGGTCACATCACCAGCGCAGCCACAGCGCCAGCCCCTCCCATCCCAACTTTGCAGCTGTCGCTCCCCGTCTTCGTGGAGGAACGACACAGGACCCTGCGCTGTTCTTTCGTCTGCTCGGCCCTCCCCGGGTTTGCTGCTGGTTCTTCCCGAGTTGGCTACCGTCCCTTCCACCTCCGTGGAAGGGCAGTTCCCCCTGGCCACATTCCCCACTTCCGCAGGGGAGCGGCACACCGCCGGCCGGTTCTCTCGGGGGCTGCACGGGTTCCCTTAGATGTTCCCCATAGATGTTCCTGGTGCATGCCGTCTCTCTCCTCCTTTATAGTCCTCCTCCGCCAATCCTAACTCGGCTGCCCACACGCCGAGTACGCTGCTCTCCAATCAGGAGCAAGTCCTACAGTTTATTGGTTGAACTGGAGGCAGCTGGGTAGAAGCTGTTTTCTCCTCTCCCAGCGCCATATTGTAGGAGAGCAGATGCATAGAATAAGTCTTAATTCCAGTAACTTAGTCTAGTCCGAGCTGCTCCCCACAGAGGAGAGCAGATGCATAGAATAAGTCTTAATTCCAGTAACTTAGTCTAGTCCGAGCTGCTCCCCACAGCAGCACACTGGAAGTTTACTTTCTGGAGAGAACCTACACTCAAAAGCACCAGGTAGGGTAGGGGAGAAACCCAAGAAAACACAGATACCAAGTAGAAAGTCCTGCATACTAGATGGAAAAAGCATCCAACCTTCTCCTTCCACTTGGTCCCAAGAATGTTGGCAGGAAGATGCACACTCACTCGTAGGGCATTAGAGCTGCTAGATAGCTATAACCAATAAAAATGTATTGCTCACCATTCTAGAGGAATGGAAGCCCAAGTTCAAGCTACTGGCAGACTCCATAACCTGATGGAGACATGCTTTCTAGTTCAGAGATGATGTCTTCTCACTACAACCTCACATGATAGAAATGATGAAGGTCTCTTTTACAAGGACACCAATCTCACGCATAAGTACATCACTCTCATGATGTAATCACCTCCCAAAGTCTCCACCTCTTTCCCAATATCAATCTCCTTGGGAATTAGCATTTCAGTGTATAAATTTTGGGGGGACTCACACATTCCTACCATAACACGCACACAGGGTTGAAGGCTTCCTCACTTAGGTAACCATTCTCAGGGAAAACTGACAGTTGTAGTGCCCTCGTGAGCTAGCAGGTCTCTGAATTATCACCCTGTTAGGTAGACACTGACCTGTGGGTGTGACAGTAAGACAGGCTGAAGAGCGAACATGGAGGTTTCATCTCTGAAGCAGACCGGAAGTCGTACCTCACAAGTCTTGTCCATCTCTGATAACCTTGGTAGGTGAGTCCTGGGCCTCCCTGGGGCACAGCTTAAAGGAATCTTCCCTGCCTTGTGCTGGGGTTAGACAGGGTGGGGGGTATTTGGTGGAATAACAATGTGCTGATAAAGTCCAGGGAGGAATTTCACCAATCCCATGCTCAGAAAGCCCTCCACCCATCAATATTCAAGGGTAGGGGAGATGCGGGGAACAATGGGTCCATGTCTATCAAAAAGAATCCTAGTCTGAATGCAGATTGGGCTCTCATTTATTAAGATGCTAGCCTGGTCTGTCAGGTGCATTCTTGTCATTAAACTTGGCTAACATGCTTACCACTGCTCTCTGTCTTATGTCGGAAATTCTTTTCTCATGTGAAGACAACGACCTCTGATCCAGCTGTCTGTGGGATTCACCCTACAGGGAAGCCCCTACCATGCACAGAGGGTGCTTACTCAGCCATTCCTCACCTGGTGTGGAAACTACCAAACATCAACCATGAGGAAGGCCTCTGATGTGAAAGAAATCACAAACTGAACAAGAAAATCAGAGGTTTGAAGGCTTAAAAAATACATGATGAAATTATCGGATGGATAAAGGAAGATATTAAATCCACAAATGCAAACACAGTGAAACGAAAAGAACATTCAGAGACCAACAGCAATATCAGCAAAAAAGGAGACTCATAAAAATAGAAATAGGTTTGCAAGATAAAACTCAATAGAAGATCTAAACGACAGAATTCAAGAACTCTCCCATTATGTTGAGCCAAAAGAACAAGATATGAAAAGTGAAAGAGAAAAGATTTTTAAAAGTTAACGATCCAGGTAGACTGTGGCTGAATAAAAGGAAATCCAGTAGAGGAAGAAGGAAAACGTCCTGGAGCTAAGCTGATTCCAGGTGGACAGGGTCTGTTAGGCCTCCCCAGAACAAACAGGAAGGTGGTCACAGGTAGGACTCCCACAAGTATCCATCCCCACGACATTTCACAACAGCAGAGATTGCTAAATTCCTGAAAGCAATTAAGGTGTACATGAGCAAGTAAAACAAAATCGGAAGTTTGAAAATCAGGATGGTATCAGATTTCTCAATACCAGAGCTGAAAATTAAAAGACAATAAAATAGTGTCTTTAAAACCTTGAAAGGAGAGCATTTTCACCTGGAATTATACATAATCAGGCAAACTGTCACGCAAGTATACAGGTAGAACAGAGCAGTTTCACACATACAAGGCTCAAAGAATAAACTTCCCCTGCACCTGTTCTTTGGAAGCATCTTTACTTCTCCAAAATAGAGGCATATACACAAAGAAAGAGGAAAAGCTGCTAAAAATAAGAGATCCAACAGAAGACAAAAATGAAGGGAAGTCCCTGAACGACGGTGAAAAGAACATTCCAGATTGGTAGATATTCTATAAACCTAGAGAACAACCTGGACCAAGAAACTGAGTCTCCAGGGAGGCAGAGAGATGAGTTCAGAGGAAGAAATCAAGAAACAGAGACAGAAAGATGGGTGGTTAAAAAAAAATAGAGAGAAACAGGGGAGTGAGCAAAGGAGTCAGGAAAAAGAGAAGGTGGGAGGTGGGAGCGAACAAGGGAAGGAGGCACAAGGGGCTGAGGAAAAAAGTAAAGAATGGAAGGAAGAAAGCAAACTGAGTATCTAATGGATTTCAACATGATAGGAAGCATTATTACATGAGATTCCCAGATAATTTATAATCGCTACAAAGAAAGTCAAGAAGGAGGGAGAATGCGAGAGACAGAGGAAAGGAAAGGACAGGAAGAGAAGGAAGAATGAATGGACGATGAATATTCAGGAAAACAGGAGCTGTACAAGAATGAAAATGTAGTCATAGTTGCACTGTATGGCTTGGATGGGAATGAAAATAAATTGCTGTTAATCCTGGGTTTACCTTAAAATGGCAATATAATTATATTAAAATAGTAAGAAAGAAACTATATTTGCACATGTTTCAGGGGAGGAAACACTGTTTTGAAAATAACACTACAATGGAAAAAGAGATGAGTTATAGTTCCAGATTGAAGAAGACCAAGGCGGCAATAACAGCTAAATGCAGCATGCGATCCTGAATTGGATGCTGCTTCTGAGCAAAGAACATTTTTTTTTCTCCTCTAAAGAATACTCTTGGGACAACTAAAGAAATTCAGAACACTCAGTGGATTAGCCCACTACATTATGTCAATGGGAACGTCCTGATTTGAATACTCAGACTGTGGATGGAAGAGTGTTCTTATTTTCAGAAAATACAAGCAAATGCATTTAAGAGTTACGGGGTATCAAGTCCCTAATTTACTCTCAATGTACACAGAGAGAGGGAATATGAAAGCTGTGAAATGGTAATAGGTAGAGAATTTTGGTTCTTTATAGTACTCTTGAAACTTTTCTCTAAATTTTAGATTATATCAAAATAAAAATGTTTATAGTTTTTGAAAGTTGGGGCTAGCATTGTGGTGCTAGCATCCCATATCAGCACCAGTCCCTGTCCTGACTGCTCACTTCTGATCCAGTTCCCTGCTAATGGCCTGGGAAGGCAGCTGAAGATGCCCAAAGTGCTTTTGGTCTCTGCTCCCATGTAGGAGACCCAGTTGGACCGGGCTCTTGGCTTTGGCCTGGCCCAGACTTGGCCGTTGCAGCCATCTAGGAATTAAATCAACAGATGGAAGATTTCTCTCTCTCTCTCTCTCTCTTTCCCCTTCTCTCCGTTAACTCTATCGTTCAAATGAATGAATCTTTTTTTTTTAAAAAAAAAAGATCATTTAATAAGACTTAAAACAAAGCAAAACAAATTAATTCAAAATGGTTGCTTGGTCTGGTGGTTAGGATATCACTTGGGATGCCTATGTCTTATATTGGAATGCCTGAGTTCAAGTTCCAGCTCCACTCCCAATTCTAGATTCATGTTAATACTCCAGGAGGCAGTAGTTGACGGATCAACTACTTGGATTCCTGCCACTTTCATGGGAGACCTAGACTGAGTTCCTGACTCTTTAGCCTGGCTCAGTCATGACTGTTGTGGGCATTTGAAGAGTGAACCAGCAGATGGAAGTATTTCTTTCTCTCTCTCTCTCTCTCTCTCTCTCTCTCTCCCCTTCTCTCTGCTGTTCTGTTTCTCAAGTAAACAAAATGTATTTTCGAATTAAAAATATAATAAAAATTAAAAGGTAGCATCCCCTGCTCTAGCATGGAATGCCATTACCATTTCATGACCCTGAGCAATTTCTAAGCTATTAGTCCCCATTGCATTCAATATTTTAAGATAATATATTGCTATCTTTTTTAAAATTCAATATCATCAATAAGCTTCCTACTAAGGAGAATGAAGAATATTTATTCCATTAATTAAGTACATGAATATAGATTTTTAAATTCCTTTTTTACTCATTGGGTTATAATCCATTAATACTATAACTTATTTTGATATTCAAACTGTCCCAGATTTCACTGTAGAAAGTTTCTTATAGCCTGTGTGATTTGGCTAAGCCTTCATTATTCCTCGAGCTTGGTTTTGTTCTTTCCCTGCTCCTGGAATCAGATTATTTCTTAAAGGAGCTCTGGTTCCTTTTACAGGACCCTGAGTGCTAAGAAATATTTATATGATACAAATATACATTCACACACTTAGATCTAGATCCATGGATAAACAGACATAGAAAACTCCAAGAGTTCATGATGCCTCCAATTCTAATTGGACACTGCATAGCTTATTCTAGTGTTCTATATTTATAAACCCTTTCTTCAGTGGGAAGAAGCCTAGCTCCCATCATCTTGAAATACTAATTTTTATTTGCAAAATATCCCTATACATATCCAATTTCTGAACCATGATGGCTGCCCCTTCAGTTCTGTACACTTCATAAGGCAACTTCATTCTCAGTCTCAACCTCATTCAATGCCTCCTCAGCCCAATTCCACTGCCCACTTTGTTGACCACAATGTTCATCTGCTCATTCAGCTTCAATAGTTTTGTTTCATGTAAATAAAAGGAAAAGGTAAAAATGGGAAGGGAAAGGTTACATGTCATTATTTATGAAGAAAAAATCTCAATGAAACAAAAGAATATACAGTCAAATATAAGTAAAACTTATGCTTCGTTCACATACTAAGAATGAGACTGGAGTTATTTCTGTAGTAGTACTAATGACTTGTTTTCCAGTTCTACACTTCCTTTTTTAGATGCATTTTTTCCTAAAGGTAAAGATACAGATGAGACAATTAAGTTTTGACTACCACTATGAAAAAGACAAAAGTTCCCTGATATATTCAGAGATTAATTCTTCAACAAAGCCCTTCTTAAAAGTTGACCAGTCCTGAGTGAACAAATCATTATAAAGGAAGTCAAAATTGGCATCTAATTCAGTCTCAGCCATTGACTCAGCAGATAACATAGAACCACTAATTGAGCCTTTCAAGGTTAAATTAAGGAATTGGATTTAATGGTCTCCAAAATCCCCTCCCCCGAAATGCCATATGCATTAAAAAAGTAAAATTCTGATGTTTTAAGAAAATGCACTTTTGAGAGAACTATGAGAGAAAAAGAGGTAGATTTGTTTTTTCCTCAAACAAAATCAATAAAAACACTTTTGAATCATCAATAATATATAGAGCACTAGTTTAAAGGATCTTCCACAAAAATTTTGGTAATAACAGAGGAGATTTTAATACACGACACATTACTTGAACAAAAGCATGAAAGTTTGGGCTTTCATGATCCCCAAAAGATCTGTGAAAGTAAAACATTGAGGCATGATTTGGACCAAGAGCAGAAAACAAATTTCAGTTGGATTAATCAGACATGCAAAAATATAGAACAAAAGTTCAGTGAAACATATCATTTTACATTCTTATGATAAGAAACAATGAGAATAAATTTTATGCAAGTGACAAAATAAGTGGCTAAAAGTAATGTTTTAGAAGAATATACAAGATCCTGGAAAAAGTTTTATGGTTTGTTATTAAGTGAAACAACAGGTTATAAAATCTGTGTACAATCACATTCCAACCTATGTTTACACGTGTGACATTAGCAGGGATGCGCTCAAGGGAGAACAAGGAGATACAGGAAGAAGTTATACCAAAAACAGAAATACTAGTAGAAGTTTTCCAAGATTACTGATGAGTTTAATATTTTTCTATGTAACTTTCTCTATTTCCTAAATAAACATGTATCATTCTGTAATCAGAAGAAAGCATTGAAACCATTAGAGTCAATACAGTATATCATGCATTCATGGACAATAAGAACCCTGGTGATGACTTAAAGGAATTTTTAAAGCCATTTTCACAGAATATCTTGGATTATATTGGATATAACTCATCAAAGTTAGAGAAATAGGAACTGGGGGGGAAAGTATCTACAATCCAATGAAATTGAGATTGTCCAAAGAAATTATGGAATGCTAATACAATTGAAAACAGAATTTAGAGCTTCCAAATGAATGTATGATAGGCACATACAAAAATTTCTCTCAAAATCTATTTCATATAAGGAGTAGTTCTTAGAGTTGGCAAATTTTAATTTGATGGCCAAATCTACTTTCAATTTCACCCACATTGCACACAACCATGTGCTATGGCATTCTTTGTACTCATCCTCCTACCTCACCACAACCCACTTTTTGTACCTACTACATAATTTAGCATTCTGTTCTTTCTACTAGAAATGCATCCTTTTGTAGAATGGGAAAGATCTGCATCAATTTACAAAGGCTCACAATTCCAATGAATGTAGTGTGGTGTCATAAAAATACACTTCAATATCTAGCAAAGGAAGAAATTACAGGCTGAAATTTAGCAACATCCAAGATTTCAGAAGAAGGACTTAAATTACTATGATTCACTCAAAAACATTCGTAAAACCTCAGTAAAACTGACTATCCAAAGTGTTTTATATTCACTTCAAAGAAGGAAAGAAAACAAAGGGACAATGCTTAAAAGATTCACATTTGGATGTGAATAACTGAAGAAAATCAGTGTGAGAAGATCCAAAGAAGCAATTAACCAAAAAGAACTCCATTTAACCTTTTATGTTCGATGCTTTTCAGGAGAAATGGGTTATTAAAATCTGTTCTTTCCAAACAAAGGTCTCACCGCCACAATATCTGTCTCTGGCTCTCGCTCTCGCTCTCGCTCTCTCTCTCTGTCTCTCTGTTCTCATCCTTCCTTCCCTCACTCCCGCCTTTGTCTTTTCTCACTGGTTTCCTCCCTCCCTCAGCATTTGTATAAATGTCCTGTATCTTATGCTTTTTTTTAAACACCACACATAACCTTTTTTTTTTCTCCAAGACATTAGATCAGAAAGGAAATCATCTGTGTTAAAAATCCCTACTTCTTAAATAATCCTGAACAGTGAAACACACAGACACACCAAATCCAGAAAACCTTGAGCAGTTTCAGGCTGAGATTTAAATGAGTGTAGAAAGAGAACAAAGCCCATTACTAGGCTTCAAGAATTTGTTGTCTTGTATCCTTACTCCAAAATAGTGCATCTATCGTAACTGAAACCACTTAGGTAATTTCACTGAAATAAATGGATTAGAATCCTGTTAGCGTGCTATTGGACTTCACAGACAAAATCATTTAAAAACTGAGTGTAAGTTTTCCTGTTGTTACTATTGAGTGGGATTGTGTAACACCCAGGACCTCACAATGTTATCTAATTGAAAGAGAGGGTCTTCATAGAAATTATTAAATTCAAATGAGGTCACTGGAGAGGCCTTGAATCTCCTATCATTGGTATCTTAGTAAAAGGCTGATGTGCAGGCTGAGACATGTAAACAACTGCAGGAAGAAGCAAGCCAGCTGGAATCCATGTTGCAAGACCTAGAAAAGACCCTTCCTTCACATCCTCTAGAAGAAGCACCCGGCTGACACCTTCAAGGCAGACAGCTTCTGTCCAGCACTGAGTGTGGAGGACACCTTGCTGGAGCTCCCCCGCTCCGCAGCTGGAGCAGACTAATGCCACTTGGCTGCAACCAGAGGCACACACAGTCACAGCCTGAAGAGGGAAGCAAGGGTGGGCAGAGGAAATCATGGCTACACTATTTCATCATGGTTCTATTCATCCTATTTTTCACAGGTCAATATTCAATTCCAGAGATTTCTGGAAGAGGGTGTTGCCTCCTTCATTTAACGCTATCACATGGCTGCAAAGTTCCATCACCGACACACACAAAATGCATAGTTGAAATGTTAAACAAAGAATAGTTTGTCAGTATTTAAATGCTCTGGAGATATCAGCCAAAGAAACAGTTAACAGGGAAGCTAGGACCTCTCTAAGAGGAGTCCTTTGCTAATGTCCCTCACTAAAATGCTACTCAGGAACTTCTCATAAATATAACATGAATTTTTCTGATAATACTAAATCACATCCACCATCTGTGCACAAACAGCTATTTTCTTTTTACAAGTCAAGAGAGAAAAAAAAAATCAATGTGAGAAGTGTGAGAAATCAGAACACTGGCATGAAAAGGCCATGCAAATAAAATTGCTGATATACAGGAAACTCTCACACCAAGAGACATCTGGTAAAAAAGCAACTTAAAGTGGAAGGAGTTAGAGAAACCATGTTGTGAAGAGGGACACTCATCTTGATAGGCCTAAATTTAGACTTACCAGCTGTGTTTTGGTTTACAAATCCTTCCAATCTGCCTGCTTATAATAATAATAAAAGATGAGAAAGGCTGCCTGTGGAATACTGTGGAAAATGTGACTGAGGAAAAAGCCAGTCTCTGTTATGTTCTGTTAAGGGGTACATACCATTCTAAGCTTATTTGACACAATTTCTCCTGCTGTATAGTACACAGACCCTGGCTCACGTACATCCTGACTTCTTTATCCATTCTTCTGATTCTTGGTTTCTTCTAACCATTACCATGAGTGCTGTACTTCCTCAGATTTTGTGCACACACTTAGACCATACAAATGTCTATACCACAGAAATGCTTCACCTGATCTTATTTGACAACCTTTCCTTCCCAAAGAATTAAAAACAAGTATATTAAAACGAAGAAGTCTCTGAGGTCAAGGAAAAACAAAAGCTAAGCCACTTGAGACATTTCTCAGCTGAGTGAACGTGGTCAAGTCTCTGAGGTTCCATGTTCTCACTGGCAACCTCTTGGAGAGGTGAGAGGCACTCTGGACCACAGAAGTTTCAGGGGAAGAAAGCATTGGGGTGTTATGAGCCATCTGGTCTCTGTCACAACTTCTCAAGTTGGCCACTAGAATGCAAAAGCAATCACAGACAACACATCAAGGAATAGATGTGGTTGTCTTCTAATAATACTAAATTTAGGGGCCAGTGCTGTGGCATGGTCGTCTAGGCCTTCTCCCGTGGAGGACACACCAGGTGGGTGCCAGTTCGTGTCCCCGCGGTTCCTCTTTTTTTTTTTTAATTAATTAATTTATTTTTGACAGGCAGAGTGGACAGTGAGACAGAGAGAGACAGAGAGAAAGGTCTTCCTTTACCGTTGGTTCACCCTCCAATGACCGCCGCGGCTGGTGCACTGTGGCCGGCTGATCTACAGCCAGGAGCCAGGTGCTTCTCCTGGTTTCCCATGCAGGTGCAGGGCCCAAGCACTTGAGCCATCCTCCACTGCACTCCCGGGCCACAGCAGAGAGCTAGACTGGAAGAGGAGCAACTGGGACAGAATCCAGGGCCCCGAAAGGGACTAGAACCCAGTGTGCCGGTGCCGTAGGCGGAGGCGGAGGATTAGCCTATTGAGCCGTGGCACCGGCCTCCCACGATTCCTCCCGCGGTTCCTCTTCCAATCCAGCTCTCTGCTTGTGGCCTGGGAGGGTGGTGGAGGATGGCTCAGGCGCTTGAGGCCCCGTACCCTTGTGGGAGGGAGGCCCTAGGGAGGTTCCTGGATCCTGTCTTTGGATCAGCTCAGCTTTGGCCATTATGGCCATCTGGGGAGTGAACCAGCAGATGGAAGACCTCTCTCTCTGTCTTTCCCTGTTTCTGTCTTGACTCTGCCTCAAATAAATTTTAAAAAACACTATATTTAGAACAAAAAAGTGCAACCAGATTTGGTTCACGGACTGCTATCTCTATACTATACCATTTACATAAATAGCAATATAATTTATAGGGACAAATATTCATTTATATGCATAAGTTATTTGATAATAAAAAAGCATTTTGGAGTTTTTTTAAAAGGTAGATTCGAGGATATAGCACTAATAAAAAGCGTTCTTTAACTTTCTTTTACAGTTTTACCACAAAATTTAGGAATAAAAACAAAGTTCTCTTAGCGATTGGAAGGTAGAAAAAAGTTAAGTTCCAGATTTTCAGCATTTGCATTTCTTCTGCAGTTTTTTCACCACACACACATGCACACACACCTATACAAATCATACTCTCAATCACCTCAGTAAGGAATACTGCTTATATAAGGCAAGATACATAAAGAGCAACTAAATGCTAAGGCTGAAAGTGAGGTGAGGCTTCCTCAGCGAGTGCATCCTACAACACACTGAGGCACATCACACACGTGTGTCAGCAGCAGCATACTGACTCCATGCCCATGACATGTACAGTCATGAATGGTAAATCCACACATGCTGAACTACTTCTCACAGTGCAGTGAAGCCAGTTTGGGGTACTGAACAGACCTATTCCACACAACGTCAATTGTGGATTCACTGTTGACTACCTAGATGCAGAAGAAGCCAGGAAAAATACTTAAGAAGAAGTTGAGTATATTCTATGGACAGAAAACAACACAGATTCAACTCAGGAAACGTAATCACAAATGGTTTTTAAGATGCAAAGCCTAGTGACAGTTAATAGGCCTCGTTAAAATGGATCCTGGTCCACAGTCAACTAAAACCAGTCTCCCTGACTAAAGTATGTCTTTACATTGACTCCCTGGGGGAATGACCAAGTAGCCAACATCTCCAGCCCCAACAACAAATTTACAAGCATTTCTGAGGAGAATAATACATTTACAGATAGCAAAAAAAAAGTAGAAGATTAAAACAGATGTACCAAATCCAAACCCAAAAAGTTCGCAGAAAAATTAAATTAAAAGATAACTCTATTTTGGTGCAAATGAAATTGAAATCAATGCATAGCTTTTTTGTTTGTTTGGTTGTGTGTGTGTGTGTGTGTGTGTGTGTGTGTTTTTTTTTTGACAGGCAGAGTGGAAAGTGAGAGAGAGAGACAGAAAGGTCTTCCTTTTTGCCGTTGGTTCACCCTCCAATGGCTGCCGCAGGCGGCGCACTATGGCTGGCGCATTGTGCTGATCCGAAGCCAGGAGCCAGGTGCTTCTCCTGGTCTCCCACAGTGCATAGCTTTTTAATAATACATATTTTTTCTGGACTTTTTGAGAAGTAACCTTATTATTATCCATTAGTAATTTCAAATTGCCTGGCAGACAACACATGTAGTGACTCATATACAACAGCATTTAAGAAACAATACCAGAATTTTGGCATTGCTCTCAATAGATGTTGAAAAACATATGCTTTAATTATTTCAAATTAAAAGAACCCTACATCCTAAATTTTATTTCCATGGATCCTCCTGTCACTCTGGAAGGTGTTTCTATACTTCTGATAATTAACTAATTATAGTAGTTGTATAGATAGCCTTATCTGGGTTAATAGTATATTATCACAAAATCTTCCTTTAAATAAGAATAAGCTCCATAAAAAAAGGGACACTGATATTTCTGTGGTCCTCTGAAGATCTTACTATGGATTCTATGTGGATATTTACTACAAATCAAAAACATTAATCTTAAAGGCCATAATAGCAACCACTGACAGTTTTCTAAGTGCCAGTACCTATGCATGCATTATTGCATTTAATCCCCTCAACAACCTGATGAAAATAAGCATGATTTTCATTTGTATTTTCCAGAAATAAGTTTGTGGTATAGGGATGATAAAAATTCTCCCCAAATCACTTATCTCTTCACTTATATAGCCAAGACTCTCATGCACACAGAAAAGCACCTGGTGTGTCATTTTATTCTATTTAACAAATGCTCACTGGATCGTGTGTTGGGACCTGAGCTGTGGCTACAACAGGAGCCAAGACTGGTAGAGTTCCTGCTCTCATTTTAGCTGGGTAGGAGAGGGAGCGTATAGATAATAAAGAAACATACAAATACAAATAATTCCACATTAAAGATAAGAACAAGTGTTAATAAACAAGAGGGTTACATTCCAGGGAAACTGAAGCAGTTCGCTGGGGTGAGGAGTTGAGACATGGAGCAGGAAGAACGCTTTTGGTAGAGCTATCTGAAAAGGATCCTTCAGTGAGATAAAGAGAGAAGGAGACAGTTATGTACAACACTGAGGGAAGAGGCGTCCAGTCAGAGGGACGAGAGGACCCAAGACAAGAAAGCACTTAGACTGCTCAAGAACCAGAAAGGAAACAAATGGCTACAAGAGAGAATTCTATGAGAAGTGAATGCTGTACCTGAAAATCCAAAAGTGAGACATCTGTGGCACAGTACAGGCTGACGGCCTGCATTCACTCTATTCAGACCCAACTGTAGGTTATCAATCGTAATACTGTGGTTCTATGTATGTCAATTATACTGAGACAATTTCTTGTCCAGAGGAAAATGTTCTGCTTCATGTTTAACATTCTATTTCTAAAATTTTATTTTCTTTATTCAGAAAGATCCCATATGCCAAATAACTTTGCCACAAGTCTACTGTCAGGGGTGGTATGACTGTTCCCAGTGATCCTTCTTTTTCCTGTCAGATGACTCATTGTGCAAGTTCATGGAAAAACTGATTTAAAAAGTAAGTTTATTTTGGTGCAAAAAAAAACTTTGAACTACATGAATAGTTGTTCCATAATATGAATTTTCATGAATTTTTTGAAGACTCCTATATACATGTATCTCAAGAATTTTTCAAACCCAGTTAAACTTATCTTTCAATTCCATCTTGCATGAACTTTTTAAAGTACCTTCATACTATGTGGACAATTAGAGATTTTTCCCCAGTTTAAAAGATTCATATACTAAGAATTTGCCTTTTATATCTGAGCACACATAATAAAGCTTTCATTTGAATTTTGAACAGAATTTCTATTCACTATATTTCATTTTAAATGATTAAATCTTGTTTTACATTTGAATATAAAGTTTCATATAAAATCCAAAATATGACATAAAATTACAACAAAAATATATTTCAAAAAAGATTATGCCAAATGAAAGAAACCAGACACAAAAGCCAGACATTACATTCATATGAAAGAACCCAGAGAGGCAAATCTATGCAGAGAGAAAATAGTGGATAAGTGGTTTTCCATAGTTGGGAGTGAAAACAGGGATTAACTATAAACAAGCATGATAGATCTTACTACAGGATAGGAGAGTGTTTAAAACTGGTTTACAGTGATGGTTGTACCACTCAGTTAATTTGCTTAAAAAATCATCCATCTAAAATGACTGAATTTTATGGTATATAAAATACACCTCAATAAAGCATTTATTTTTAAAAGCATGTCATATAAAAGCATTTGTTAAAGTCAAAAAATTATGATTTAATTTTAAAAACTGCTCATGTAAGCTTCTGTTCTAGTTACACACGTGTTTTACTGATTTTATGTACCTGCTAACAATGTTTATTGTCCGTTTCATTAGTACTACAGGTAATATTGTATTATCCCAACATGACGCAGAACTCTGTGCCACAGTTAATCAAACACTCCCTTTAAAACAGACAGAATCAGGGCTGACCTTGTGGCACAGCAGAAAGAAGCATCCCATATCAGAGTGCCAGTTCAAGTTCTGGCTCCTCTTCTTCTGACCAAGCTGCCTGCAAATGCACCTGAGAAAGCAGCAGAAGACGGCCCACGTACGTGGAACCCTGACACCCATGTGGGGAACCTGGAGGATTTCCAGGCTCCTGACTTTGGCTTGGCCTATCCTTAGCGGTTGTGACCATTTGAGGAACGGACCAGCAGATGGAAGACATCTTTCTGTCGCTCCCTCACTCTCTCTGTTACTCTGCCTTTCAAATAAATAAATAAATCTTAAAAAAAAAAAAAAAAAAACCTCATAGAATAAAATACACTTTGTGGTGTACATTAAGTTTAAATCTAGAGTCTTCTGACATCATTTCCCAAAATATTTCCAATAATTTCCCTCATGCCACTGATCAACCAAGCAAGCAAGAAAGCTACTGTTACCTCTGCATTTAAGAACCATAATTCCGTTTCCAATAGGTTTCCATGAATTTTTGGTTTAGAGGAGTTTTACAACATCTAATCTCCTTTCCAAATGCAACATCAGCTGTAGTTTTTACTGGTACGTATTTCTTTGCACCTACATTTACAGGCATGATGGATCTTCAAATCTCTTCTGTGAGCTACTTAAAATTCACTATTTCTCTCCTTTGCTGCCAGAGTTCCTTTTCATTGCTAGTACCAAAGCTGGCTGACTGGAACAGGTGCCATTAGCATAAAAAGATACATTTTTCCAAGTAAAAGAGATGCCTGAATGGTCTGCTTAGGTTTTATAGGCTTTGTGTTGATTTCTTCTAATATATACTAAATAGGAAATCTTTTTCAAGATTGAAGCTCAACACAGCTCTGTGTCATCCAGCAATAACATTATTCACTATTGATTAAGACCAATTTGTTTCAATTATATTTAGCATAGCATCCTGATAGGAAAATACAATACAAACTGAATTTACCGAAAACAGATCATTGGGAAATTACTATGATAATTGGGACTATAAATCCGGAATAAGCCAGAGGCCATGTCATTCATTAACATAAATACATTCTAAATATTCCAGAAATATTTAGGTCCCTAATTTCCTACCTTTAAGAAGTTAATCTATTGGAAACAGATAAGCAAAGAAGGTCTTAAAAAGATAAATAAATATGTATTTACAATCTAGAACCTATTAAGTATTCAAAACACTATCATTTCTATGTACAGACACAAAAGAAATTAGTTCTTTCTAGGAATGAAGGTTCTTAGGGAAGAGGTACTTTTACACGGGGTCATAAATAATAGTAAGGATTGTTTTCTTTACTCAACAGTAATAAGACAGAAGTAGAAAAATAAATAGTCAGCTCATGTACTGGCAAGTGAACCAATTTAGATCAGTGTTTCAGGATCTGTTTCTTTAGATCAATTTTTTTTTGAAATTATCAAGTACAATCCAATCACTTACCAATCAATCTTGCTGAAATGCAGATGCTGAGTCTCTGGGTTTAGAGAGGGTTCTGAGACTGCATTTCTAGCCAGCTCCCAGATGATGCAAAAGATTCATGGATCATAATACAAGTAGGAAGGTTCTAGAGAACAGAGTAGTCAGGGAGAAGGGATAAGAGCCAGTGCACAGCCTGATCACAGTCTTGAATGGGACAATGTGAGCAAAAGATCGGGTCTGTTGGTTCCAGAAACAGTGCTACTGGCATTTGGGATAGACTAGCAGCAGAAGATTAGAAGTGAGATGTGGTGGAGGCCCTTTTTAATGATTGTTAGAGGTAACCACATAACTACCCTGAGGTAGCAGTGGGAACAGAAAGGTACTAATTTCAGAAATTCCAAGAAGTTAAGACTATGAGGACCTTTTAGATACATGGACAGATATGGAAAGTGGGTACCCTGCACTCCTACGGCATTGTTACACTATTAAAAAATTAAATGGAAAAGACAATAGGATTGGGACTAGAAACACATGAACTGGAGAACAGAAGAACATAGTTCAGTTTGGAAATTTAGTTGAAGGATTGAGTAGGATCATCTAATTAGGACTTTCCGCTGGTATGGTTAAATGTAGCAAGTTAACAATTTCATTGGAACAGTCTCTCAATAGTGGAAAACAACAATTCAACTGCCGCACCCTCATCCAGTTTATGCTAGAACATTTGCAGTGACAGCATTCATGACTGTGCGAGGTAATACCTTTCATTTTGAAACTCTCAACTAGAAATTCCTGCTTTAACACAATCTTCTGTATATATTTTTGGTACCATGGTCCTAGTTCTGTCCTTCAAAGCTAGAAACATTTAATCTACCTAGACCATAATAACTTTCATTAAGAATGGTTAAAATAATTAATCCAAGCCTTTTGCAAGGCAAATCACTTTGTATTTACTCAAAATTTCCTCACAGCCATGGCTACCATACATATATCATCAGTGAAACACCTTTGTTCATTCTTCTTCCTGACAGTAAATGTGTGGCAAGACTGTTGCTGTGGGGGGCACTGTGGTGTAGTGGGTAAAGCCACCACTTGTAGTGCCAGCATCCCATATGGGTGCCAGTTCGCGTCCCGGCTATTCCACTTCCAATTCAGCTTTCTGCTATGGCCTGGGAAAAGAGCAGAAGATAGCCAAAATGCTTGGGCCCCTGCATCTGCGTGAGGGGCCCTGAGGAAGCTTCTGGCTTTGGACTGGTGCAGCTCCAGCCATCGTTGCCATCTGGGGAGTGAACAATCAGATGGAAGACTTTTCTCTCTCTTTCTGCCTCTGCCTTTCTGTAACTCTGCCTTTCAAATAAATAAATAAATCTTAAAAAAAAAAAAAAAGACTGTTGCTGCTTTTTGTGCCAATGGAACGCAGCGTTAATGGATTCCAGCCCTCTTTCTGTAAAGCCCGGACAAACCTCTGGCTCCATCTCAACACAGCATTCCAAAGAACAGACAGGCTCTAGCATCAAAGGTAGGAAAATATTCCTTTGCCATTTTCTGATACAGACTACTGACCTCTCTTTTAAAACACAGAGGGTGGACTAGACCTTCCAAAGTGGCATGGGCAGTCCAGATGACATAATAATTAATAATCCATAGGATCATGAAAATATAGTTTGTTTAGATTCAATCTCATGTCATTAGTGCATACTGATCTGTCACTGAAAACCAATAGGAAATAAGCAACGTTGTGGAACACCAGGTTAAGCCACTGCTTATGACACTGGCATCCGTTAACATATCAGCAGCTCAAGTCCTGGCTGCTATGCTTCCAATCCAGCTCTCTGCTTTCATGCCTGGGAAAGCCACAGCTGATAGCCCAAATGCTTGTACCTCAGCTACTCGCATGAGAGACCGAGATGAAGTTCCAGGATCCTGGCTTCAGCCTGGCCCAGCCCTGGCTACTGTGGTCATTTGGGAACTAAAGCAGCATGTAGGATATTCTCTTTCTCTCCCTCTCTTTCTCTCTCTTTCTCTTCTCTCTCCTTTTTCTGCTCTGCCTTTCAAATAATTAAATAAATACATCTTTAGGAAAAAAGAAATGGTCCTAAATAGTTTCCCTAAATTGATTTTGAAGCTTACTTATTTGTATTCATTTTACTGTTTTTCATACATGTTAACTCAAAAAGATAACTTAAGGATATTTTATCTTCTTTCTACTTAAATTACCTGTTTTGTCTCTGCCCTCCCTGCCAAATGCACAAAAGTAACACAAAAGAGGACTATGATAACAGAGAATAGAATTTCAAGTTGTATAATATAAATAGTCAAAGATTGGCTCTATTTTCTTATTATTATTATTAGTAGTAGTAATAGTATTTGAGAAGCACAAAGTTAAAGAGACAGACAAGAAGGTCTCCCATCCGCTGGTTCACTTCCCAAATGACCCAATGTCCAGGGTTGGGCCAGAAACTCAATCCAGGTCTCGCACTTAGGTGGCAGGGACCCAGCTACTTGAGCCATCACCTGCTGCCTCCCAGTGTTTGCATTAGCAAGAAGCTTGGAGCAAGAGCAATGCTGGGACTCAAATCCAGACACTCTGATATAGAATGTGGATATTTTAACCAGCATCTTAACTGCTAGGCCAAATTCCCACTTCTATTTTCTTTGTTAAATTGGTTTCATTTGTTTTAGGCATCAAAATGGAAAGGTCCACTGGTCCAGAATCACAATGTAGGCTCTAAAAAAATAGGAATATACATTTATATATATTATTTAGTCCTCATATTTGTTATCCATGCTTTTTGTATAGATGTACTGAACAATCTGAGGCAATGACATTAAGTAACTTCTAAGTAAGGACTCAGAAGGCTGCTAATGTTTTACAGACTACCAGCTATCATTACAGTTACCATGGTTATGTACCAAACCATTCCCAAATTTACTGGTATAAAACAATTTTATGGTTCTATATCTCATGATGCTTGCTGGTCTACCAGGCCAGGCACGCACCCAGCACTCAGCAAGGGCTTCTCATCTCTCTTTCATTATCCTTGTATGTGAGGTCTTCTCCAAGAAGATTCAAAGGCTGAACATGCCTGGATGATGGGGATGAATCTATAGAAACCCCTTCCCTGGCAAGCATGCTACTTAATACTGGACGGTGCCTGGCATTTAGAGCTGGGGCTGCTGACGGGAGCATTTGTTTTCAATGTAATCCGGGCTTCCTCACAGCATGGAGGCCTTACACTGCATTTCTTACAAAGTAACTCCAAAGAAAAGCAGTGTTCCCACTGGACAAAGTGGAACCTGCACTGGGCTTTTATGAAACTGCACAGCATCACTTCCACCATTCCCTGTTGTTGACTTGATGTTCTCAGAAGCGGAACAGCAGTCAAAGCTTATGCTAGTCAAGGTTTACTGGGGGCTTATGCTCCAGCACTTGGGCGACCACACAGCGGGATGATGCTCCACTGACTGATTTTCAGAAGACAGCTGAACAGAGTGGTATACTGGACTGGGGAGGGGTGGCCACACCCTCATCAATCTCTGGCTCAACACCCTGAACACATGGCACTTTGCTTTGCATCTAGCTTGGTGCTTCTTGCATGCGCTGGTGCTTCTTTTGATACAACATGATCAAAATGGTGCTGCGGCTCAATACCAGCACCCCCCCCCCCACCTCCAAGAAGGGCAAATATCATACTGGGCTATTCTGGACATGCGTGTGAGCTGGGAAAGTCCCTAGCAGGCCAGTAGTGGTGTTTTGCAATTAGAGTCTGGAAAGCCCTTGTTTCCTAATAGATTTGAAGTTAGGAAAAGCAGCCTGTAGTCCGATGGATACGTGGTAGGGTCCGAGGGGATTGGCTTTGTGATTTCTGTTTCTTTCTTACCTCATTATACTCAGAGTCATCACACTTTTACCAATTTTTGAGGAAAGGAGCACAGGCCTCATTTCTTGACAGCAGGTAGTTGACATATAGAAAAGCATGTGGAATGGGAGACACTGAGTGGCCATCTTTATCCAAAGCTATACTCCACACATTTGTGCTATCATCTCCCATCCAGCTATCCTTTGCCCCAGGAAGTTACCCCTTACAGATGACATCTCTTTAGCAGGTCATCCAGTGGGGGCGGGAGATCCAATGGCAAAAAGAAATGAGCTGAAAGAACACACACTGTCTACATCTCGCTGTAAATCTATTCCTTTGCAAGCGGGCCCTCCTCCATACCTCCACTTCTCTCTGGATTCAGGCAAAACTAATTCCACTTCCTGTCCCTTTAGAGCTAGGGATACCTATGACTTTTGTTGAGATAAGACTCTAAGTGCCTCAGTACCCCTTTTTGTTTGTGAACTCTACCAGTGATTAATAAATAGTCCCTAAATAAATTGTCAATTAGACCATTAGAGAGAATTCTGATTTTTACCGGGGCAATGATTGATACAGGACACAACTGAAACTAAGTAGAGACTGGACTGCTCAAAGACCAATGTGAAGACTTAAAAGGGTTTTCAGCAGCTTCTAAGCACTTTTACTGAATTGTTGAATAGTGCAATGATGTCTCTGTATTACGATTTAGAATTTCCAGATTGACAGATATCACACACAGAGAGATATCTGTGGGTGTGGATAGCAATGTGGAGGGGCAGGGATTTGGTTTCAGCACCCCTCTTCCCACCCCCATGCTCAAATCCCTTATGTAAAATGGCACATCACTGGCAGATAACCTCCAGAAATCCTACTGAATAGTTTAAATTATTCCTAAATGACTTATAATAACTAACACCATATCAATGGCAATAGTTGTTACTATATTTTTAGGGAAAAGCGACAAGAAAAAAGTCTGTACATGCTCTGTACAGATGCAATTTTTAAAAAATTTCCAATCTGTGCTTGGTGGAGGTCACATACAGAACCTACAGATACAGAGGATGACCACCTATACACATACACACACACACACACACACAGACACACACACACACACACATGCATGTATGGGTACATGTATACTGGATTTATCAACAATTATAACTGTAAATAGCCATTTCAACAATTTTATGAATGACTTTTTTCAAAACTCTTCTCAAATAAACATGCCTGTTGTTTATTCCTCATTTACTATAAAACAACCTTGAGGGCAGGTGTCTGCACACAGATATCCCATATGATCCCTGGTTCAAGTCCTGGCTGTGATGCTTCTGACCCAGCTCCCTGCTAACGGGCCTGGGAAGGCAGCAGAAGATGGCCCAGGTGCTTGGGCCCCTGCCACCCACATGGGAGACCGGGATAGAGTTCCAGACTCCTGGCATCAGCCTAGCCCAGTCCAAGCCATTGCTGCAACTTGGGGAGTGAATCAGCAGATGAAAGATATCTCTATCTCTCTCTCTGTCTTTACTCTCCCTCTCTTTGTAGTCCTGCCTTTTAAATAAATAAATCTTCAAAAATAAAAATCTTGGGGCTCACAACTGTTCTACAGTTTTAGTTACCAGCTAAGATGCCTGCATCCCATATCAGGGAGCCTGGGTTCAAGTTTCAGCTTTGCTCCATATTCCAGCTTCCTGCTAATGCACACCTTAGGAAGCTGCGGGTGATGGTTCCAGTGGTTGGATCCTTGCAGCCAATGTTGGAGTCTTGGATTGAGTTCCCAGTTCCTCCTTTGGTATGGCCCAGCCCTAGTTTTTGGCATACATTTGCAAGCAACTGAATCAAAGAATGGGAGCTCTCTCTTTCTCTGTATGTATGTCTGTTTCTAATATTTGAAAGCAGTTAGAGAGAGAAGGGGAAAAATGGAGAGAGAGGGAGATATCTTCCATCCACTGGTTCACTCTCCTAAAAGTTGGGCCAATGGATGGGCCCAGGCCAGGCCAAAGCCAGGAGCCTAGAATTCCATCCAGGTCTTCCATGTGGGTGGCAGGGACCCAAGCAGTTGGCTGTCTTCTGCTCCTTTCCCAGGTGCATTAGCAGGGAGTTTGATTGGAAGCACAGCACAAACTGGTGCTCATGTGGGATGCAGGCACTGGAAGAAGTGGCTTAACCCACCACACAAGAACACTTGCCCCTGATCACTTCTTTCAAGTATTTATGAACAAAAGACTCAATAATTCACCTTGTGGGTTTGCTGGAGATTGAAATTAAGCATGCTGGTCTATACTGCCCAGAAATTCCTTTTTTTGTCCATTATTTTTAAAAAAAGGATATTTGGGGCCGGCGTGCTGTGGCAAAGTGGGCTAAGCCTCCACCTGCAGTGCTGGAATCCCATATGGGTTCTGGTTCAAGACCTGGATACTATTCTGATCCAGCTCTCTGCTATGGCCTGGAAAAGCAGTAGAAGATGGCCCACATCCTTGGGTCCCTGCACCCGCATGAGAGAACTGGAAGAAGCTCTTGATTCCTGGCTTTGGATTGGCTCAGCTGTGGCTGTTGCGGCCATTTGGAGAGTGAACCAGCAGATAAAGGACCTTTTTCTCTGTCTCTCCCTCGCTCTGTCTGTAACTCTACCTCTCAGATAAATAAATAAAATCATTAAAAAAATTTTTAAACAGGATATTTACCTATCTCTATTTTGTGTGCAGCAGTCCTACATTCCAAGACAGCTCAAAGTTGAGCAGCTGTGATGAGGAAGATTACATGCATAAAGTCCCTGATAACCAAATCTCACTTTATGGTCCACAGGACCTTTAAAGAGACCAATAACAGGAGCTACCCTTTACTGAGCACCAGAAAAGCATGATAGTGCCCATTATGATCTATGTAGGTAAGCTGTGTTTCAACTGCTGCTTTTGCTACACATTACAGTGTATAATAAAAATAAAGCAATTCGTGTTATCTTGATATATTATTTTCCCCAAAAGGAAAATGTTTTCCTTGAAGTATAATGAAACTGGCCCTTTTTCTCTAGTTAAATTTTTCTAAGCCTCATTTCACTTTGGCCTAGTTCTTACACAAGTCTTTAATATGCCACTATTTATATCTTTTTTCTCTTCATGTGTTTTATTGTTTCTAGATCACCAGTCATCTTCTCCTCCCTTCTAACATCTATACTTACTCTTTCAAATCAATAGCATCTGCAGGTCTCCTGAGTTTGACATCATTCTCTCCTCAGTGGATTATTTGCAAACTCAAAACACCATTTGGTTACACTTTCCATTCATCTTCACTTCTAGGGCCATTTAGACTGTCTTCTCCCCTAAATTGCCAGATTGTGATAGCCAGAATTGAATCTTGCATGTTTTTCTAAGAACACATAGCACAACATATTTTATAAAACTATGTATTTCTAATGTATTGTAGGAAGAAAAGGAATAATAAAGCAAAGTTCATATTCTTTTAAAAAGTCTGGAGGAGGATAACAGAAATACTTTTACAAATCATCTAAAGGAGGAGCAGGGAATGTTTTTTCTGCCTGGGGCCATTTTGATATTCATATCATTCATAGGCCATGCAAAATTATCGACTTAAAAGTTACCCTGCTATTGGGGCCGGCTCCTCAGCATAGCAGGTTAAGCCTCTGTCTGCTGTGCCAGCATCCCATATGGTGCCGGTTCAGGTCCTAGCTGCTTCACTTCCTATCAAGCTCCCTGCTCATGAGCCTGGGAAAGCCATGGAAGATGGCCTAAGTCCTTAGGTCCCCAAACTCCCATGGGAGACCTAGAAGAAGCTTCTGGCTCCTGGCTTTGGCCTGGTCCAGCCCTGATTGCTTTGGCCATTTGGGGAGTGAAACAACACATGCAAGATCTCTCTCTCTGTCTTTCTCTGCCTTTCAAATAAATGAGTAAATATAAATTTTTTAAAAATTAGCCCGCTATAGATTAGTTGAATTTCGACTCCCACCTACGGTTGCCTTGACAGGGCCAGACCAAAGGATTCTGCAGGCCTTACATGGCCCATGGGCCAGACTGTACCTACCCCATCTAAGGGAATAAAGAGGCTACAAATGTGAATGCAAACTGAATATGAAAGTGGTGGATGTTAAAGTACTTGAGGACAGAAACAGACTGCTACATAAACAATTGTTAATTAATATCCTTGGGTGGACTGACTGCAGTGGACTTCTAGAGAGAAGCAGGCTAAAAAGTGGGAAGAGGAAAGGATAGGCAAATGGAGACTGCCTTGCATTTGCTTGTCTAACGATGGTTTATGGCTGAAATTCTTAACTTACTGTAACATAAGTAGATGGTCAGTTTTAAAGTTTCTCAAATACAGTGACCTTTCCAAACTTTGAACACTATTATGCCCTTAGCTCAATCTACATGGCCAGTTTAAGTTATACAACATGAACAAGCAAGGTAGATCCAGCTGTACTAGCCTGAGGCTCTCTTTTAAAAAGAATACAAAATTTGGCAGAAAAACCAAATTTTACTTAGAAATCTCAATAGATGAACCTGACCATGCAGATCTAGATTTCCTACTCTGAGGCAGCTTTAGGTGATTTATCAGAAGTGCTCCTGGTTGCAACCTGGCTTGTCCATTCCACCTAAAACAGCCGCAACTCCAGCAACTCCAAACATTGCCAGAGGCCAGGGGAAGAAGAGTTGGAAGCTTGAATTTCATCAGCTTCGCCCATGCCCACCTCTGACCTCACGAACACAGTAATTCTCAAGAGCTGGCTGGGACTCTTAAGAGAGACCACCCATTGGGTTAGGGTTAAAACAATTCCAGATGATTCTGATACACAACTGCCACTCCCAGCACTCCACGCCCCCCAGCACACACACACACACTGTTGCCAGTTTCCCAATGCATAGCCATGAAGTAAGACCCACAGACTTAAAGGGCAAAAAAAAAAAAAAAAAAAAAAAAAGAAGAAGAAATCAACCAACTGCCCAATTGTCCCAGATCTGAACATAAAGGATATGTGAAATGTAAGACAGTGTTAACCTTTTACAACCAATGTAAAATAACTGCATTATTTTATGATGTAAATAAACTAAAAAGTCAGGAGACAGACACCCTGAAATCTAGACTAGGACTGGGCCTACCATTCCATTTATTCCCTAAGAAAACATAAATCCCACACATTCCTTTGGGAGTGAGCATATGTGTGCTCCCTGTCTTACTTGGGCTGGCTCTCCCATCGCCAGGGCAGCTGTGAGGTCTGAAGGCTGCTGCACCCAGCATCTCAGGGTAGCATCTGACTACTGCACAGCCTTCTTCACAACAAGATTCCGAGCGGAACTCAAGTCTTCTTCAAGCAGCATCTGCAGACTGGAGTTTCAGCCAACCGCCCCACTGGCATTTTTCTTTTCCAAAAGTCTTTAAGAAATGATAACCATCAGTCTACCCACACCAAAATTCTACAAGAAAACGCCAAGAAGTCAATTTCCCCGCAAGTCTAACACAAGCTTGGAAGGGCATGTGGTACTAGACTTCCAGTGGGAAAGGAAGGGAAAACAAAACGAAAGCGCTGGCTGTGGGCTTGGTGGCCCCAGCGACCATCTGCAAAGTCCTGGGCTGAGCAGCCCAGGGGCTTCCTGTGAGCCTGATTCCAGCCGCCGCCTCCTGTTGGGGGGATGGCCTCGCACCCATTCCCGCTGGACTGGAGACACGCCTCGGGTGTCACCCAAGTCTCCAATCCACAACCAGCAGCACGAAATCAAAATAATGTCTCTTCGCTCAGCTGATCTCTCTCCCGGAGTCCAGGGCTGGCCAGCCCCCGAAAAGAAGCTGGTAAGGGCGAGGGCAGTTTCGGGCCGCCAGCCTCTGGGGTACGGGTACTGTCGAGAGATGTCCGTGTCAGCGAAGCGCAGAGCGAAACAAATCACAACTTTGCACACTCCACGGAGCACGGCCCTGCGGAGCGGAAGGTCAAAGTGCGGAAAAGGGAGCGGCTACAGTTGGGAACCCCGCGGGGACGCAGCCCCGGGTGCCAGGAGAGAGTCCCGGAGGGGTCCCACAGCCTGGGGCTGGCCGCACCCACCTCCAGCCCCGAGCCTCCGCGCGGGGAGGGCGGGCGCGCGGGAGGCAGCCGCCAGCGCAGCGGTGACAACTCGCGGAGTTGCCTCGGAACTTTCCCGGGACGCGCCGCCGCCGCCGCCGCCGCCGCCCTCACCTTACTGAACACCTCCAGGTCGTCCTCGTCCTCGTCTAGATCCAGCACCTCAGACTGCAGCAGGGCGGAGGAGCCGCTGCTGCCCGCGAAGGGGGCGCCGCCCCCCGGGCTCTCCCCGTCGGCGCCCCCGGCCGGGAGGCCCGAGGAGCGCGCCTGAGATGCCCGGCGCTCGCCCTCCATCCCGAGAGTGCGCGCCCGGCCGCCGCCGCCGCCGCCAGCCCGGCACCCCCGAGCGTGCCCATTGGCTCCCGCGCATCCTGCGCCTCCCCGGCCGGCCCCGCTCCAGCCCCTCGCCCGCTGCGCAGACGCGGAACTGCCGGGGCCAGCGCCCGGCCGGGCAGGGTGGCCGCGGGCCGGAGTGCGTCCCCGCCCGGCCTGAAGCTGGCGAGAGGGTAGGGGTGGGACGGTGGGGCTGCCGGCGCGGGTTGGGAGAAGGCCGACCGCCCCTGGAAGGTAAGAGACGGGCGGCCCGCACTGTCCCAGCCGACTGTTTCCGCGGCGGCGGGCTCTGGGAAAGAGGCCACCGAGCAAAGCGTCCGCTTCGCGGGATCCACAGCGAGGCTGGCAGGCAGAGAGGAAAAAAATAAAAAAATCTGTGTTTCCTGTGGTTAATGGTTGCCTGCCTTCTTGGTTGTGATTTTCGAGTCTGTCCCTGTTCACCTAATGTAAAAATAACAAACATGAAAACCTCCTCATTTTGTGATCGATTTTAAACCCAGTAACAGGCCCGCGGTCATTTCACTATCAAACAAAGGAAGCTGAGATCTAAAAACTGCCTTCAGCCACTTTCAAACGCGTCTTTACTCCAGGAAGTCTTCCTGAAGTTGATGAGCAAGAATGTTCTTAAGAGCCAAGAGCAGCCAGCGGGGCTGGACGCTGCTGGGGAAAATGATCTTCAGCCCTTGCTCTGCCAGTGCACAGCTATAATTTTTCAGTTGCAACATTGTTATTTAAACAAAAATAAGTGAACTCCAAAAATAGTGGAAGATCAAATGCAAAGTGGAGTATTTTTAAAACATCAGGTTTTCTCATTTACTGCTTTTCATCCCGTCTCCTCCATAAGCCCTGTCTAAACTTTTCTAAAAAATTAAAGACTATATGTAGGAAAGCCCTATTTGGGTAAGTGGAGAATACCTTCATTTCTGATCCGAGGACATGGTCTTAATAATGTACAACCGCTTAACCATTCAAAAGTACCTCTCGTTGGCTTCAGGACAGGGACCCACCTTGTAGTCAGGTTAGTCATTGGCCAAAGAACATCCACACTTGTTCTTGACCTTTCTGGTTCCCTACCCGTCTGTCCCATCTCTTTCAGAAAGACTTGCCAAGTGACAATTGGTTCCCAATTCAACATTTAGTTTTAGTCTGTCTTACAGATTGGATTTGTTTCATACATGTCTTACATCCCTTAGTAAACAATAAGATTTATAGGTCAAAGATCACAATATGTATTGATAAACCACAGTATCACACGTATGCACTCAAATAGTCTCTGCTAAGGCTTATAAGGAATACAAGTTATTGAAACACTGTTTTTCCTGTCTAAGTTCCTTCTGGCTAGTGAGGCAGATTCAAGATCTCCTAATTGCAGTGTAAACCAGGAAATTCTTAATGATACCATGACTCACAGAATTCCCAGGAAGCATAGAGAACAAACAAGACCAGAAAGTGGCCAGACCAAGCCAGAGCTGCACAGCCCGGCTCACAGGCAAAACCGTACCACAGAACCAATGGCACAGGCTTTGCTGCCACCATTGCCTGGTATTAGATGCCACACCTCCTTCACATACTGCCATTGACACCTGTGGCACCACATTTCAGGTGTTAGCCCTGACTCTAGTACCATAGCTGCCTTTGAGAATCTCACCTGCTGTTGCTGCCACAAAAAAAAAAAAAAAAAAATCCCCACAATTCCATTTCTCTGTGTTGTTAGGTGTAGATTCAAAATCCCAGAGGAAGGGTATATCTTTAGCTTACAGGTAAGATGCTCAGATCCCATGTTGTAGCTCTGGATTCAAAGCTTAGTTCCAGCTCCTGACTCCAGCTTCCTGCCAGTGCAAACCCTGGAGGCAGCAGTGGTGGTTAAAGTAATTGGGTTCCTGCCAACTACATGAAAGACCTGGATGGAGTTTCCTGCTCCCAGGCTTCAGCCTGGCCCAGCCCCAGCCAGTGTATGTGGGGAATAAACCAGTGGATGACAATTTATGTCTCTCTCTCAGCCTGCTTTTTTTTTTTTTTAAGATTTATTTTATTCATTTGAACAACAGAATTACAAAGAGGTAGACACAGAGAGAGAGTTCTTCCATCTGCTGGCTTCCCCCTAAATAGCCACATTGGACAGAGCTGAGCCAATCTGAATCCAGGAGCCAGGAGCTTCCTTGGGGTCTCCTACGAGGGTGCAGGGGCCCAAGGACTTGGGCATCCTCTGCTGCTTTCCCAGGTGCATTACCAGGGATCTGGATTGGAAGTGGAGCAGCCAGGACTCGAAGCAGCACCCATATGGTGCTGCACCAAAGCGTCGACACCTCTCTAAGCCTCTTAAGTAGATAAATTTTTAAAAATTACAAAAAAGAAAAGTGGAGTTTATGTCTGCTTGGCCAAGTGGCCAAGTCTTATGAAGAGAGACTTGTGCAGAGAATTTTCTAAGCAGAAAGTCCATACTGATGCTGGTCAGGAAAGAAAGAGAAAGACAAAGATCCCTACTATAGTCTATGATTTTGGCTGTCCAATATTGATAAACTTTCTCCACATACTTCCCGTAAAAAATAAGAAAACACTGTTTTTATTTAATCCTCACAGGCATCCTATGATACAGTTGCTGTTACTACCATTCCCATTTTGCAGACAAAAATTGATGATGAACAGAGAAGCATGATATCTTACCCAAGGTAAGTAGTAAGTGGTGAGTGATTTATTGTTCACTGAACAGAATGCTATATACTTTGACTCTGAAAATAGAAAAGGAAATCTATAAAAATATTTGCAGTTTCTCAGTTCTTGAAAATTATCAGAAAAGATAATGCTCTAATCCTTCCACCACAAATCCTGAAAAACTGTAATAAGAATCTAAATTCACGGGGCTAGCAATGTGGTATAGCAGGTAAAGCCACAGACAGCAATGCTGGCATCCCATGTGAATACCTGTTCATTTTCTGGCTGTTCTGCTTCCAATCCAGCTCCCTGCTAATAGCCTGTGAAAAGCAGCAGAAGAGGGACCAAGTGCTTGGACCCCTGCCACCCACATGGGAGGCCCAGGTGAAACTCCTGGCTCCTGGCTTCAGCCTGGCCTAGTACTGGTCATTACCAGTGAACCAGTGGATTGAATATATCCTCTCTTTCTCTAACTCTGGGTTTCAAATATATGTCTTTTTTTTAACTTTTATTTAATGAAAAATATATAAGTCTTAAAAAAAGAAAGAATCTTTAAATTTATGGCTGAGCCTGCAACAAAGCAGTTGATTTCTAAGGACAGGAAACAAACTAACCTCAAGTGAAAGCTAGGGAATTAAGTAGATACTCTGCCCACAAGGTAGAATGGGTCTTAATAAATGCTTGAGTTTGAACTTTCTTGAAGATATAGTAGAAATATAAACTTGTAAAATATTCAGTCAGTAACAAAATACTCCTGGGTCTCCCTGGGCTGCATGCAGGAAAGACACCTAAGTCCTAACCCTGAACTGGGAAGTGAGAGTTTCTGAGTTAGTGATAATCTGGGATCCTTGACATCATCCAACAAATAATCTCTTTCTTAGCACAATTCTGAAGAAGTTGCTACAGGTAATGCCATACTGCAGATGAGATCACAATTCAAACTTAAAAACTTCCAAGGAAAGAATCGACCATTACAGAAGCATCATACAAAGCTATTAGAAAAAAAAGGACAGCCTCAAAGAACTTTACATAAGGAAAAAATATACAAAAATATATTAAATGAATTTTTAAAACTCCAAGATGCTATTTAAAAAGTTGAGAAATGAAAAATATAGACATTGTGCTAGCTGTTCCATGTTTTCCTCTAAGTTGATTCTTGTCACCTGCTTTATGAGAGTGGAAAGGAACCTGTGAATAGTTCGTCTTTACCATTTGGTAAATGTTAGACTTTGTGAGTAAAGAACCTAGAGAGATCCTAGAGGAAGCTTGTCTTCTTCCTCTTGCTGGTGTGGTCTCTGGCGCTCATTTTTCTGAACTGCTCAGTGAGAGTCCTGAAATGCACAACTTTCTTTGGTGATCAACTCACTGTAAAAATGTCCTGTGGGGGCACAGTCTAGAGACAGATATTGTGGGCCTCCCCCCACCCGGCCGTGTGGCTGTACCCCCTCTACCTTTAGTCCCGAGCATGGATGCACAGCAGGGGCACTAGAATCCAGGCTTTGCATGACCTCTGTCTTGCACAGCCAGCCAGTGCTGACTCTGCACCAGACTCTGAGAGAGAACCCCTCAAGTGTCTGGTCCTGACAGTGTCCAACAGGCAGCAGCTTTTCCTGGCACTCAGCAAGTTTTGTGGTCCAGCACTTCCCAGAGGTCATATTTCCAGCATGTCCCACCAGTGAAATACCTAATTGACTTCTCCACTATTCAGGAGTCACAATGGTATTCTTTCTAATGACATCAAGATTTCAGGCCTGGCAAAGCTGGACTTGACTTTGGGTATTTATCTTAGCACTAAGGGGATGATCACACTTTATATCTGCTGTTGGTATATTTGATAGAACTTTTAACTCTCTCATTATTCTAAATCCCTGTTAATAATGTTTATATAAAACTTTACCTGTTCAAATGACTAGATGGCACCTGTCTCTTGAGTAGACTCTGAACAATACAGAATATTACCAGGAATTACTCCAGCTAAATCTGCAAAGTTGGCATTCTGGGGCTGGTACTGAGGTGCAGCAGATAAAGCCACTGCCTGCAGTGCCAGCATCACATATGGGTGCTGGTTCAAGTCCCAGCTGCTCCACTTCTGATCCAGCTCTCTGCTGGTGGCCTGGAAAGGCAGTGGAGGATGGCCCAAGCACTTAGGCCGCTAAATCCACATGGGAAACTTAGAAGAAGTTCCTGGCTCCTGGCTTCCTATCAGGTCGTGTCTGGCCATTGCAGCCATTTGGGGAGTGAACCAGTGGGTGGAAGATGTCTCCCTCCCTCCCTCCCTCCCTCTTTCTTGCTTTCTTGCTTTCCCTATCTATCTATCCATCCATCCATCCATCCATCCCTCCCTCCCTCCCTCCCTCTCTCTCTGTATAACTCTGCCCTTCAATGAATAAGTAAATCTTTTTTAAAGGCTTACAATGGCATTCTGAGAACCTCCTTACCACCAGCTGACTGAGGAAGAAAACCCTTGAGTGTATTCCCCATTTGCAAGCCCCACCTGAAAGTGGGCAGCTGCATCTGAATGGGCCCACTCAAGGGTAAACCTGAAGGACAGGGTTGAAGGAAAATCTCCTCATTGGTCAGAACTTAAAATGTAACATTTGGTCATCTACTAAGTCTGGAGAGAGAGATGACCAGAAATACAGGCCCATGATTAATTCATAGGCAGTTGCAAATGATTTTGTTGGATGATCAGGGAGGGACTTAGAAGGAATAGTTTGGGATGACTGGTGAATAGGGAAGTTAGTCAAGTATATGGATAGACATTTCAGAATGCAACAGACTCAGGTATCCATGGCTGTGAAGTGCCCATTAGAGTACAACTACTATGCAGGAGCTTCTTAATGATTAAGTGGACAAATTGTGCCTTCTGGGCTGTCAGTCAACCTTTCTCCCTGTCATCAATGCCTTACTGGGTCTGTGAACCAATGGCTATAGTGGCTGGAATGGAGTCTGTGCATGAGCTCAGCAGCATGAAAATCTTTTCACCCAAGCTCTTCTGGCTACTACTGCTGTCATGCACCTAATGTGCCAACAGAACAGTTAACATTTATCTCTCAATGCCGAATCATTCCTGAGGTGTGAGGTCCATGTCAATGGTCTCATGGCAGCTTGATTAGGTGGGATGTCTCCCTTCATGGAATAGAATAGAATGGAATAGAGATTCATTCTCACTGAAATAGACACATTCTGGATGTGAATTTGCCTGCATTGCCAATTCTGTTTCTGCCACCACTACCACCCCACGGATTAAGAGTGTTTTATTTACCATGATGACAATCCACACAGCATTACATTTTGCCAAGGAATATAACTCACATCGAAGGAAATTATCACGGGCTCATGCACATGGAATCAATTTTTCTTATCATATATTTTATAACCTGGAAGTGATGGGCTTACTGAAGACTCAGTTGCGGTGCCATTTGGGAGACAGCATCTTGAAATGGGATTCTGTTCTACCTTAGTGGGTACAGGGTCTCATATACAGTGCATCAAAATCCTTTCTATGATGCTGTGTCCTCCACAAGTAGGAAACATAGGCACAAGGATCAAGGAGGTTGAGAGTGACTCGTCTTCCTGTTACACTGAGAATATAGCTGCAGAATTTTGCTTTCCACCCCCTTTCTCTGGCCCAGAAGTGAGTTGTACTCTTTTGTTCACACTCATTGACCAGAATAGATCAGATGAATCCACTAAACCTAAAGTTGTCATGAAAAACAATCATATCGTATGCTCAGTAGGCAGAGGGTCAAAAAATACTTAAATAGTACAAATGACAGCTTTTACCTGAAAGCACTTAATTCTAGGTGATTAACATGAGCTAGTGACAAGCTAATGGAGGGTTCATAACCCCAAGCCTGTGATTAATACCCAATTATCTCCGAGTATAAAACTCTTTATATTATATTTCTTTCTGGCTTAGAAAACTCAGGCATATATTTTAAATTATTAACTTCAATTTATTCATCAACAAAGTTGGGATAATTAATAGCATGTACTTCAAAGTTATGAGGATCAAAGAACCTAATATAAGTGAAATCATTGTGAATTAAAGATATATACTAGTCTTAATCATTTTATTACTATTACTACTAGCATGTGGTTGCCATATATACCTTTAATATCATTCATTTAACCATTAGTATGTGGTTGCCATTATTTCATTTAGACTCCCAAGCAGCACTGCTTGGGTTAGTGCCTATGATGCAATATAATGCTTTGCTGCTTTGACTACAATATGTGTTTTTAAAAAAGATTTCCATTACTATTATGGCATACTAGCAATTTCAAGTCCTCTGCCATTTTTTGGAATAAAGAAATAACCTAATGTGTTAGGATACCAAGGCAACATAATTTTAAACATTAACCAAGCAAAACCTAAAGGATATGGATTATGCGTGTAATTCCATGACCTACAATGGCCTGCTTTTTTTTTCTTGAAAAATGAACCAATAATCCTATCAAAAGCAGGAATTTATGAATGATCTTCATTAAAAACAAGAAATGGGTGGATTGTGGTGCAGGGGATGGGGGCAGTTCTTCCAATGCAATGTTCTGCTAATGCATACTGGAGGAAGCAGATGATGGCTCAAGTGTTTGCCTCCTGCCAACCACACAGGAGATGTGGGTGTAGTTTTGGGCTCCTGGCTTTAACTTGGCCCTACCCTGACTACTGTTGGGCATTTGGGGAATGAACCAGTGTGTCGCTCCCCCTCTTCGTGGAGGAACGACACTGAACCCTGCCTAGGCTTCATATCCGAGTCACGGCACCATTATGTCGCTCCCCCTCTTCGTGGAGGAACGACACTGAACCCTGCCTAGGCTTCATATCCGAGTCACGGCACCATTATGTCGCTCCCCCTCTTCGTGGGGGAGCAACACTGAACCCTGCGCTGTTCTTTCGTCTGCTCGGCCCTCCCCGGGTTTGCTGCTGGTTCTTCCCGGGTTGGCTACTATCCCTTCCACCTCCATGGAAGGGCAGTTCCCCCTGGCCGCATTCCCCACTTCCGCAGGGGAGCGGCACACCGCCGGCCGGCTCTTCTCGGGGGCTGCACAGGTTCCCTTAGATGTTCCCCATAGATGTTCCCGGTGCATGCCGTCTCTCTCCTCCCTTATAGTCCTCTTCTGCCAATCCCAACTCGGCTGCCCACACGCCGAGTACGCTGCTCTCCAATCAGGAGCAAGTCCTACAGTTTATTAGTTGAACTGGAGGCAGCTGTGCGGAAGCTGTTTACTTCTCTCCCAGCGCCATATTGTGGGAGAGCAGATGCATAGAATAAGTCTTAATTCCAGCAACTCAGTCCAGTCCGGATTGCTCCCCACAGATCCCCCTTTCTTTTTATTTTTGGCGTTGATACGCGCCTGTCTTCGGTGTCCCGCGGCACACACTCTGCTCTACTTGCTAGAGTTGCCACAGGCTCTTACAAGTCCTATCAATCAGGCAAACCGAATCCGGGTCCTCTCTTCGCCATGTTGTGAGGAGGTTTTTAGGCGCTGATGCGTGCCTGTGTTCGGTGCCCTGCAGCGCATGCTCTGCTCTGCTAGAACTGCCTGCAGGTGCTTACAAAACCTATCAGGCAAACCGAATCCAAGCCTTCTCATTGCCGTATTGTGGGGGAGACTTATTAGTGTTGGTTCGTGCCTATCTTCGGTGACCTGCAGCTCATACTCTGGTCGAGCTGCTTGCTGGTGCTTACCGCCTTAAATCAGGCAGACCGAATCCAAGCCTCCTAATTGTTGCATTGTGGGGAAGCCTTACTGATGTTAATTCGTGCCTGTCTTCGGTGACCTGCGGCGCATAAGCTGCTAGCCGCCCAGGTGCTCATCGCCTCACTTAATCAGGCAGACCGAATCCAAGCTCTCACATTGCAGTGTTGTAGGGAGGCCTTTTTATTTCTCTATTTCTCTATCTCCGGGCATTCCTATTTCTCCCATTTTACTTCTATCTTCCAGCATTCCTATTTTTCTCACTTTACTTCTAAACTTCTGTTTCTCTTATCCCTGCGGCTTTCCGGCACCTCGCCCCGCCGGCGGGTTCCCGGCTCTGCGCCGCTTCAGCCCGCGCGCCTCTCTCATCTGCGCAGCTTCCCGGCTTTGCGCGGCTTCCCAGCGCCTCGCCCCGCGGCAGCTTCACGGCTCTGCGCGGCTTCCCGGCGCCTCGCCCCGCCGGCGGGTTCCCGGCTCTGCGCGCACGCTCCGCGGTCTCCACGCACTTCGCGCCCGCACCACGGCCTCGCGCCAACGCCCCGTGCTCTCTCTGCACGCGGCGGCTTCCGCGAATGTTTCCGCCACCACCGGCATTCAGTCCAAGTTCCCCGGACTAACCTGGCGAATCCTGGCGGCCCACGTCTGTGCCTCTGGTTCCAGATCTTCGCCTCTTGCTCCCCGGGGTGACTTGAAGAATTCCAAGGTGGCTTATATCTCCGCCTCGGCCTGCACTCGCGGCTTCATCCTCCCTAACGTTTTTCTCTACCCGGTATGTTTCCTTAAGTTTTCTTCCAACAATATTCCTCTCATTTCTCCTGGCTACTCCCCACAGTCCGTATCCGAGTCCAAGCCTCCTCCAGGTTTCACTTTCGCTTTCAATCTCCTAGCTTCCCCGCTATAGTCCGCATCCGAGTCTATGAAAGCTTTCACTTTCGCTTTCAATCCTAACTTCTTTCCCACAGTCCATATCCGAGTCTATGCCTAGGCTTTCAATAGCTTCTTCCGGCACCTAGGCTCTTTGCTAGTCTCTCTCTCCGGCATTTTCCTGCTTCTTCCTTCCTAGGTTTCCTATCCGAGTCAGGTTTCCTATCCGAGTCACGGCACCATTATGTCGCTCCCCCTCTTCGTGGAGGAACGACACTGAACCCTGCCTAGGCTTCATATCCGAGTCACGGCACCATTATGTCGCTCCCCCTCTTCGTGGAGGAACGACACTGAACCCTGCCTAGGCTTCATATCCGAGTCACGGCACCATTATGTCGCTCCCCCTCTTCGTGGGGGAGCAACACTGAACCCTGCGCTGTTCTTTCGTCTGCTCGGCCCTCCCCGGGTTTGCTGCTGGTTCTTCCCGGGTTGGCTACTATCCCTTCCACCTCCGTGGAAGGGCAGTTCCCCCTGGCCGCATTCCCCACTTCCGCAGGGGAGCGGCACACCGCCGGCCGGCTCTTCTCGGGGGCTGCACAGGTTCCCTTAGATGTTCCCCATAGATGTTCCCGGTGCATGCCGTCTCTCTCCTCCCTTATAGTCCTCTTCTGCCAATCCTAACTCGGCTGCCCACACGCCGAGTACGCTGCTCTCCAATCAGGAGCAAGTCCTACAGTTTATTAGTTGAACTGGAGGCAGCTGTGCGGAAGCTGTTTACTTCTCTCCCAGCGCCATATTGTGGGAGAGCAGATGCATAGAATAAGTCTTAATTCCAGCAACTCAGTCCAGTCCGGATTGTTCCCCACACCAGTGGAATGAAGATATTCCTCCTTTTCATCCATTCATCTACCTCTTCTTCTTCTTTCTCCATCCCCTCCTCTCTGCCTTTCAAATAGAAGACATTAACTTTTCAAAAAATAAAAAGAAAAGAAAAAGAAGAAAAGAAAAAAAGTTATTACCTTAACACAACTGAAAATACAAAAATAGACAGGTAGGGGGAACTCCAGGCATAGTAAGATCATTGTTGAATAAATATAATCTAATTAATTATATGAATGGATTGATTTTAAAACAACTTAGTATTACCAAGCTTGCTTCTAAATTGTCGATGTTTTTTACTGAACACTAAACCTCCATTGGTTTTGAGAGCTTCTCCTATCCACAATACACCGTTTCTATAGACAGACCCATAAGACAGATCATGGCTAGCACAGAATTTCCTTTAAGAGTATTATCACTATTATAAAAAAAAAAACTCTGTTCATTTCGTTTGTAGAACATGTTTCTTTGAAGATATTGCTTTTAAAAATCTTTCAAAAATATTTTTTAATAAATTGTATGTTTGGTGATGCCTTAAATAAAGGTGTTATGGAACATAGGGGAGCCACATTTTATGCTTAAATGAAAACATATTCTTATGTGTGGGGAGCAACTCGGACTAGACTAAGTTACTGGAATTAAGACTTATTCTATGCATCTGCTCTCCCACAATATGGCGCTGGGAGAGGAGTAAACAACTTTTACACAACTGCCTCCAGTTCGACCAGTAACCTGCAGGAGCTGATCCTGCTCCTGATTGGAGGAGAGCAGCGTACTCGGCGTGTGGGTAGCAGAGTTGGGATTGGTGGAAGAGGACTATAAAGGAGGAGAGAGACAACATGCACCGGGAACATCTATCTGAAGGAACATCTGAGCAGCCCCCGAGAGAGCCGGCCGGCGGTGTGCCGCTCCCCCGCGGAAGTGGGGAAAGTGGCAGGGGGAGCCGCCCTTCCACGGAGGTGGGAGGGACGGCAGCCAACCCGGGAAGAACCAGCAGCAAACCCGGGAAGGGCCGAGCAGACAAAAGAACAGCGCAGGGTCCTGTGTCGTTCCTCCACGAATGGGGGAGCGACACTTATGCAAAGCTTGAGCAAAAACTTATGCAAAAAAGTATACCTAAATGCAAAGCCTATGCAAAACACTAATGCTTATTTCCTCCTCTCTTGTTAATAACAGCTTTATTGACGTATATTCCATACAATTGTACAAATACTTGTACAATTAAAATGTACAAGTCAATGATTTTTAGTATGTTTGTACCACAATCACCAAAATCAATTGTTTTCATCATCTCAAAAAGAAGCTCCATAAGCATTAGCAGCTGTGCTCATTTACCCAGCCTTCTAGCCCTTGGAACTACTAATGTACTTTTTGTCTCAAAAATTTGCATTGCAGCCGTGTTGTGGCACAGTGGATTAAACTGCTGCCTGTGACACTCACATCCCATGAGTGTCAGTTAGAACCCCAGTTGCTCCACTTCTGGTCCAGCTCCTTGCTAATGTGCTTAAGAAGCAGAAGGTGGCCCATGTGCTTGGTCCCCAGATGGAGTTTCAGGCTCCTTCCTGGCTTCTGCTTGGCCCAGCGCTGGCCTTTACAGACATTTGGGGAGTGAATCAGTAGATGGAAGAATTCTCTCTTTTTCTCTGTCTCTTCCTTTCTCTCTCCCTGTAACTCTGTCTTTCAAATAAGTAATTAGAGCTTTAACAACAAAGCTTAGCTATTTTGTACATTTCATATAAATTGTATCACATAATATATAATCTTTTGTGATTTCTTTTACTTAGCATAATATTTTCAAGGTCATCATGATGTAGCATAATACTTCATTTCTTTTGTCTTTAAATAGTATTGTTTTTTTTTTTTAAAGATTTATTTATTTATTTGAAAGTCAGAGTTACAGAGAGGCAGAGGGTGAGAGAAAGAGATAGAGAAATATCTTCCATCTGCTGGTTAACTCCCCAGATGGCCGCAACTGCCGGAGCTGGGCCAATCTGAAGCCAGGAGCCAGGAACCTCCTCCGTGTCTCCCACGTGGCTGCAGGGGTCCAAGAACTTGGGCCATCTTCCACTGCTCTCCCAGGCTATAGTGTAGAGCTGTATCAGAAGTGGAGCAGTTGGAACTCAAACCAACATCCATATGGGATGCCAACACTGCAGGCTGCAGCTTTCCCCACTATGCCACAGGACTGTCCCAGTAAATAATATTCTTATATATGGGTATGTCACGTTTTTTTTTTATCCATTCATCAGTCACAAGGCATTTATATTGTACTATGGTTTGAATGGTTTAATTATTTGTGTCCCCCATTAAAGTGAAGAGACATCTGACAGAATGGGAGAAACTATTTGCAAGCTACTTAACAGAAAGGATTAATATCCAGAATATATCTTCAACTCAAAAAATCCAATGAGAAAAAAATAAATCAATTAAGAAATGGGCACATGACCTGAGTAGGGACCTCTCAAAAAATAAATACAAATAGCCAAAAAATTGTGAAAAAATACTCAATATCACTAGTCATCAGGGAAATACAAATTAAAACCACAATGAGATATCATCTTACCCCTGTCAGAATGGCTGTTATCAATAAGACAGAGGGTAACAATTGATGGTTAAAATATGAAGAACTCTTAGACACTCTTGGTAGAAATGTAAATTAGTGCAGTCACTATAGAAAACAGTATGGAGGTTTCAAGACTGAATCCTTATATGAATGCTTCCAATGTAGAAATAAGATATCACCAAGACCAAGTGTGTCGTCTGTCTCCCTTAGCCTAAGGGGGTCCTTGTCCATACTTTAGGATTAACCCCTTATCAATGTTGCAGATTAATCCCCCAAACTAGTTGCAGATGTTTCTCTAGGACCTCCACACCTGGATCTACTCACCTGATACACAGAAAGCTAATTACTGACATCAGGGTGGTCAAAGAAAGTTAGTATTTATTGCAAAGAGTAGACCAAGGAGCCAGAAAGCTGTTGCTTAATTCTGGTATGCCCCAAGGAGTTAGAGGTGACACTTCTGACAGATTGAAATTGGAACTGAGAGGTGCATGGTCAGCTCATGTCCAAGTTCCTGTTTGGCTGTGGTGTTCTTGAGCTTCTTTTGGACAGTGATACTGTCCAAAGAACAGTCCTTCTCTTTAGGGAAGTATTATGATGGTCAGGTGGACTTCAGTTGGTCTGGGTGTTACATGTAAATGGTGTCTACCTTTTGCCCCAGACCTAGAATTTCCCTGACTGGTGCTGGAATTCTCTAAACAAATCCCTCTAGATAATACTGGCCAACAAGGTTTTATCTGTTGGAGAAGCAAAAGACTTCTTGAATCTGTTGATTAGAACTTGATTGGACCAGTTTATCACTTCCTCATTTCCATGAATTACTTTTGATAAAAGAAAAACAAGGATGCCTGGGTTAAGGGAGACAGATGAGAGGCTGGGTCCTTCCTTTACAGTATAAAGGTTCTGTCTCATCAAAAGGAATTCACTGAATTGAAGGAGTGAGATAGCTAACACTTCATGGTTCTAATCTCTGGACTTTAGAGTAATTTGCTTCCCTAATAGATAAAACCTTGATGGTCAAGGGCCAGCACAGGGGTTTAGCAGATTGAGCCTCTGCCTGAGACACCACATCCCATATGATCTTCTCCACTTAATATCCAGCTTCCTACTAATGCAGCTGGGAAGACAGCAGAATAAAGCCCAAGTTCTTGATCCCCTGCCACTTACATTCCTAGTGGAACTTCTCTGTGATGGCTTCATCTACACCCTGAATGTTCTCTATGGCTCTTGGGGGATTCTTTACAATCTTGGTAGAGGTAGTCACACTCCCACAGATTTCCTGGGTGTAGACATGCTTCATCTGCTAGAACTGCAATTGAAATGACTGCAAAAAAAGGAGACAGAAAATTCTTAACCTCCTGTGCCATATGTGCCCTCCCTCCCCCAACCCCTTGACCTACTGAAGAGGCCTCATATGGCCTCATATGCATTGATTTTCAAACATGTTTACACAAAAATATACCTATCTATTAACTCAATTTTTAATGAACTTTTATTATTTATTTATTTATTTGAAAGGCAGTTGCAGAGGAAGAAAGAAAAATGAGGGGAAGATCGAGAGAAAAGGAGAGAGAGGTCTTCCATCTGCTTGTTCACTCCTCAGATGGCCACAAGGGCTAGGTCTGGGCCAAGCAGGAGCCAGGAGCCAGGAACTCTATCCATGTCTCCAATGTGGGTGGCAGAGGTCAGAGCACTTGGGTGTATCTCACTGCTTTCCCTGGCATATTAGCAGGAAGAAAGATTGGAAGAGGAGCATCCAAGACTCAAATTGGTGCTCTGGTATGGAATGCCAGCATTGCAGGCAGCAGGCTAATCCACAATCACAATCACTGTAATCATGTACCAGAGTCACAGCCCCTCCTGCTTGTTTTTGGTTTCCATTTGCATGTAATATCTTTTTCCATCCTCTCACTTTCATCTGGTGTGTCTTTACTAGTAAAATGGGTTCCTTGTAGGCCATACAAAGTTGGGTCATTTTTTATTCATTAGGTCATTCTGAATATTTTAATTGGATAAGTTAGTCTATTTACATTCAATGTTATTACTGATAAGAAATGAATTACTGATGCTGGCATTGTGCCGTGGCGGGTTAAGCTGCTATCTGTGATGTTGGAGTTCTAGTTTGAATCCCTGTCCCCATTTTTTTTTTACCTTGAAATATTTGACTATAATATGTAACAAGACACTTTCTGGTTATGTCTAATTGGGGTCCATGAGTTCTCATACATGGATGTCCATAGAGTACTCAAGAATGGGGAAGTTTCCAACTATTAGATTATATAAGTTTTCTATACCTTCACTCCTCTTTTCTTAAGAATACCCAAACTTCTAATTTTGGTCTTTTAATGGTATCTCAAAGGTCTCAGCAGCTTCCTTTCTTCCCTCCCTCCCTCCCTCCCTCCCTCTTTCCTTCCTTACTTTCTTCCTTCCTTCTTTCCTTCCTTCCTTCCTTCCTTCCTTCCTTCCTTCCTTCCTTCCTTCCCACCTTCCTTCCTTCCTTCCTTCCTTCCTTCCTTCCTTCCTTCCTTATTTCATAAGCTTTGTCTTCAAACTCAAAAATTCTTTTTTTCTGGGGCTGGCGCTGTGGCATGGTGGACTAAGCCTCCGCCTGAGGCGCCAGAATCCCATATGGGTGCCTGTTCAAGTCCTGGATGCTCCAATCCCAATCCAGCTCTCTGCTATGGCCTGAGAAAGCAGTAGAAGATGGCCCAAGGGGCTGGCACTGTGGTGTAGCCTGTAAAGCCGCCACTTGTAGTGCTGGCATCCCATATGGGTGCAGGTTTGAGACCTGGCTGTTTCTCTTCTGATCCAGCTCTCTGCTATGGCCCGGGAAAACAGTAGAAAATGGCCCAAGTCCTTGGGCCCTTGCACCCTGGCTCCTGGCTTTGGATCAGTGTAGCTCTGGCCATTGTGGCCATCTGGGGAGTGAACCAGCAGATGAAAGACCTCTCTCTCTCTGCCTCTTTCTCTCTGTGTGTAACTCTGACTTTCAAATAAATAAGTAAATCTTAAAAAAAAAAAAAAAAAAAAAAAGATGGCCCAGGTGCTTGGGCCCCTGCATGCATTTGGGATACTTGGAACAAGCTCCTGGCTCCCGGCCTCAGATTGGCTCAGCTCCAGCCATTGTGGCCATCTGGGGAGTGACCAGTGGATATAAGACCTCTCTCTCTGTCTTTCCCTCTCTCTGCCTGTAACTATACCTCTCAAATAAATAAAATAAAACACCTTTAAAAATATATTATTTCAAATAGTCTTTTTTCTGCTTGATATGATGGTATTCAGCCATGTTGAAAATTCTGAGAACCTTTTCCTTTTAATCTTTCAAATGATTTTCCAAGTCACAATTCTCTGTATTTTATCTCCACCTCTTTATAATTTTTTCTTACACTAAACAATGTGGAGATTATTAAATTAAATGCTGGATATTTATGATGAAGTGATCCACTTTGTTGAAGGAGCAGCAGTTCCATGTATCAAGAGTCAGAGATGCTTATTAAATATTGCTAAATGAAAAAAGAAAATTGCACAATGATATCTATGAACAACAAATACATAGCCATACACATAAACACAAACCATGGAATATATTATTTCTTTATATAGAATTATAAATGTTTCTCTCCATATAAATGTTTAGTATATATAAACATATTTTACATATATATATTTATTTACATTTATAAGTACAAAAGACTGCATGGATATGGTTAAATTTAATTCTTTAGGGCTGGATTAAATGATTGATATTACTACTTATGAAGTTGTCTCGAATTTGATGTACATTATATTGAGAAATAAAATTTATATTTTTTACTTTTATATTTTAATACCACTTTCCACAAATGTTGAAATTACTTAGTATGTACATGAGATAGACATCCAACTGTTCATAGTTTACCTTTGCAAAGAGAGGAGGTAGGTAACCAAAAGCAACTTTAGCTTTTACTTAAATGCATCAAGGAATGTGATTATTCTCTAAAGATGTAAAGGAGAACATATTCAGGATCTCTGGTTTGTTAATGAATTCATAATTTTTAAAGATTCTCCCACCAGTAAGTCCGCTAATTTAAGCATCATACTTCCTGAACACAGTCTCTATTTTTCTTGCATATTTTTTCAATTATTCACTTCCTGACCATTCTTGAGTCTCACTGGGCTCTCAGGTTATTCTTCTCTTTTCTAATAAGTCATTATGCAGCTTAGATTTTCTTTTTTTCATTCTTCATTCTGCTTATTCTACTACTCAAACTCCTTGTCCTGCTTCCTTTTGCATGTGCCTCTAAAACTGTCAACCTGGAGGGTTGCTAGTGATCATTTTCCACACCTGAATAGCTTTGTGCTGCTGGCAGAATCACAGAAAATGGCAAATCATTATCAGTGTAACTTTGTAATCACTCACCTCAACTGATTTCTCACTGATGTTCCCTTATTCTACTCTGTTTCTTTGTTCAGCTCTCATTCTTACTCCCTGCGATGACTTTCAAAAGTGTTCTGAAACTTGCCAGTTCAACCTCCCTCCTCACTCTCAGCAGGTGACTTTATCTTCTATATTATATTTAAAAATAGATGCTCCAATTTTCAAACAAAGACTCACTTTCTTCTGCAATTCTCCTTCCCTCTATTATGGATACTTGTCTTCCTTATGAGGACTTCGATGTTGTCAATTTTGGTTGTAGCAGATAAAAATATTGCAGCAGTTTTGATACTGCAGGAATACCTAACCTGAAAAGAAAACCAACCCCAATGAAGTTAGCAGACTAGATATGTGAAAATACCTAGATCTTTGATTGTTATTAAATGTTTTTTCAAGCAGATTTGGAAGTGTCCATATAAAAACTCTATGACTATATATATGGAGAATGCATATTTATTATGTAGGTTATTTGAATTACCCTTTTTCCTTGTTGGTTATATCCTAAAACCCTCTAAATACTGAAAAATACTAAAGTCAAGGAAATTTAAAAGTTGTGAAATAAGAATTCTTTATTATAGGAGAGCCCATCGTAAGATGGGCTGTTTCTGTTAGGACATAGACTTTTTTGTATATTCCTATAAAGTTAGAAAGAATAAAATTCTACCTTTCTAGGTTGTGAAATATCTTCAAGACAAAGTGCATTTCTTGTGCTTTGAATACTTAGTTTAATTTTCTTTTCTAATAGAACAGTTTATCTGAAATACCTAATCCACATTACTGGAAATAGAAGATATTAGAGTTTATTATTCAGCTTTTAGTCACCATACCAAAGTATCTAAGATAAATACTTATGAAGAAAAGTTTGTTCTGCCTTATTATTTTGGATATTCACAGTCCAACATGGGGCAGACTCCATTGATTCAGCCACCTGGTGAAGCCAGGGCATGGCAGAATGAATGATCACAGGGAAAATCAGGAAACAGAGAAGGAACCTGAGCCTGACTGAGGGAACACCCATAGTGACCTAAAACTTTCCATGAACCCTACCTCTGACATACCACAGCTGCATTGGGTTTCCTCTCTCCTGCTACCATTATCTTATGATTTTGATATTTGATGGTGTGCATGAGGTTGGGATCCATAACCTATTCAAACCCTAGCATACAGTTTTATCAACTTTAATTGCCTTTCCATTTTAATTGGCTTATTTCACCAAATTTAAAGGCACAATTTGAGGAGTTTCAACAATTTTGTGTGATTGTAGAACCATAACCAAAAATGTCACATAGAAAATTTTCATCAGTAAAAAAAGTTTATTGGTAATGTTTGTCATATGTAAAACCTGAATGCATTATGTTTGAGTTAAAATCATAATATACTTTTCATATTCATGCATTCTTTAAATTTATTACATTAATAAAAAATTTCTAAAAAATGCTTTTTGTCCTCTTCTATATGATTTCAAAACATAGTACTGTTTTGATTATCTATGCAAGAGAATGAAAAAGTCTATAACATATAGAATCATATTGAGTCCACTGATGAAATTGAATCCTTCACAAGAATGCCCAAGCAGATTATTATGTAAACCAAAAGAGAAGATTTTTGTTAGGAGAAGACAGTCAACATCATTGTGAGCATGTAACAGTAGGCACTTACAAATATTACCCAATTTTGTACCAAAACACAAGATAATTATTTTTTCACCCCTATGGCTCATTAATATATAGAGAGGCTCAAAGAGAATGGATAAAGTTTCCTGAGTTACTGGTTAGTTAATGATAAAACGGAGTTACAAATACATACTTTCTATTCTTTCATGATTTTCCAGTGCACCTTAGGTAAAACAGACAATAAAGTCTTTAAAAATAGAAGCTCTATAGGGATGTGTGTGTGTGTGTGTGTGTGTGTGTGTAAGCTTTGAGTCCACAAGCATGTGTTCAGTGTGAATACATATATGAATAAAATGTTGAGCAAAATAGACAGGAATATTACCTTCATTCTAGACAGGGTTACAGAAGAGTAAATAGGCAACAACAATGGGATCAATATGGTGTATATGGGGAGGAGGTAGAGGATACACAGGGAACATAGAGAATATGCCCCAACCTAGTCATGTAGGGTCTTTGAAGGTTTCTTAGAGGAAATAGCATCCAAGCCAAAATTTATAAAGCAATTAGGTGTTATCTAGGTTAAGTAAGTGAGTGGTAGATGTTAGGTATGAGTTCTTGGAAAACAGAATTAAATGTGTAAAATCATTGGAAATAAAGAGTAATGTTTTCTAGGAATTTCAAGAGAAAAGAGAGGCTGTGAAAAGAAACTAGCAAAGCAAGTAATCAGTAGGGAATATGAGAATAGATACACTCCAAAGAATGCTCCTTTGGATAGCATGGGTCTGTTTGAATTACATTTAGGGGTATACTATCTGTAGTCATTGTATATTGTCTGGAGTAGCTTTAATCAAGTAAGGAATTGCTATTTTAGACAACAGTAAGTCAGGCATTCTAAATCTTAGATAGTTGGTCAAGGCTAGATAATTATTCTATCTGTTTACCATCCTTACTATGTGGTGCTTTTATGCAATGACTGTTTTACTTCCATATGTTGAGTCTGCATTCTGTTTAGGAAAAAGTAGGAAAAGCAGAGAGCAAAATACAATGTCTCAATTGTTTCTTTTTAAATCATGAAAAGAGAGTACTTTTGCAAGCCATAATGAATAACCATCCAATCACATATCATTAACTACGTATGTGTCACAAAATTATCCTTAGCTGCAAAGGAGTCTGCCAAATTTAGATTTGTTTTTTAATTCGACAAATCTGTACTTTTTAGTAAAACACTAAATAAACATCTAGTAATGTTCACAATCCCACCATATGAACTATTGAGTAAACAATTGTTGAAAAATTTTTCAGAGAATACTGAATAAATACTAGCATAGATTCCTACAGACTTACTTTTAAAGGGTACAGTTTAAAAATTTGTCAAGGGACTCCAAATCCCCTTAAGCTGGGTGGTAAAAATGCCATCTTGAGTGTTAAAGTGAACATATAAATAGTATTAAGTGTTAAAGTCATCATATAAATAGTATCAAGTGTCTAGTAATAATAATAGATAGAATTAAAAAGGAGAGAATGTTCTAACATGGGAAGCAGTCCACACAGCAGACTCATAGAATGACAATCACTTTAAGTAACTCTCTGAACTCAGAATCAACCCTTAAGGCTTCCTGGTCTGGCTGAAAAGCCCACAAGAGCATTTCAGGCATAGAAAGCCAAGACACTATGGCAAAAAATGTTCTACATGAAGGAACTCTGTGAGAGAGACCCAAGTGGAAAGAAGTGGCCATCAAAGAAGGATGTACTTTTCTCTAAAGGGAGGAGAGAACTTCCACTTTGTTTATAGCCTTGTCTAAATACTGATGGAGTTTGTGGATTCTAAAGGCTTCCATAGCCTAGGCAGCTCATGTCACTTGGGTGGTCACTGACATCATACATAAGAGTGTTAATTGTTAAATTAAAAACAAGAGTCACTGTGCACTAACTCCCCATGCAGGAACTCTGTTCTCAATAAGTTGTATTATGAGAGTTATCTGTGATACTTGTTCTCAAGCGATTTTTATTGTGTGTGTGTAGGTGTGTGCAAATTGTTGAAATCTTTATTTGGTATAGAGTTGGTCTTCTGTGTACAAAATAAATGAAAATGATAGAATGGAACTGGGAATGGGAGAAGGAGGAGGAGGAGAGGTGGGAGTGTGGTAGGAGGGTGGGTATGGTGGGAAGAATAACTGTATTACTAAAGTTGTACCAATGAAATTTGTATTCCTTAAAAAATTAGTTAATTAATTAAAATAAATAAAAATAAAATATATGAAAGATGAAATCCATACTAGGAATAGGTAGACCTCTCCTACTTTCAGAGATCAGGATTCTTGGTGGTAAAAATTATTCACCTAATTCATTGCTCAGGATATTTTTCTGTTTCATCATGATCATAAGGAATTACTTTTATTCTTTGTGGTGAAAAGATTTTTTTCATTTCTTCTGTAAGGACTCTTCTGCCTTTGTAGGATATCCTAACACAGGGATTACACATGAGAAATACTTCATCTTGTCTGAACCCTGAATATTGTGTGGGGAGATTCCCTTGGATTTCTTTCTCTTAACTATTAGTTAATCCTATTCATAGCTCTCATTCTATTAGGCTCCTTTCCTCTTGTTCTGTGTTGACTACTTGCTTCTCCATTAGAACAGTGAGTTTATTATCTTTAGAAATGATAAAATTTTGCCAAAGATAATTTAGAACTTCAGTAGCCTCTTCGGAAAATTTGAGAACTCTTGAAATAGCTCATCTAAGACCTCTCTCTTCCCATCATCCCTGCTTCTATGGCAAGACTAACAAATTACCAAGTCAGAAATATAGATACTAATGCTGCGTTTCCTTCATATCCCTTTTATGCGTACCATCTAATAAGCAAAGAAGTTTCAATTAATTCTCCCCTTAAATAGATTTTGAGACTCTCCAAAAATTCACACTTCAACATATTCGGTGCATCATTCTCCCTGGAGAAAAGCAGCAGCAGAAGCCAAGTCATAAGACATTGCTCTCATGGGGATGGAAGACTGTGCAATAGGTAACCCATCCATGCTGGCAGATCAACATGGATATAAGAAAAGTGATTTTTGTAATTGAATTAGATGAAAGAATGTTAGAGGAGTGATTTGCTTGATAACAGTGAGCCTAGTAAGACACTCAGAAACTTCAAGCTGTGTTGGTCAGTTTTTCATCACTATAACAAAATACCTAACACAAGGTATTTCTAAAGGAAGGAGGTTTATCTTGGCTCACAGATTTGGAGACTTACAGTCCATGATCAGGCTGGCCTCATTCGTTTGGCCAGCTGCTGAGACTGGAGGGTGGTGGAGTGTGGGTGGAGGAAGAATCACATGGTGAGCTAAGAAGCAGAGAGAACAATTGACTCCAACTACAGTTTTTATAATCAACCCTCTTTCAAAGACTATTTCGCAAGGGCACACTCCTAATGATCTAAGTCTTCCCAGTAGGCAAACCTGCTAGATGCTGTAATTGGATCAGGTCATCACTCTTTAAGTACCTTGAATCCATTACTTTAGTACTTACCTGTCTGCATGAGTTTGGGGGTCACATCCTATTCAAACCATAGCTCCAGCTATGATGAAATAGTCTTTCTCATGCAACTGGAAATTTGAAGTCACTGACACAACAATAGAGTTAACTTGTCATTGAAAATTTCAAGTATATGAAATTGAGGGACTGAAACTCTCCATTCCTTGAAAGGCATTGAGATACTCATAGTCAATGGGTGGCACAGTAGGTTAAGCTACTACCAGCAATGCCTGAATCCCATATGAGCACCAGTTCAAGCCCCATCTGCTATATTTCAGATGTATTTCCCTGCTAATGTGCCTGGGAAAGCATCAAAAGATAGCCCAGGTGCTTTGGCCCCTGCTACACATATGGGAGATCCAGCTGGAGTTTAAGGCTCCTGACTTTGGCTTGGCCCAGACCTGGCCATTGACCAGTGATGCCTGTTGAGGTTGATTCATTCTGAGAGGAGGAGCATGGTGGGGCCAAGAGGTGCAGAGTCACCACGCAGACCCCGGGAGTTGGGTGAAAGCGGGCTGGAGGCGAGCAGCCCGCAGACTCCTTTATTTCAGTTAGTACAGCGGCTTAAATAGCCAAGGCAGCCAATCTGGTTAAGGGGCGGTCTATGCCCTAGCCAATCACAGCCTGCCAGGCAGGCTCTGTTGCCAGATGGTTTGCCAGATAGTTTCCCAGGGGGTTTCCGAAGCCACTCCTGAGTAACTGATAGTCACTTGCCAGCAGCCATCTTGGCATGACCTTCTGATTCCACAACAGACGCTACTTGGGGAATAGTAGATGGAATCTCTCTCTCTCTCTCTCTGGAACTCTTTGCCTTTAAAATAAACAAATAAGTAAATCTTTAAAAAAAAAAAAAGGAAGATGATCATAGTCAATGCTTGCTTCTCTTTTTTAGTACCTGGACCATCTCTTCTACACAATATATAGAGCACTGCTGGAAAGGAAGACATTTATGAGGCTTTAATTTACCATGAAATGTGAAGTTTACAGTTTAATTTTTGAATGATAATCTGTTATCCTCATTTATAAGAAATTTAATTTTTTAAATTCCAACTTCTTTTAAAAAGAACCCCTTCAGTCCTGATATATTTATGTAGATACCAGAAAATTATAAACTGTGTTACTTATGGCAAATGAATTTGCTTTATTCTTTTCTCAAGTTTTTTAAAATTAAAAACCCAGAAACCTATGTATTCTGTAAGAAATGACGTGAGATGTTTTCATCTTCCAGAGATAGGTATCAAAGCCTAATGAACTGTCATGTGATGACTTATCTTTCTTTCCCACTCAGCAAAGCAATTATTTCATGCCTTCTATTTTTTGCTAAAATTTTCAGTGTTGAGGCCAGTGTTGTATCACAGCAAAGTAAGTCACTGCCTCTGACATGGACATCCCATATGGGAATACCAGTTAGAGTCCCAGCTTCTCTGTTTCTGATCCAGCTCCCTATAAATGCACCTAAGACAGAAATGGAAGATGTCCAAAGTACTTGTGTCCCTGAAACCTACATGGAAGACCCAGATTGAGTTCCAGGCTCCTGGTTTCATCCTGGTCCAGCTGTGGTTGCTAGCTATTGTCCATTTGGAAAGTGAATCAGCAGATGGAAGATCTCTTTCTCTATTTCTCTTCCTCTTTCTGCCTATCACTCTGCCTTTCAAATAAATGAAATAAATCTTTAAAAATTTGTATTTTCTGGGATTGACGTAAGAAATATCACAGACATAGTGATTTAAACAATGGAAATTTATTTTCTCACAGTTCTGTAGGCTAGAAGTCTGAAATCAATTATTTGATTGGGTTGGTTTCAACTGGGCCTCTTACCAGGGCTTATAGATGATCACCTTTGTCTTCTCCCTTTGCCTTTACATGCTTTTTTCTCTGACTCTTGAACGCACCCTACACTGTACTCTATTACTTCATTCCTTTGCTCCCATTCAAGCCATCTTAGTACAATCTCCTATACATGCTGTCCACATTTTCTCACCACACATTCACATCTCCACACTCTCCAATTTGGCTTGTGCCCATGCAATTCCATAAAGTTAAATGTATTTGGTAACCCCTTTATTTTTAATACAGTTACCTACCTTATCCCCATGATGTCTACAAAAAGATATTTTAGTTATACAGCATGTATGCCAGCCTACCTCTACCATGCAGCAGATGAATATCTGTGGTAGGGTTGAACCCAACCCAATTTTAGTGTTGGATGATGTTTAGTTTATTGACCTTCTTGCCCTTTCCATAGTGATTGGTTCAATACAAAGTATAGATGTATGTCAATCAGTACATGACATTTACTTGGATGTACTGGTGGGATTTTTTTTTATTGATACTTAGAAGTAATCTCTCTCTTTGAGGTTAGTATAAAAGCATGGAACCCTGTGTTGTACTAACACCCATTTTGTGACAAAACTGACACCCTCCTTGGAATAGCTACCCCATGGAAGGGGGCATCGATGATAGAATTTCAGAGAAGGAGAATCAGAGTCCTGATAGAATCAAGCCTGAAGCTTTCTGAATTTCAGAACTTCTTCCACAAATACTTTTTTGTTAGATTGCACTAAATTACTGGTAACTGAGAGCATATTAGCTGAGTCAACACTCTACTTGACGATCTAGCTCCTCACTTCTCTCTTACAGTCAATCTCTTCAACTGGACTACCAAATATTTCAGTTCTCGTTCTCTAAGATGTGATGCTGGGCCTTGCATCTTTCTTTTTTTTTCAACTTTTACTTAATAAATATAAATTTCCAAAGTACAACTTTTGGATTATAGTGGATTTTCCCCCTTTAACCTCCCTCCCACCCTCAACCATCCCATCTCCCACTCTCTCCCATCCCATTCTTCATCAAGATTAATTTTCAATTATCTTTATATACAAAAGATCAACTTAGTATATACTAAGTAAAGATTTCAACAGACTGCACCCACACAGACACACAAAGTATAGAGTATTGTGTGAGTAGTAGTTTTACCGTTAATTCACATAGTACAACACATTAAGGACAGAGGTCCTACACAGGGAGAGGTGCACAGTGACTACTGTTGTTGATATAACAATTGACACTCTTGTTTATGATGTCAGTAAGCACACGAGGCTCTTGTCATGAGCTGCCAAGGCTATGGAAGCCTCTTGAGTTCACAAACTCCAATCTTATTTACTTGCATCTTTCTTTACAAACATTCAGGTGATATGTGGTGGGGCTATGAGTCAAAATTGCCAAAGAGATTGTGTATGGACTGGGCTTTAGGTGGCAGTCTAAAGGTATGTAAGAGAAAAGGAATGGCTGCAAGGGGATTGCTTTCAGAGACTGATGTCTCATAGCAATCAACATACTTGTTGCTTATTTGTGTGAGGGGAATTGAAATGGGAAGTAGCTAAACAACAAATTAAAAATTCTTGTACTCCTTATGTCTTGATAGTATTTCATTTTGTTTTGATTCTTTGATAAGTAAAAATATGATCAAGTTTCTATTATATTTTATATGTAAAATATTACTGTGGTAGCTGTAATGAGAAAAGCCTGGAGGGGGCAAACAATGGAGGGAGTTAAGTCAGGAGGTAGCCCAGGGAAGAGATGAGGTCAGATTGCTAGGGTCTGGACATATCTGTTAAAATTCAAGCTGATTGCCATGGCCTACAAATTCCTGAGTTAGAACTCTAGAAAGATTTTCAGATGAACTTTGCTCTCCTTTCTTCCTTGTACCTAGCTACACTGGGCTTATGGTTCCTAACTGGATCATAAGGTTGCTTTTCAGGTGAAAGCAGTCCTGAACAGCTGTTCTGAACTCATTATTTCTCCATCCCTTGTCCCCCATCATTGCATCCTGTTTGTTTACAGTATAGCTATTATCTTAGCTATGTAACTACTTAGTTAAGCTTTTGTTTACTTATTCTTTACCTATTTCCTGTCATATTCCTGAATTTGGAGAGATATTTGGGAAAATAGAGCACACATCTCCTTTTCCTACCATTGTATATCCAATAATTCGTGGCAAATAGGAAGTGCTTACCAGATGTTTGTTGAATAAATGAGTGATTGGTGTAGTTAATTATTTCCAGAAATTTCTTTACTATCATTATGTTTCCAGTAGTGAATCAAAAGTAATTTCTGTTCAAGGTACAAATTCTAAATCTAGGATTGAACAGTCAAGTTTCAGGTTGTGTTCATGCTTAAATCTGGATTAGTGTGCATTGATAAGAAAGCTTAGTATTGCTTATTTATCAATAATTCATCTTTTAACAGAATTCTGATATACCAATGTCAAAGTCTCCCAAATTTCACTGTAAAAGGTGGGTATTGATTCTTTTCCTTGATAAGAAAGTAAATTGAAGGGACTGATGCTGTGACACAATGGTAGAGCTGCCATCTGTGACACCAGAATCCCGTGTGGGAACCAATTCAAGTCTTGACTGCTTCACTTCACATCCGGATCCCTTCTTAATGGCCTGGGAAAAGTAATAGAAGATGGTCCACGTGCTTGGGCCCCTGTTACCCGCATGGGACCTCTGGAAGAAGCTCCTGGTTTCAAGCTGGCCCAGCCCCAGAAATTGTGGCCATCTAGAGTGAACTAGCACAGGGAAGATCTCTGTCCCTGGAAACACTATTTTAGACCTTATAGAAGATGAGTTGATATCAAGGAAAAAAAATATTTTCAGAAAGTAGTTCTCTATGACAGCCTTGAGTGTGTTTTCAGTTGAAAGGATGAGACCACTTAATGAATACTGATAAACAATAAAGGATATTTGCTGTGCTTCAGAAATTCAAAATATTTCTTATAAATGAAATTGAACAATCCCGTTTAATTAGTCAGTTGGCTATGAAATAAAATGATATGTCAGATTATTAATTGTAAAATATGAACCATATTAAAATGTTTCAGAAGTTCCCTGAAGATCTGGAATTGCAATGACATTTGTTACATCAACCCTAATTGCCTTATGCCAGCATTTTCCAATGTGTTGAATAGAGCAGTGGCTTCCTGAGTACTATTGAGGAAATGACAGCCAAATGCATCTTGGGGCTGTGAACTAGTTAGACACATGTGCTTCAGAGGCAAAAATCCTGGTCCGGTATACAAGCTCACATTACCCAAGAATAACATTTTTATTTGGAAAGGATAGGTTGGGACTGTTTTCTTCAGAAGAAATCTGGATGTGGCAAGTGTTTATGAGTAACGAATGAATACTTACCACTCAAAACAATTTCCCATTGATATTAAAAATTAGCGTGTACATAGGATTACAAATGTAGTTAATAATAATAATATTTATTATATTAGTGTACATTAGAAACAAAATCAATATTATTTTAATTAACTTAATTTTAACAAGTATTTATTGAATATCTAATACTTGACAGATTGGTGTTTTAATTCTAGGTGTTTTAATTCAGCAAATAAAACAAAGGTACAAAACTCCTACCTTTTTTAGTGGGTGGAATTTAGTCAAGAAGAATAAATATGGAGTGTATCAGGTGGTGATATGGGCAAGAAGGAAAAATGAAGCTGGGTTGGAGTTAGAATGACAGCAGTAGTGAAATTACTGTTTTAAGTATGATAGTAAGAAAAGTCCTCGCTGATAAGGTAATATTTGAACAAAGATCACAAAGAAGGGAGGAAATTATATACCTGGAGAAGAGCAGAGGCAGGAACAGTGAATGTAAAGTCCATGAGGTGGCGCAGTTCTTGACATTTCATGGAGATTTGCAAGGGGATGAGTGACAACAATGAGATCAGAGAGGTGGCTGGAAATCATGGCACCAGATTATCTCCAGATACTTGTACAGAGTGACTTTTAATCCAACAAGGATGGCAAACTCCAGAAATCCATCAGGGCAGAAGACTTTCTCATGTTTCGAAGGAATTATCCTGGCTATTGTATGTAGAACATACATAGGAGGGCAAAGGTGGAGGTGGGAACACCAATAAGGAGGTTATGATAATAATCTGCAGCAGATGATGGTGGATTAGACAGACGTAGAAGTAGTGATATTGCTGGAAAACTCCCACAGATGGAAACAGCTGAATGTCCTAGACAATTACTTGTTAAGGTTTGGGTTGTAGGTTCCTGTATCCCAAGCCACACCTAATTTGGCCAGGGATTACTGCCCAAGGTTAAAGTGGATATAATGAGTCATAAGATTGTATGAAGAAAGGCCAATCTTCTTTAATTTAGCTATTATGAGACTAAAGAGGAACCAAGGCAATGAGTCCATGACCTGTGGTATAGCATTTAGAAGAATTTTATGGGCATTAACTAAAATGATAAAAATTACATAATGAATAAACTTGAAGAGAGGTAGAAATTAGGAGTTCAAATTGGTATCTATTAAATTTGAGCAGTCTATTAGATATCCAAGTGTGGACGTTGAATAGGCAGACTTTTACTCTGAGAGGAACGGGAAAACACTGGGAAATTCATCTCAGTGAAGAATCTCTCATATTTTTAAATAATCATCCTGGATGTACTATTGTCATTGAATTTCAGAAAAATCTAGGTAGACTATTAAAAAAATGTGGGAGTTGTCAGTTTATAGATCTTACTTAAATCTGAGATGTAATGAACTAATGCAAAGTGTAAAGGTTAGAGAAAAAAATCTAAAGATCGAGTCTGCAGTATTCCTATGTTTTCAGTTTAGGAAAATGAAGGGGGGTCAGAAAACAGACACAAAGAGCAACAAGTGAGTTTCAAGATTCTGGTTAAAAACATGAACACACTGTAAACGCACTACCTTAGTCTGTTTTCTGTCTCTATATCTTAAACTGCAGCCTGGGTAAGTTATAAAGAATAGAGGTTCATTTAGCTCGCAGTCATAGGGTGTAGGAACTCCAAGAGTTTTATCCCAGCAACTGGCGAGGGTCTTCTTGTGGCTTTATAACATAGCAGAGGGCATCCCATAGTAAAAGGGACCAAGTATGCATTCCCCTTCCTCTTCCTGTAAACTCACTAATGCCATAAATGCTCCACCTTCGTGACCTCATCTAATTATGGCCCAAAGACCCCACCTGCAAATTCCATTAATACACAGATTTAGAGATTAAGTTTCCAACAGTGAACTTTTGGAAGACACACTCAAACCAAAGCATACAGATATATGTGTGAGGATAGCTGATCACTATGCTGAAATTATGCAATATTTAATATTTGAATCCATGGATAAATAATTATATTAGATTCATAGAAGAAGATATTCATTCTATGTATATATTTTTGTTTCTATAAAAGCAAAATCTGCTAATTGTTTTGGAAGATAGTAAAAACATGCTAATGAGTTTTAAGGTTAATTTGAGTGAATCAGATAAATTATTACTCAAAGCAAATCTAAAATCTCTCTGATAAACTACTATTAACACAAGAATTAACAAAGATTTCCAAATTCTCTTGGGAAAAATTAATTTCATGGTCTTAATTTTTCTGATCAGTATGTTCCCTGAGGGATAAGTGTGAGCAGTTTTGGGTTGTCATATGCTTAAATTTTGATTTTACCTAAAAGTATTATCAGAATAATAGTGGAAACAACAAAGAAAGCATGATTTCAATTCTACAGAAAACCAATTTGGTTAGGATTGTCACTTAAAAAGATGACTGTGTGTCTTTCATTTGAAGGTAAAGCATTAGGAATATTTCATCCCAGAAAATGAAAGTGGAATTGAGATGCATTTTGATGTCAGAGCTAGATGGTTCTTTTTTTTTTTTTTTTTGAGTGCTGCAAAATGAGGTTAGCATTTTCATCTACTCGTAAGTTTTAGAGCTAATTTAATGTACACTCAGATGTGAGTACTTTGTCATGGACTCCACTCCTTTCAGCGCATCATTCTTTGGATTATCTTTTTTTTTCCCCATAGCTGAAACATCTACATAACACACTGGAATATTCTAAATGTTCTGAGATGTTTAATAAACTGAATTGGCCTGTGTTTGCCCTTTGAAGAAAATGCACTTCATTTTTTTAATCTCTTGTGTGACTGAATTTTGTATAAGTGTGAACAGAAAAATATATAAATTGTAGGACTTTAAAGAAGTCACTGTTTATTGGGAAAGACACATGGATTTATAACATACGGTAAAACATGTGCCATCAGTGATAACGTCATAATACATACAAGTTCTGTGGGGAGCAGAATATCTTTGTTGGTACGTCCTAGTCCATATCCTGGAACTCAATACATTTTCAGAATGTTTCAGGAATAGTCCTGCCTGGTGGCATTGGAAAACATTCTATAGGATGTGTCTATAAGCTGGTTCTTGAAACATTGGGGGATTTTCAAAATGTAAAGAAGGAAGGATTGGGACATTTAGTCAGAGAAATGGAAAAAAAAAAAAGAGTGTGAATAAGGACCAAGAAGTTTTGAGGTGCAAGCCCTCTTTGTAGAGCTTTGAGTATAGCGCCTGGTTCTTGTGCAACGGAGCGAGAAGAGGAAATCACTGTGGTCAGATTGTCAAGGGGCGCCTGCTATGCCTCAGTTCTAGGGAGTTTGATCTTATACTACCAGCCATGCAGAAGTGCAAAACGTTTTTAAAAATAATACTGAAATTTTGCTTATATGAATCATTTTGAGCAAGATGTTGAAAAATTTTATCATAATTTCTGACTAAAATATTTGAGTTAATACACATATTTTTATAAAAATGGTGCTAGAAGGGAGATGTGACAGTCTGTCTGATAGACTAACTATACTAATTCCTTCCTTTTTTTATTTGTTTCCCATAAATTCATTCCAGAATCCTAAAACCCCAAAGGGATGATATAAGGATGTGGGAACTTTCTGAAGTAATTGGGTTTAGATGAGGTCCTTAGGGTGGATCTTCTATAATGAGATGTGGGCTCTTAAAAGAAGAGAAAGAAACTAGAATTCTCTCTCCGTCTCTCCATGTGATGATACAATGAGAAGACAGCCAGGAAAAGGGTTCTCAGCAACGGTGAATCTGCCACTGTCTTGATCTTGGACTTCCAAACCTTAACTGTTACTGAAGCCACCCAATCTATGTTACTTTGATACAATAGCATAAGCTAAGACAGTGTCCCGTAATTCCTTCTTCCTCACTTCCTTTTCTCACATCTCTACTGAATGAGCTTGGAAGACCAATTGCCCAGAGGACTTTTTATTATTATTATTATTATTTGAATTATAGAGGTCTCTTCTTCAAAGAAATAGGGAACCACTAGGGAGAAATACAAGTGCTAGGATGAATGTCAGTGCCCAGGATATTGTTTGACCTTGGGGCCATGTCTCAATCTACCTATAATAATGTGAATGCTAAATCAACTCACAAAGACAGAGCTTTGTGATAGAGATCTGATTCATAAGAAGGAGTGGGCAGGGGAGAATTAATTGGCAAGTTGAATCTAATATCACTGGAAAGGGTTGATTCTGAGTTTGGGCCTTTCTGCTTTCTGGGAACTGAGGCTGCTTCCAGTCAAATATTAACTGATAAGCATTTCACTGTTGTAGACTTCCTGAACAATATTATTTGTGCTACACACTAGCTTTCTTGCTTTTTTCTTCCTATGAATTTAAAACTTCGGAACATCTTAGGCAGAATGTGTTATTTGATCAGCCTCCAGAAAAAATCTTGGGCACCGAGTCTCTGTTCATTCCCAATTATCCCCCATGGGCCTTTTCTCCTGGGTTTTGCTTTTGTTTTGTTTTGCTTTAATAAATCTGAATACAGTGACTCTTACGAAATAGTCTAGTGAGTCAATGAACCTGGGCATGCTCAGGTTCAAAATAGGATCTAACAGAAAAGAACAGGTCTACAAATATAATCCACATCAGCTATTCAGAAAGCCAACTGAGTCTTCCATTTTAAATTCAAACCAAATGAATGAAGAAATGCATTAGCATAAAAAAGATGAAGACATACTAACAAAACAAGTTATCTAACCAAAACATCTAGATAATCCAAAGAAGAAAAACTTGAAAATAAGAAAAGACAGTATCTGTTGTAATTAAATTGAAAAATATTTGAGAAGATGTTTAGCCCTCCCTCCCAAAAAAACCTTCAAAAAGGCTAAAACAGAAAAAAAGAAAAATTTTGGAAATTAAACATAAAACTGAGTCACTTTTAAAATACTTTCAAGGATTTATTCCTAACACAGAGAAAAGAACAAAGGAATGGGAAGTTTGAAAGAAATTATCAGTTATAGAATATTGAACTCAAGAGGTTCAAAATGCCATGAGTAAGAGTTCTAGAATGTGAGAAAAATAGAGAGAATAAATTATCAAAAAGATCATGGAAGAAAAGTTCCTAGAGTTGAAAGGAGATACCAGGCTTCAAAGTGCTCACTATGAACAGAATAAATGAAGATCCTCCAATAGAACATTCATTGTGAAATTTCAAAACACCAAGGGTGAAGAAATAGTTTTAAAAGTTTACACAATAAAGGGGAAAGTTACTTAGAAAAGAAAGGTATCACATTGATACCTCATAAGAAAAATTAATTTCGGGAAGAAAAAAGAGTAAATCCTCTAAATCTCCTGTTGAAACTGTTTTCACCTGTATTATGTATCCAAACTGTTAATCAAATATATGAGTAGTAGATCAAAAGCACTAGGTATGACCTGACCTAAAAATCAAAACAGTGGAAAAATACAATTTTATTTTCATATCAATATTTGATTACCCTTCTAAAACTAATGTTTAAAATTTTTCACATCAACATATTCAAGTATGATAATTTCCATTGTGGTTATTAGAAAACCATTAGGAAAAAGATTTTCATAACTTAACATTGTTATTTGATGTAATTACTAAGTACTTGTATTTCAAAAAGAAATTTTCTAGAAATGTTTTATTTATTGCTGTTTTTAAAAATCAATTTAGACTACAAAAACCGTGACTCATATTTTGTGCCTGATTTCATTTGCCAGTTCAGTTGACAATTGCATAGCTTTTAAAAAATAATTGGTGTTGGCACTTTAGGAATTGAAATACTGTGGACAAGATGGATAGACCAATGAAACAGAATTGAAACACCAGAAATCAACCCAAACATCTACAGCCAACTTATATTTGATCAAGGATCTAAAACCAATTCCTGGAGCAAGGACAGTCTATTCAATAAATGGTGCTGGGAAAACTGGATTTCCATGTGCAGAAGCATGAAGCAAGACCCCTACCTTACACCTTACACAAAAATCCACTCAATGTGGATTAAAGGAAAAGGAAACCTGTTGAAGTGGAATGGACACTATGGGAAATGGTGACTTGATCAGCATAGCCCTGACTGTTAATGAACACTTAACACATTATCCCTCTTAGTAGTTGTTTTGTCTGTTCTACGTAATATGACTGGTTTAATTCTGTAATTAATACACAGTTATTCTTAAGTGTTGAAATTTAACTGAAATGTGATCCCTGTTAAACATAAGAGTAGGAATAAGAGAGGGAAGAGATGTACAATTTGGGACATGCTCAAGCTGACTTGCCCCAAATGGTAGAGTTAGAAACATACCAAGGGACTCCAATTTAATCCCATCAAGGTGACATGTACCAATGCCATCTCACTAGTCCAAGTGATCAATTTCAGTTCACAATTGATCATAATGAAAGGACTAAGAGTCAAAGGGAGCACATAAGCAAGTCTAGTACCTGCTAACACTAACCGATAGAATAAATAAAGGGGAGAGTGATCCAACATGGGAAGTGAGGTACCCAGCAGACTCATAGAATGGCAGATGTCCTAAATAGCACTCTGGCCTCAGAATCAGCCCTAAAGGCATTCGGATCTGGCTGAAAAGCCCATGAGAGTATTTCAGGCATGGAAAGCCAAGACACTCTGGCAAAAGATCTCTGTGAGTGAGATCCCAGTGGAAAGAACAGGTCTTCAAAGAAGGAGGTACCTTTCTCTGAAGGGAGGAGAGACCTCCACTTTGACTATGACCTTGTCTAAACAAGATAAGAATCAGAGAACTCAGAGGGCTTCCATAGCCTTGGGAACTCATGACTGGAGCATAGGGAGATTACTGATGCCATAGACAGGAGTGTCAATTGGTAAAGTCAACAACAGGAGTCACTGTGCACTTACTCCTCATGTAGGATCTCTGTCCTTAATGTGCTGTGCATTGAGATTTAATGCTATAACGAGTACTCAAACAATATATTTCACTTTGTGTTTCTATGGGGGTGCAAACTGTTGAAAGCTTTACTTAATGTATACTAAACTGATCTTCTGTAAAAAAAAAAAAAAAAAAAGAAAAGAAAAGAAATTATCAACTCCCAACTTGACTCTCACTGGGATTAAACATGACAATAGGTCTGATCTGATTTCATCATCATTTAAAAAAAATCATCTATTATTCCTCACTTTATGTTTCTGTGTGGGAGCAAACTGTTGAAATCCTTACTTAATGTATACTAAGCTGATCTTCTGTATATTAAGATAATCGAAAATGAATCTTGATGTGAATGGAAGGGGAGAGTGTGGGGAGCAACCGGACTAGACTGAGTTACTGGAATTAAGACTTATTCTATGCATCTGCTCTCCCACAATATGGCGCTGGGAGAGAAGTAAACAGCTTCCGCACAGCTGCCTCCAGTTCAACTAATAAACTGTAGGACTTGCTCCTGATTGGAGGAGAGCGGCGTGCTCGGCGTGTGGGCAGCCGAGTTAGGATTGGCGGAGGAGGACTATAAAGGAGGAGAGAGACGGCATTCACCAGGAACATCTATGGGGAACATCTAAGGGAACCCGTGCAGCCCCCGAGAAGAGCCGGCCGGCGGTGTGCCGCTCCCCTGCGGAAGTGGGGAATGTGGCCAGGGGGAACTGCCCTTCCACGGAGGTGGAAGGGATAGTAGCCAACCCGGGAAGAACCAGCAGCAAACCCGGGGAGGGCCGAGCAGACGAAAGAACAGCGCAGGGTCCTGTGTTGCTCCTCCATGAAGAGGGGGAGCGACAGAGAGGGAGTGGGAAAGGGGAGGGCTGTGGGTGGGAGGGACGGTATGGGGGGGAAGCCATTGTAACCCATAAATCGTACTTTGGAAATTTATATTCATTAAATAAAAGTTAAAAAAAAAAAAACCTAAATCTACGACCTGACACCATCAAGTTATTAGAGAACATTGGAGAAACCCTTCAAGATATTGGCACAGGCAAAGAATTTCTGGAAAAGACCCGGGAGGCACAGGCAGTTAAAGTCAAAATCAACTATTGGGATTGCATCAAATTGAGAAGTTTCTGTACTGCAAAAGAAAGTCAGGAGAGTGAAGAGACAACCGACAGAATGGGAAAAAATATTAGCAAACTATGCAACAGATAAAGGGTTAATAACCAGAATCTACAAAGAGATCAAGAAACTCCACAAAAACAAAACCAACAACCCACTTAAGGGATGGGCTAAGGACCTCAATAGACATTTTTCAAAAGAGGAAATCCAAATGGCCAACAGGTACATGAAAAAATGTTCAAGGTCACTTGCAATCAGGGAAATGCAAATGAAAACCACAATGAGGTTTCACCTCACCCCGGTGAGAATGGCTCACATACAGAAATCTACCAACAACAGATGCTGGCGAGGATGTGGGGAAAAAGGGACACTAACCCACTGTTGGTGGGAATGCAAACTGGTCAAGCCACTATGGAAGTCAGTCTGGAGACTCCTCAGAAACCTGAATATAACCCTACCGTTCGACCCAGCCATCCCACTCCTTGGAATTTACCCAAAGGAATTTAAATTGGCAAACAAAAAAGCGGTCTGCACCCTAATGTTTATTGCAGCACAATTCACAATAGCCAAGACCTGGAACCAACATAAATGCCCATCAACGGTAGACTGGATAAAGAAATTATGGGATATGTACTCTTTAGAATACTATACCGCAGTAAGAAACAATGAAATCCAGTCATTTGCAACAAAATGAAGGAATCTGGAACAAATCATGCTGAGTGAAATAAGCCAGTCCCAAAGGGACAAATACCATATATTTGCCCTGATTGGTGACAACTGACTGAACACCAAAAAGGAAACCTGTTGAAGTGAAATGGACACTATGAAAAACGGTGACTTGATCAGCATAGCCCTGACTGTTAATGAACAACTAATACATTATCCCTCTTAGTAGTTTTTGTCTGTTCTACTTAATATGACTGGTTTAATTCTGTAATTAATACACAGTTATTCTTAAGTGTTGAAATTTAACTGAAATGTGATCCCTGTTAAACATAAGAGTAGGAATAAGAGAGGGAAGAGATGTACAATTTGGGACATGCTCAAGCTGACTTGCCCCAAATGGTAGAGTTAGAAACATACCAGGGGACTCCAATTTAATCCCATCAAGGTGGCATGTACCAATGCCATCTCACTAGTCCAAGTGATCAATTTCAGTTCACAATTGATCATAATGAAAGGACTAAGAGTCAAAGGAAGCACATAAACAAGTCTAGTACCTGCTAATACTAACCGATAGAATAAATAAAGGGGAGAGTGATCCAACATGGGAAGCGAGATACTCAGCAGACTCATAGAATGGTGGATGTCCTAAATAGCACTCTGGCCTCAGAATCAGCCCTAAAGGCATTCTGATCTGGCTGAAAAGCCCATGAGAGTATTTCAGGCATGGAAAGCCAAGACACTCTGGCAAAAAAAATAAATAAATAAATAAATAAATCAACAAACCTAAATGAAAGATCTCTGTGAGTGAGATCCCAGTGGAAAGAACAGGTCTTCAAAGAAGGAGGTACCTTTCTCTGAAGGGAGGAGAGAACCTCCACTTTGACTATGACCTTGTCTAAACAAGATAAGAGTCAGGGAACTCAAGGGGCTTCCATAGCCTTGGGAACTCATGACTGGAGCATGGGGAGATTACTGAGGCCATAAACAAGAGTGTCAATTTGTAAAGTCAACAACAGGAGTCACTGTGCACTTACTCCTCATGTAGGATCTCTGTCCTTAGCGTGCTGTACATTGAGGCTTAATGCTATAACGAGTACTCAAACAGTATATTTCACTTTGTGTTTCTATGGGGGTGCAAACTGTTGAAAGCTTTACTTAATGTATACTAAACTGATCTTCTGTAAAAAAAAAAAAAAAAGAAGAAATTATCAATTCCCAACTTGACTCTCGCTGGGATTAAACATGACAATAGGTCTGATCTGATTTCATCATCATTTAAAAATCATCTATTATTTTTCACTTTATGTTTCTGTGTGGGAGCAAACTGTTGAAATCTTTACTTAATGTATGCTAAACTGATCTTCTATATATAAAGAGAATAGAAAATGAATCTTGATATGAATGGAGGGGGAGAGAGAGTGGGAAAGGGGAGGGTTGTGGGTGGGAGGGACGGTATGGGGGGGAAGCCATTGTAATCCATAAGCTGTACTTTGGAAATTTATATTCATTAAATAAAAGTTTTTTTAAAAAAGAAGTGCAAATAGTAAGGATTAGCATTTTTAGTACTTACCAATGAATCTTAGTCATTGCAATGAAAAATGGTGGTGTGCATTTTATTTTCATATCAATATTTGATGCACCTATAAGCATGCTCTGATCTGACAAAGCTATAAACCCTCTATCTCCAAATATCTTGCATCTATAATGAAAGCCTACATGATGTAATGAATAATACATTGGATTTTACCTATAAAATAGAGTTTCTAATCTAATCTGTCTCATGTATGACTTTAGGAAATCTATTTTAATCTTTAATGATTTTTTAATATGTAAAACATTATTTTACAATATTATTGAAAGATCACAGTGGACAACATGAACCATGAGGAATTTTACCATTAAACAGAGTTGAATATCATAGTCACTGACATGTTCCCAATTGGATTCATATCTTTGAATTAGGATTCTACATCTTGAGTTTTATTTTTCTCTGCTGGAAAATTCTTTTTTCAAGTGAAATCTTATGAAAATCCATTTAAAATTAGAGTCACTTTATGTCATTGTGCACTTGATTAAAAAGGACTGGTCCAGCTCATTTTTGCTTTTAAAGTCTGTAAAGTTTTCCTGCTTTTCTTATATATCCCTCAATGTTAATTATTCTTTAAGGTATATCCTTGGCATCTCCAGGCAGAATGAATAAATCATGGTCCAGTGTATTTATATATATATTATATATATGCTTATATAATATATTTATATATCTATATATTATATATTCATATATATTTATATATTATATATTTATACATATATTTATATTTATATATTATATATTTATACATATATTTTATATATAATGTATATATATATCCACTCTAAATTCCCCCAAGATATTTAACAAAGGGAACTTAGCTGAAGGAACTGGTTAGGTACAACAATAATAGTTATAAAACTTGCCCACAGAATTAGTTTCTTTTCCTTCTTTCCATTCTCATTTTGTATTTTTTTCTACGTTACAGATGCTTTTCTTTTACCATATTATATAATATATCCTTGTTTGGTTACCTTACTCGCTTATTAGACTTAGTTCAGTATAGTTTACATGCTTTTCAAAGAACACTTACAGGGTGGCTACTATGTCCAACCAGGTAGTTGTTTATGGTATACATAAAGATGAATAGGATGGAGCTCTGATCCTGTAGTCTTGGACTGATATTTTCAATATAGTGATGACATAGCCACTAGGAGACCAAGAAGAGGAGCAATCAGTCAAGCCTCTCACAGGAAAGAGTATTAAAAGACAAGCTGCTAGGGCCGGCGCCGCGGCTCACTAGGCTAATCCAGCATACGGGGTTCTAGTCCCGGTTGGGGCTCCGGATTCTGTCCCGGTTGCCCCTCTTCCAGGCCAACTCTCTGCTGTGGCCCGGGAGTGCAGTGGAGGATGGCCCAAGTGCTTGGGCCCTGCACCCCATGGGAGACCAGGAGAAGCACCTGGCACCTGCCATCAGATCAGTGTGGTGCGCCGGTCGCAGCGCGCTGGCCGTGGCGGCCATTGGAGGGTGACCCAATGGAAAAAGGAAGACCTTTCTCTCTGTCTCTCTCTCTCTCTCACTGTCCACTCTGCCTGTCAAAAAAAAAATTAAAAAAAAAAATCAAAAAAGACAAGCTGCTTGAATGTGGCTTGAACTTAATATTGAAGGATGAGTAGCAGGAGTAGAAGCACGGAGGTGAAGAGCCTGAGCAATGCTATTTTACTAGAGCAAAAGCTGCAACCTAAGAATTGAGGAGAGAGAAGTCTGAAGACATAGTTGTGGATTTGAATTTCTGCATACAACCCCAACAACTAAAGTAATGGCTGGCGCCTATTAACCACTCAGTAAATACTGATGGACAAATGGAATAAGTGAGGGACTACTGGAACACAGTGTAATAGGCATAATCTTGCCCCAGAAGCAAACCATGGTGATTAACTGTGAAAGGCCACAAGATTATAGGTTGCCATTAAATATCTAGGGAAGCAGACAGCTAAAGAAGTATTGGTGGAACCCCAAGTGGAAGCCTCATGATCTCAAATAACAGGTGTTCTTAAGATGAAACTGATTAAGGAATAATATGGCCAAGATCAGATAGTCAGCTAACATTTCTAGATGATGCTGTGACTGTAAATTCCGGGATAGGAAGAAGAAACATAAAATAGAAATCTAAGAAAATTTGAGAAAATATTTGAGAAAATTTGACATTGACTCCATGTTGATTTGAGCTGCTGATGGAGCCCAGGAGACACTAACCCTTTGGACAGACAGCCCTCGTATTGGGTGCTTATACCTAAGGTGCATTGCCCTCTTGCCATATGGACCACGTTATATTTGCTTATATTTGTCTATTTCACACATAGTTCCTATGAAAATGCAAATGAAACAACTGTAGGAATGTCCTCTTGAAAAATTAGATACATTTTATTCTCTGATCTGTCATTTGTAATATTTAAATAAAGTAGAAATGGCAACAAAAAAGCAGATTATAGTAAATGCCTCACACCTCATTTGTGTTCAAGTAATGTTTTTACAGGAATGGATAAACAAGGTTAACATTTTGAATACATCTTGTTTAACCACTTTTTTCCTTTCAGTTCCAAAGCATTTTTATTTTAAGTAAAATTTTTTCTTTGATGAAGTTGTTTAATTAACCTGGTTGGCTGAACAAAAGGAATTAACTGTCTTCAATGACTAAAGACAGAAATCTTCTGAAACATGCTGTTGGGATACATACAGACTGAGAATCTCAGTATATGAAAGTGAGAAATTTAATTGTGTGTGTGTAGAGGAGTAAAAATTACAAATGTTAGCGGTATGTTACTATGACATCTGTGAGTATTTAAAAATCAGTTTTAAGTCAAAGTGGACTGAATCATGAAAGATAATGATTTTTTTAAAAGATTTTATGTATTTATTTGAGAGGTAGAGTTAGAGACAGTGAGAGGGAGAGACGGAGAGAGAGGTCTTCCATCTGATGGTTCACTCCCCAATTGGGCACAACGCTGGAGCTGTGCCTATCCGAAGCCAGGAGCCAGGAGCTTTTTCCGGGTCTCCCACGTGGGTGCAGGGGCCGAAGGACTTGGGCCAACTTCCACTGCTTTCCCAGGCTATAGCAGAGAGCTGGATCGGAAGAAGAGCAGCTGGGTCTCGGCATACCGGGTTCTAGTCCCGGTCGGGGCACCAGATTCTGTCCCGGTTGCCCCTCTTCCAGGCCAGCTCTCTGCTGTGGCCCAGGAGTGCAGTGGAGGATGGCCCAAGTGCTTGGGCCCTGCACCCCATGGGAGACCAGGAGAAGCACCTGGCTCCTGCCTTCGGATCAGCGCGGTGTGCTGGCTGCAGCGCGCCAGCCGTGGCAGCCATTGGAGGATGAACCAACGGCAAAAGGAAGACCTTTCTCTCTGTCTCTCTCTCTCTCTCACTGTCCACTCTGCCTGTCAAAAAAAAAAATTACTAGTTATCTTCTTGCAACAACTCTATTTCATTGAGACGTATAAGCTTAAGTTTTATAGCATTCTTTTAAATTATAACCATTATTAATTTACCTGTTATTATATTATTTTTATAATTAAATTTATTTATTTGAATTTTTAAGTATATTTGTTTCGTAAATATAGTGATTCAAATGTTTGCCTAATTTCTAACTTTATTATAATATTTATATTTTGAAATTATTTTCCCTAGAATTTTTTTTAAGTTTTGAAAATAACATGTGTTCCCGAGTATTTACTTATTTATCTATTTGGAAGGCAAAGTGACAGAGGAAGAGAGAGATAGGGAGGTTTCTAATCTACTGGTTCATCACCTAAATGGCCACAAGACTGGATCTGGGCCAGGCTGAAGACAGGAGCCAGGAACTCCATCTCCGTCTCCCTAACTGGTGACAAAAGCCCAAACATTTGGTCTATCTTCTGCTGCCTTCCTAGACACATTAGCAGGAAGCAGCATGGAAGCGAACAACTAGAACTTGAACTGGACCTTGGAAATGGGGTACTGGTGACACTAGCACTGGATTAAACTCCTGTGCCACAATGCTGGCCACATGAATTAATTTTTTCTTTGTTAAGTAAGGAAATTATTAAAGCTCTGTCTCTACATAATATTATGTATGGTTTCTGTCTTTCATCAATCTGGAATATGTTTTGATATACGATATGAATTAAGGATATAACTTTTTTCCTCACTTGGTATGCTTAGGAGTTGCAATGATACCGATTTTTAGGAAACAGTTTCATTGAGATGCAATTCACTTATCCTATAATTCACCTATTTAAGGTGTACAATTTAATGGCTTATAGCATTGTCACAGATATGTGACGATCACCATTATCACACAAAGCTGTGTATTTAATCAATCATTCTTTCTTCACTGAATTAAACCACCACATTTATGACAAAATAATAACATTTATAGTTGTATACATTTTTGGGTTTGTTTGGGGGTCTTTTGTTTTCTTCAATTGATAATTGTTGACACCTGTATCACAGTTGGAATATGTGTGGTTTAGTTGTTATGTTTAATATCTGGAGTAAACACATCCTTACGTATCACCTTTTTTCTTTATCTTAATTAGCCTCTCATTATCAGTCACAAATTAAATTCTTCTATCTTCTTGAATAGCTTTCATCTCTTAACTTTCATTATTCCACAATCTCTTAATTTTAATTCAGTCTTATGTAATCTGTTTTGGTCATCTACAAATGTTTTTCTCCTATAACTAACCTTCAAATACATTTTATATAATAAACATATGGAAAAGAAATCAACTTATTTTTTCAATTACAATAGTAATAAAAAATTATCCACACATCCAACACCCTAGTAATATGTAATTCAGACTTCCAATTTTGTCTATAAAGAGCTAAGCTGATTCAGATCTATATTTCAACAATGAGGAACTGAAAAAGCTTTATTGTTAAAAAAATAAAAACAGTTAATCAACATTAGAGAACTACCAAGGCATTCAGAACCTGAGAAGTGAAAAGAGAAGAAAGATGCTTTGAGGTTATCCCAACATATGGTGTCACTATTCTCCTTGAAGTGTTTGTTGTTGGTAAGTTATAGCTATGTCTGAGAGGCAAGTAGAAATCAGTAGCTATAAATCTGAGAACCTAGCAGAATTTTCAACACTGTTACAGTGTGAGAAAGACAAAGTTTAGTTCAGGACCTGCTAAGGATGAGGGCCCTGGAAATTACCTTAGACATTCAGTTTAGGTCCCTGAAGTGTTATATACTAGGAAGAAGGGTAAACTGAAAATAGATTATTCCTCACAGGACAGAAAATTAGTTTTCCAAATCTTACTCCTTGCGGGAGTAAGGTGATCTACTCCGAAATCAGGCTGATAGCAAGAAACAAAAGTGAATCTTCTCTGGAAACAGATGACATCAGCCAGGGTCTGTTCATTTATGGATATTCATCTACATATAAGTGTACCCATTGTCTGACACTGAGAACAGAGTCCCTATAACACCAGATGCAGTACTATCTCAATAAAAAATAGGGAGCATACTCAGAGCCATAGATGATCCACGTATTGGAGCTACAAAGTTTGAACTTTAAAATAATATTGATTAATATTTTCAAGTACAAGATAAAATGGACAATTTCAGCAGATAACTATCCTCAAAAGAAGAGTATGATGGAAATTACAGGAAGGGAAAATAATTAAAATTTAAAAATCAATGGATTGAATTAATGGTAGGTTAATGAAAATTGAACATTAGTGAACTAGAAGAAAGGTAAATAGAGATTATATAGATTGAAGCATGGAAATAACAAATAAGATGTTAAATTCAAAAAAGAATATAGAAATCATATAGAAAAGATAGAAATATCTAAAATATTTATATTACAGCCTCAGAAGAGAAGAGAGAATGAGAATAGCCAATATTTGAAGATATGATGGGTGAGTTGTATTTTACAGATTTAAAATTGGAATCATCAGTGATTTATTCAAGAATGAATACATACTGTAAGCAAGCTAAATATAAAGGAAAACATATGAACACTTGTCAGACAAAAGGGAATATCATGTTATCAAAAGAAAATATATTACTTTAAAATAGAAAAATAACAGCCTAGTTTCTTTTTTTTCTCTTTCTTTTAAAGCCTAGTTTCTTTAAAAGAAAAACATTACAAGCCAAAATTTGAAGCCAAATGTTAAAATGTGGAAAGAAACTTGCAACTAACTGATGAGATTCTTTTTCAAACAAAAAGGTAAACTTGGGAATTTTTGAAGAAGCAAAAACCGAGAGGATTCTTTCCTAGTAAATTCACAGAAAACTGATACAAAAGTGAGTTCTGTGATGTTTGAAATATCTTGCCATATAAAAAGATAGTTTAAAATATGAATGTGAATAATTCTAAGTGAATAGCAACCACATAATACCATAGTGCTATTTATGGGATTAAAAATATGTAGACTTATATCGCATGACAACAATGGAGAAAGTGCTATGGCCTTAACATGATAGAAGACCTTCACCTTGTTTGAAAAATGCCAAAAGTAACATTAGTTTCTAATAACCAAAAATGCATGTTGTATTGGTATGATAACTATTAAAATCGTTTATAACTACTAACTTACTGTGGGGTGGATTAAAAATAAAGAATCCAAGAAAATCCAAGACAATAGTTAAAAAGGAACATAGGAGACCAGTATGTGGTGCATCAGATTAAGCTGCTGCCTGTAATGCCTGCAAAACTACAAGTGCAGCCATATGAGTGCTAGTTCTGCTCCATTTCCTATCCAGCTCCCCGATAATGTGCTTGGGAAAAGTAGCACAAGATGGCATAGCAGGTTAAGCCTCTGCTGGGAGAGAATGGAAGATGGCCCTGGCTTTGGAGAGGCTCTGGGCTCCTGGATTCGGCGTGGTCTAGCCCCAACTGTTGCAGCTATTTGAGGAGTGAACCAGTGTATGGAGGATTTCTCTCTCTCTCTCTCTCTCTCTCTGTCTCTCCTGTTGTCTCTGTAGCTCTGCTTTTCAAATTTAAAAAAATAAGGAAATACTCAATAGAAAAATAACATAATAACCTCTCATATTAATCATCAGTTTTAACAATTATCAATTTATGGCCAATAAGATTTCATTTCTATTCTTATTATTCTTGTTCCACCTTTGACTCTTTCATGAAGCAAACCCAAGATAGTATGTCATTTAATCTTAACTACTACATTATATAGCCCTCAACGAGGGAGACCCTTTAGAAATGGCTACACTATTTTCTAAAGAGTTTACATATATATTTTATTGACTCAAATAATAAATCATCTCTAAATAAATTGGAGGATAAAGGTTACCAAGTTTGGGTCACAGTGAAATGACCCCCAGGATTCCTACTTTTGGTGTCCTTTCAGACTACTGGAAATGCTTAAAATGGTAAAAGAGTACATTATTCAAGTGCATATCAAGACACACAGCAAAATTAGGGATATGACAAAGCAAAGTGGAATACCAAGTGCAGTCTTAAGAAAAGGAATGCAGACTTGAACAAGAACCTGTGAACACCCGGAGAAACTCCACACTCTTTGTAGAACCAAGTACTAAATAAAACTGATTTGGTGCCCTTGGAAATCTTTCTATCTCTACAGTATTTCAGGGACCTCAAGAAAGCCCATGTTTGGATAGGGTATCCTCTACAATTTTGTAGCAGATGGAGAGAACATTTTACTCTTTGGAATTTACTTTCATGCTGCCTACAATAGATCATTTAAAAAATAGCTCCATTGATGCTTAACATAAAAGTACCTATTTGGTTTCTTATATACAAACTTATATGTGTCCACTGTATTTCATTCAACCATTTTATTTATGGGTCCTCCCTCTCCATACTTTTTCCTACTCAAGTGGTCAGACCATGGAATTACTGTGTGAAATATACTAAAATAATTGTGTTTATTTAAATTCCTGCTTGTATTTTCAATTTGGTTTTTATAATCCAAATAGCACAGTGATCAATGATTTTTCTACATTATGAATAATGACTAATATATATTTATCAACACATTTTGACATCTATCAATATAAAATTAGTTTTAGGGTTCCATTCTAGTGTGAACAAAGATTTTGATATTTCTACTTCCTTTTTCTTTGTGATTACTTCACACATACACACACACACATGCATGCACACACATGACTGTCTTTTAAAAAGTTTTATTTTGAAAATAAATGGGATGTCAAATACTAGAATATAAAAACAGCTATGAAGTGAGCAGTAAGTATCTCTTATATGCCATATATATGAGTCCCTCAGAGGGTGGATCCAGTGATGGTGATCTTCTTCTTCTTCTTTTTTGTTATATCTATCATCCCAGGAGCATTCCATACAACTAGAAAAACATATAGGGGCTGGTGCTGTGGTGTGGTGGGTTGGTCCTCCACCTGCAGTGTCAGCATCCCATGTAGGCGCTGGTCCTGGCTGCTCCACTTCTGATTCAGCTCTCTGCAGGTGACCTGGGAGAGCAGTGGAGGATGGCTCAAGTGCATGGGCCCCTGCACCCTTCATGGGGGATCTGGAGGAGGCTCATGGCTCCTGGCTTCAGATCAGCCCAGCTCCTGCCATTGCGGCCATTTGGGGAGTGAACCAGTTGATGGAAGATCTTGCTCTCTTTCTCTCTCTCTCTGTAACTCTTCCTCTTGAATAAATAAATAAATTTTTTTAGAAAAAGAAAAATATATAAAGTAATAGTGACACTTTAGTATTCCCAAATATATTGTATTTTTATTAGTTTAGTAATCCCAAATATAAAATATTCAGTTTGTCTTGCATATTGACTTTGATTTTATATATTTATCTCTAAGGCATTCCATGTCAATACATGGAGATATGCATCAACATCATTATTATAAACTGTATCATTGTATAGGTATAGGAGAAAAGGACTGCTACATTACAGACACACAGTTAGCTTAAGATTTTATATTCTATATGTTAATGCATATGCATATTTATTCACTAGAGAATAGAGGTTTCTCTTTGTTCCTATTTCAATGGAAACTTTTTAAATGAATATTTTGAATTTTATCTAATGCTTTTCATTCTGTAAAAATAATAGGTTCCCTTCTTTGGGACATAGTAAATGGTAAATTGTAATAACACGTTGCTTTACATTAAATAGTTCTCCTATTCCTAGCAAAAGCCTTTTTATCAAAGAAAAAAGTACTTTTAATTTTATTTCCTAGTATTTAATTTATAATATTTTTGATATCCAATAACATAATTGATCTTTACCCTAATAGTGTCAAGCTGGCTTAGGACAATAAGAACATCAAGCATTTTCTCTTCATTTGGTGGAATGGAGCTCACAGGTAAATTAGTAGAAAAGTCTGTTATTTGTGAGTCAATCTGAATCCTTTATCTGAAGAAGAGAGAGGACAGTGTGTTTCATCTTGCTGCACATGATATCTTCACCTCTCCCATTTTGTTGCTTCTTTTTTTTTTTTTTTTTTTTTTTTTTTTTTGACAGGCAAAGTTAGACAGTGAGAGAGAGACAGAGAGAAAGGTCTTCCTTTTGCCGTTGGTTCATCCCCCAAGTGGCTGCTATGGCCAGCGCATTGCAGCCAGCATGCTACACCAATCCGAAGCCAGGAGCCAGGTGCTTCCCCCTGGTCTCCCATGCGGGTGCAGGGCCCAAGGACCTGGGCCAACCTCCACTGCACTCCCGGGCCACAGCAGAGAGCTGGACTGGAAGAGGGGCAACCGGGACAGAATCCGGCACCCCAACTGGGACTGGAACCTGCAGTGCCAGCGCTGAAGGCGGAGGATTAGCCTAGTGAGCCGCGGTGCCGGCTCTGTTGCTTCTTTCTAGTGATTGCTTTTTTCCATCTTTTAAGTTAGTTAAATCACTCTTACCGGGTCCTCTTAAATCAATTATTTGTTTTTACATTGGGTCTACAGATTTATACGGACTTAGTCTCAATCCATTTTCATTTCCTTATTGTATTTTCTTATTTAGTCAGATTCCTTTTCACTTCTGCCTTTCTCTTTGACTGATCTAGGCTGATTGTGGATTGTGGAGATACCTAATTCAGTTTTTACAAGTTATGAAGCATGTTTATCAAATGTTATTGTTTCCTATGTTGTCATTTTCAAAGTTAATGCTTTCTCTTCAATAATTTTTCTTTTCTGTAACCAGCAAAATTTTTCCAAGTCTGGATATTAGTATTGTATCTGTTCTTTCCTCCTCATTTGTTTTCAAATAGCAGAGACATATACAGGTCTTATATTCACTGTCAGATAACAGGGACATGATTTTTCATATAAACTCTTACATTCTGTTTGTTTAGTTGGTAGACTTTACCTTCATATGTTTAGACAAAGATTAGGCTGATATTCATGTACAGTTTTCAGCTAAATTTCCAAACTCCAAAAGGTAGGGTCAGAGATTATTTGAGAAAAAAATGTAGACCTGTAACACTTTGGTCAATTTTTCACAGGAATATTTATAAATAATTTTTAAAGAAAGAATACTCTTAAAAAGATGGTACAGTTGTTTACCGTATCAGTGAGATGCTGCTTGGAACACATGGATCTCATTATCAGAGCTCCTGAGTTCAGTCAGGTTCTAATCCCAATCCCAGCTTCCTGCTAGTGTGCACGCTGAGATGCAGCAGGTGATGGATCCCTGTCACTCACATGGGAGACCCAGATTGAGTTCTCAGCTTCTGGCTTTGCCTTGGCCCAGGCCAGCTGTGGCAGATATTTGACAAGTAAACCAGCAGATGGAGGGTTTCTGTCTGTCTGTCTGTGTCTGTCTCTCTGCCTTTCACATAAATAAATCAATGTTTTAAAAAATGGCACATATGCAGATACAGTGCAAATGTAGACTAAAAGCAGAACTTTCTTGGAAAGTTCCTACTAGTAGAATTTTCACTGGGAATATTTTTTATTAAAGAATAAACTGATATATCTATATCTGTATCTATATCTATATATCTATTCAACATTCTGAACTAGGAAGGCATTATTGGCAAAAAGAAGGTATAAAACCCTTTGTGATGGTGTCTAACTTATTTGCAGAGTTCATTCTGATCAGAAAATTAGCTGACACTTTATGCATAAATATCAGTGTTCTTCCATAACCTTTATCACTTTGCCACGTCAGCATTTAAGCTCTTACTTGCTCTTCCTTCTCTTACTGCAGTAGCACCTATCCTATTTGTATATCCATTAGGAGATTTAAACTTCCAGGAAGCGAATGCTGGAAATAGTGGATAATGGGCTGTACATTATGTTCTGTAATGTGTAGTCATTCTAAGAAAGGTGCCACAATAGAATGAAAGGAGGAAGAATCCTTGGGGACTGACTGGTTAATGTAAATGCCCCCAACACCATGTGCATGCATAGATAGCCACCAAAAATGTAAAGGCATCATTTTGCCTTTATTTATTAGCTTGTCCTTACTAAATTAAGTTTATCTTTTGTTAGAGAGCATACCACATTAATGTTTAACAGCATTCTGTATTAGTTTGGAAACACTCAGAATTGAATAGAATGAGCCGGCCACAGTGTGCCGGCCACAGTGGCCATTGCGGGGTGAACCAACAGAAAAGGAAGACCTTTCTCCCTGTCTCTCTCTCTCTCTCACTGTCCACTCTGCCTGTCAAAAAAGAAAAAAGAAAAAAGAAAGAGCACATTAAACTTTGGTATCTTAAAATTCAGGGAACTAAGTTCCTGGCTTATTCTAGGAAATCTGAAGATAAATTTATCACATCTCCTAATTTTGTGTTCGGAGCTAAAGTACTTCAGTTAATCCACAGCTTCATATTTCCTTCCAATCAACTGAAAATGAAAATACTTCATTAGATCATAGGCAAGTAATGAACTAAAACAGTAATAATTGCATAGCATTTTATATAACTATATAAATGCTGTGTGAAGCTGAAAATAATAAATAATCTATAAAGTGCATTGGATTTATCCTTCCATTAGAAAGCTATATTCCCTCAAGCCTTGAATATTCCATGAATAATTCCATTAATCTTTTATCTATAGCAGACACAAGATAAATCATGGATACATTGCATATAAACACTTCATAAAATGGGATTTTAGAAAATTACCTGAATTACATTTTAGCTCACTTTTTCATTTTCAAAAAGTGAGTGTAGTAAGTGTAAAAGAACATTTTTCTCATATTAATCTACTTTTACTCTAACATATTTTTTAGTTTAGTGACAGATAGACTCAATAGGGTCGATTGTATGTCATACTTTTCTCTTTTACATTGTCATCCAAAAATAAAATAGACAAGTATAAACTTTTAATAAGTGAGTTTCATAAAGAAGACTGGTCATGTTATCAATATTTTTATTCTCTTAGTTCTTCCTCTTCATTCCAAGGTATTAATGATATACAATCATAACTTATGAAGGAATCTATTTATTGATCTCTGCTGTTGGTATTCTTCTAGCCATTTGGAAAGAAAAGTCCTGTCATTTGGCTTATATGATAAATATAAAGATGAAAATTATTAGGTAGCATTCAGCCAATAAAACTAAAGGCAAATTTTTCTGCATGTTTTTATTTTGGCATATTGTAAATAATATTATCCATTTATTTACCTATATAATATAGGACAACGATGCCATAGAGAATCAGGAGAGCATAGCTGTCAATGTGCTATGATTTAAATTTAAAGTGATTATTCCAAAATGAAGAAAATCCAAATAAAAATATTTTAAATCTACAGAGATTTGTTTAACTGTCTCCTATATAAAAAGTAAGATGTAGATACTGAGGTAGTTTTAATTGGCTTTAAAAGATAATTGTAAGTCGGCACCACGGCTCACTAGACTAATCCTCTGCCTTGTGGCGCCAGCACACCAGGTTCTAGTCCCGGTCGGGGCGCCGGATTCTGTCCCAGTTGCCCCTCTTCCAGGCCAGCTCTCTGCTGTGGCCCAGGAGTGCAGTGGAGGATGGCCCAAGTGCTTGGGCCCTGCACCCCATGGGAGACCAGGGTAAGTACCTGGCTCCTGCCATCAGATCAGCACCGCGCGCCGGCCGCGGCGGCCATTGGAGGGTGAACCAACGGCAAAGGAAGACCTTTCTCTCTGTCTTTCTCACTGTCCACTCTGCCTGTCAAAAAAAAAAAAAAAAAAAGATAATTGTACACAATTGCATACAAAACCATATTTTTCTTACAAGGGTGAATGATATAAAATTAAGAGACAAAATTTTAAAACATAATAATGATAAAATAGAGAATAATACTCTTGTGACAGTTTGGAAAAAGAAACTGAATCAATATATTAGATCTGTATAGTAAAATTTCAGATTAGATGACATATAAACAACAGAAATTTACTTACCACTGTTGGTGCTGGCACAATTAATTTCTGGTAAGGGCCTCTCCTAGATCATGTATGGTTTCACAAAGTGGAAAGAGGAAGAGAATTCTCTAGTTCTTTTTGGAAATAATTCCATTCATTAGGGTTCTGCTCTCATGACCTAATTACTTCACAAGGGTCCTACCATGTAGTACCATCATATTATAGATTAATTTTGAATATATGAATTTTAGCAGGATGCAAATGTTCAGTCTGTAGTAGAAGACTTTATTAAAATAAGTGTATCACATGATCAAAGAACATTATATAAAAGTAGAATATTTTAAAATCCCATCTATCACTATAAACTTAGATAATTTACTTGAGTTCCTTTTGTCAGCTTCCTCATATGTAAAGCAGAAGCAATAATCTTTTTTCTAGTTTTTTAGAATAATTTTTTATTTATATAAGGTGAACAAATTTAATGTATTTCATATATACCCATTTAAGAGCATAGTGATACTTCCCACCCTACCCTCCCAACAGTCCATGTTCTCGCCCTTCCTTCTCCTTCCTTTCTTTTCTTTTTTTTTTTTTTTTTTTTTTTGATAGGCAGAGTGGACAGTGAGAGAGAGAGACAGAGAGAAAGGTCTTCCTTTGCCGTTGGTTCACCCTCCAATGGCTGCCGCTGCCAGCGCGCTGCGGCTGGTGCACCGCGCTGATCCGATGGCAGGAGCCAGGAGCCAGGTGCTTTTCCTGGTCTCCCATGGGGTGCAGGGCCCAAGCACCTGGGCCATCCTCCACTGCACTCCCTGGCCACAGCAGAGGGCTGGCCTGGAAGAGGGGCAACTGGGACAGAATCCGGCGCCCCAACCGGGACTAGAACCCCGTGTGCCAGCACCGCTAGGCGGAGGATTAGCCTATTGAGCCGCGGCACCAGCCCTCTCCTTCCTTTCTTATTCTTTCAATTTTTACAGTGACATACTTTCAGTTTATCTTATAATAATAAGCTTAACCCTCTGCTAAGTAAATAATTCAGAAAAAAATAGTAAGAAGAAAAAAACACTGTACTTCAACAGTAGAGACAAGGGTATAAATAATAAACAATTCTCAAAATGTCAATTTCACTCCTATACATTGCATTTTAGGTACTCTAATAGTTACCACAGATCAGAGAAAACATATTATATTTGTCTTTTGGGGACTGTCTTATTTCATTAGGTATTATAGTTTCCAGCTGCATCCATTTTATTGCAAAACACAGGATTTCATTGGTTTTTTTATAGCCTAGTAGTATTCCATAGTATATATATACCATAATTTCTTTATGCAGTCATCAGTTGATGGACATCTGGGTTGATTCCATATCTTAGCTATAGTGAATTGAGCTGCAATAAACTTAGGCTTACAGATAACTTGTTCATATGCTGATTTAATTTCATTTGAGTAAATTCCTAGGTGTGGGATGGCTGGATCATATGGTAGATTGAGTTTCAGATTTCTGAGGAATCTCCATACTGTCTTTCAGAATGGCTGTACTAGTTTGGATTCCCCCCAACAGTAGATTAGGATTACTTTTTCCCCCACATCATCACCAGCATTTATTGTTTTTTGATTTATGCATGAAAGCCATACTAACTGGGGTGAGATGAAATCTCAATGTGTTTTTTTTTAATATTTTCATTTACTTAATTGAGAGGTAGCATTATAGAAAATGAGAGAGGTCACTCCCCAAATGGCTGCAATAGCCAAAGGTTAGCCAATCTGAAGCCAGGAACCAGGAGCTTCTTTTGAGTCTTCCATGAGGGTGCAGGAGCCCACACACTTGGACCATCTTCCACTGCTTTCCCAGGCCATAGAAGAGAGCTGGATCAGAAGAGGAGCAGCCTGGGTTAGAACTGGTGCCATATGAGATGCAGGCACCACATTTCCCTGACAGCTAGTGATCCTGAGCATATTTTCATGTCTATGGGCCATCTGAATTTCCTCTTTTGAAAAATTCCTGTTCAACTTTGTCCATTTCTTATCTTGATTGTTTTGCTGTTGAGTTTCTTGAGCTCTGTATAGATTTTGGATATCAATCCCTTGCTAGTCAAATAGTTTGCAGATATTTTTTTTTCCCCATTCTGTTGGTTGAGAGGAAATAATCTTACCTCCCTCAAAGAGTTGTTTGGAGGATAGAATTTGCTTAACTCATAGAAAGCAAATAGCACAATACCTGTCACATAGCAGGTCTATAGGTCAGCTAGACCCAGATTCATGGAAAGCAGTTACCACATGCACATTATTCCTGTGGTCAAGGTGTAGAGTGTTAGAAAGGTGAAACAAAACAGCGTGATGTCTCTTAAAGCCCACAGATAGCACATATTCCATTGGCCAAAATAAATCATTTGGCAAGCACAAGTTCAACGTATCAGGGAAATATATTCTTCTCTTGTGACTGTTGGGTCACAAGAGAAGACCTTGTGACTGTTATGGAAACTTTATCAAATATGTTACATTTGGTGAAGCCACTGCTTAGAAGATTGGTTCTTTGGAGTTTGGTTATGCTGAACTGTCATGTGGGATGGTGGTTTGAGTAAAAAGTGAGTTTTCTTGCACTCAGGCTACATTTGGCAGAGTTTCAAGGAATCATCTGTGTGAGGAAGCAGAGCATATATGATATTAAGGAGTATGGCTTTGATTTATGTTTCCCATTCATGGTTTTTCAAGGAAGATAAATTAGGAAAAAGGGCATTTTGAATGTATTTTTATTGCTGATTCTGTGACTCTGCCATTTCTCTGGGCCTGGGCCATATTCATGTAACAGTAGACATCACAATATCATACTCAAAGGAAAACCAGGTCACTACCACTCCAGGAAACATTTTAAAAGAATTTTGAAAAGTAACAATTTAAATACCTCAACCACTTTTCCAAATATATTCACCATCCATACCTGACTACTGGTAATAATTTAGTTTATATTATTTCCAAGTTTTCTCTAGTATATTCAGATGTACCCAAATATACATACATTTTTATAAGAAATAATCTAAACATCTAATGGTATATATACTCATATGTAAGTACAAAGTATTATAAAGTATTAATTTTCAGAGCTGGCACTGTGATAGAGTGGGTAAAGCTGTGCCTGCAGTGTTGGCATCCCATATGGGTGTTGGTTTGAGTCTCAGATGCCCACTAAGCCATAGCGCAGGACCCTAAACATTTGTTTTTAAGTGTTATTTTGCATACATTATCTTAATTATTTTACAATAAAGCAATTACTCAAAAATTCTGATACATTTATTCTTTTCTAAGAATTTTGGAATGATTTTGTCCAGTTTAAAAAAATTTATAATCCTTTCATCAAATGTAACTCAATTTTATTAAACATGCATCTATAGCCAGGTACATATACATTTACAAAAGGCTGATACTTTAAATATATCATACAAATAATAGTGAAACATTGAATGGTTCAGTGTTTATTCAAGTTATATTCTTTCAGCACTTATTATTTGCTACAGGATGTGTTCAGATGATATCTTTCAGTGAAATGTTATAGTTTTCTACAATAAATTATATTTTCTTTGCTAAAATATCTTGATGTAGTATAGCATCTACCATCTAATTATATTTTAATAGTTGCTAAAACATTGAGATGATTTATTCACTCATTGGTATATTTCATTGTCTTTTATAATAATTAATGAACCCAATGATTCATTACTAGAGAATCTGTCATTTATTCACCAGTGACTATCCATTTTCTGAAGCAATAAGGCAATTTATCATGAATTTGAACCAAGAGATTCTTATGTGTCTGCAATTTTTATAAACATTTTATGAATTATTTTAAGAAGCAAACTAGTTGAGGTCTTAAATTGTTATACATTGTAGAAATGTTATACTGCATTGCAAGTATCATATTTATATGCACTAACAAATAATGATCACCTATTATCAGTGTTAATATAAAAAATTATAAGTATGGTTTGTTTGTGTTTTCCTCATAACTGTTGCTTAGCTCCATTAATGAGAACAAGTTCAACTGAAGTTTGGCAATACAGACTTAAAGATAAAAATAGTTAGTAAAATAAAAAGTAGTTAGGCATGGGCTTTAAGAAGCCTTTTTTTGTCCTCTTCTACCTGAGAATCTCTGGGTACAGGCGGGGAGTAGTCATCATCTTTTCCTACTTAGAAGAAGGAAGAGTTTGCCAAGCAGTGTAGTATTCCACTATATAAATCAACTTCAGGACCAAAAAACAGCATGTAGAGGGCAACAGTTTAATGTGTTGGGTTTACAACACAAGTAGAAGTACACGATGGGTTACAACACAAAGGCTGGAGGGGCAGTGGGCGCAAAAGTATACTGACATAAGGAACTTAGGCTCCAGATAAAGTGGAATAATACTGCTTAATGTTCATCTGTAATGAGCTAGGGATGTGCTCCATATTTGCTGAGTCAACCAGTAAAATACCAAAACAAAGTGTTAAAGCTAATAAGTCATCCAAGATTAAATAGAGCTAAATCCACAAAGAATACAAAAGAGAGAAAAGCAAGAAAAAGCAGATGGGACAAGTAGCAAGTAGGAAAAAAGAACAGATGGAATAAACAGAAAGCAAATGCTACCACTAATCAAAAGTAAACTGGAGTGTGTAAGTTAATGTCAGAAAAGGTAGTTTTTACATAAGAAATTAGTATGGATAAAGAAAATCATTTTATGATGATAAAAATGTCAATTCAATATAGAATATAACATTCCTAAATATTTGTGAAATTATTAACAGAATTAGAAAATAATGAATCAAGAACAAATAGAACTGTGGAAAAATAGACAAATGCACCACTATAGTGGTACATTTCAGTGTCCCTCTGGCAAATAAAATAATAAAAAATGAATAAATGCAATACTAAATAAGTACAGGTACAGAAATGTAGATAACTAAAAACCAAATTGAACTAAAACACATTCCTGGGACATTCTGCTAACAAAAGCAGAAAACACATTATTCTCAAGTGTATACATAACATTTACCAAGTTAGGCCATATTCTTGGCAATAAAATAATTCTCACTAAATTTAGAAGAATTTAAATCATATAAACCATGTCATCTGGCTACAATGGAGTTAATTAGACACAAAAATTAGAAAGAGTTCTGAAATATTTCAAAATAGTTGGAAACTAGAGCAGAATTTCCATATAGAAGTCTGGAGACAAAATTCCTTCTTCTTTGGGAAATCTCAATCTTTACCCTTCAAGCTTTGATTGAACAGGAAAGTGTCTGCTTTACCTCAACTCAACTGTTTCTAACCCTTAATTACAGCATATTTGAAAAATGCCTTTATAACAGCATTTAGACTAGTGCTTGACCAAACAACCAATCACCACAATCTAGCCAAGTTGACACATAAAATTAATCATCACAGAAGTTATAGAACACAAATCTAAATGACTCATTGGTCAAAGAAATATTTGAAACTGTATCACTTATCTTTTCATCACTACAACTAAAATAACCTCAGAGGAGCTTCTAGAAAAGAAGAAGGTTTGTTTCTGTTTATGAGTGGAGGATGCCAGTCCAAGGTCAGGTGGCCTCATTCGTCTGGCATCTAACTGAGGCTGCCAGTGGAGGAGCATGTGCAGAGGAAATCTCACACGATGAGGAAGGAAGCAAAACCATTGCAACTGACCCTCTCATGAGAGCTACCCTACAGGGCCACATGTCCACATAAAGAACTCTTCCTGTCCCACATCCTAGCTGCCATAATTAGATCAATTCTCTATCTTTAATACATTAACAATTAACTTGAAACCACTCAACAGATAACATAAGACATTGAGGACCAAACCCCCAACTCACAGACCTTCGTGAAACATCCAAACTGGCAGTCAAACTATAAGCAAAGGGAAATTACACTTTATATGAATGAAAATTAAAATGCAATGTGCCAAAATAGATGTGAAAAGAAAAAATAGTGCCTGAGGTAAATTTATGCCATCAATAATTTACACTGGAAAAGTAGACCCTAAATCGATGACTTCATTTTGCACCTTAAAAGAATACTAGAAAAAGAGTAGCAAATGGAACCTAACTTAAGCAGAAGAAAGAAAATAATAAAAGTAATGCTGAAAATCAACAAAGTAGAAATCACAACCAAATTCCAGGTATTTGAGAAGATCAGTGACAGCTGAACTTCTGTTTAAACCAATGAAGAAAGAAACTAGGGAGGACAAAAGTGACCAATACTAGGAAAAAGAGGGTGACATAACTATTTTCCTCCAGATATTAAAAGGATTATGAGGAAATTTTATAATGTTTATGTTAATCAAGTCAAAAACACAGATGAAATGGACAAATTTCATGAAAGACATCCAGGAAGAAATACATAAATCAAATACCCCTATACCTGTTACGAGGACTTGTACCATCTTCTACTGCTTTCCCAGGCCATAAGCAGAGAGCTGAATTGGAAGAGGAGCAGCCGGGGCTAAAACCGGTACCATATGAGATGCTGGCACCACAGGTGGAGGCTTAACCTACTGCGCCATGGTGCTGGCCCCAATAATACACATTTTGTAGAACTTTTTTAAGGGTCGCTGTATTTGTGTGTCTATTTCTAAGCTCTGCTCTGTCTGTCAATCCTTTTATCAAATACCCCATTTTTTCTCATTACTCTAGCTTTTATATAGGATAGATATCAGATCATATGAATCTTCTGATTTTGGTCTTTTTAAAAATTGTTTTAACATTCTATTATTTTGATTTTTTAGCTATTCCATTTTTGCATATGGAAGACTTCAAAAAGTCAATGGAAAAAGGAAATAAATAAAGTGCATTTTCTATGAAACTTTTGAAACCCTGTTTATATCAAAACATCATATTGTGTACTATACATATATAAAAGGACATCAAAAGTTTTGCAGAAAAATGTATTTTTTGAAAAAAACTATGTAAGGGTTTCAAAAATTTTTGCACCATATTCATTTAATTCCATTGTCCATGGACTTCTTGACATACCCTTATATATAATTTTTATTTGTCATTTAAAATGAGAAAAGCATGTTGAAAACAATAGAATAGGCTTTCAAAATTCTAATCTTAAAAACCTGTAGCCTAACTGATGTTTTTAAACACATTTAAAGACGATGTCAATAGGTAAAGGGTTTAGAAAAGAAAAGCCAAAAGGACAAAGTACTGGCATTAATTTATAGATTAGTAATTTAACAGCCAGCACAGTTCAAGGAAGAAGAGCACTGAATCTCAAGGAAAATGAGTAAGGTTTCTATTGTAAACAGGAATGATTCCTCACTTCTGAACATGGACTGGATTAAATTACCTCCAATTGTCTGATTTCATTTTCTCTAAGCATCCTATTGATTATCATTTGGCTTGAGGTTTTGAAGTTAGAATACTTCTGTTCTGTCCATTTCCGACATTCAATAGTTAGGTACAGACTGAATTTCTTTGAGCTTCACTTTTCTCACTTGTGAAATGAAGTTAGGAATAGTGCATACCCCATAGGACTGTTGTAATTATTAAATAAGATAACACAGGTCGATAAACTAAAGTGGAAATCACACAAGTAAAACAGACATGGCAGATAGGAGTTTCCACTGTACTACTAGTGCTGCACACTGGCACCCTTCTTAAGAGTATGACCAGGTGGGACATAGGGAGTTGGAGAGGGACTGCAGCTTCCCCATAAAGGAATTGAGCAGTGATTAGACTCCTCTCATAGGGATTCCGCAATAATTCACAGAGCAGCCAAGACCAGTGTAGACCAAGAGTAGATGACAACAGTACCAGTCAGTAAGCATTTTACCTTCTCTTTCAGGAGAGGATAGAAGCAAAGGATGGATTGTTTGTGCATAGGAATGAGAATGTCCACCACATACACCTCCTTTCTACTTGGTATCTAGCAGGTACTGTCAGTAGGGAGAAAGCACTGAACTATCTACGAAATAGAACCAACTGGAGTTTTAGTATATGAAAATGAACATTTAACTACACATTCTCCCCCCCCCCAATAAAGTCTTAAGAGACAAAATAGGAAAAGTAAACAGAGCAATTATTGAAGAAAAAAATCAAACATTTTTATATTCCTACTCTACAGAACACAGATTGTGCAATTAATAGATTTTTGTGACAAGAAAGCTTAAAACTTTTTATTTCTTAATTGTTAACATTTTGTTTAATTTTTCATCTCAGTGAGCTGTTTCATTTTTGCTTTTCTCATTTTATTGAAGTGCTGAAAGAATACACATGAGTTATAAAGAACAGTAATGAAATTAACAACGTAAAATCTCCTGTACTGGCTGAAATTCAAGAACTAGAAAGTAATGAATATATCCTCATTAACTAAAGTCACTCCCCTATTGCCTACACCTGCTAAAATTCCAGAAGACGACTGCATTTTGCATTTGTGTTTCCTTGTGTTTAGTCCTCCTAATTGCTCCAGATACATCTTCTAGCACTCATCACTCCTGTGAATATAGAGGGAGCCTCATGGCAAGCATCTGCATCTCTGCCTAGGAGAGTCTTCCACAGTACACACAGCAGATTAGAATTTCCAAACAATTTACTCCCTTTTTTTGCTCTTTTAGATACATTTAAGATACTTTAATTTGCTATGCATAAACACACATACAATTACCTGTAAGGAATAGATACATATATATAATTTGGTTTTGTGGTATCATAACTATGGTACCATACATTGTAATTTACAAAACCATAATTCTAAAACTTGCGTTTTTCATTCAACATTATGTTTCTCAAACTTGCTTTCAAGTCTACCTGTCCTTTCTTTTACCAGTATGTGTGCTGTCTTGTGATTGCTACATAAATCAACATAATTTTCTTATTTATTATTCTGATGATGCCCTTAGGATTGTTTCCATATTCTTCCTATTATGTATAATGCTCCTATTACCATACATATGCAAGACTTGCAGGGCACCTGTGAAAACTTATTATAATATATCAGAATATTCAATAAAAATTGCATTACTAAGTCATCATAGTAGTTCATAGTCCTGATATCCCCATTGATCCAAATGATCTGCAAAATTTTAACAGATTTTCACATTTGTGTAGGTACATTTATCATATGTAAATAATTCCCATGTATAATGTCTGCTTCTGGACTCATTAGGACAGCCAATGGTTAATTTACCTATTATTACACCATTAAAACATTATACTTTGTAACAGTTTTTAGAATATAGCAATATCATATACTTCAAAAATTTCATGAAAATGCATGTTATGTAAACCCATAAAGATTTCAAAAAGTTTTTAAACCAAAATAAAATTGTATTTTAATTTCATTGTTTTACAACCTTCTAGAAGTCTCATTATATTTGGTAGAATAATTTCTCTCTTTTGTTGTGGTTTTAGCGAGTAGGGATTTTCATACCATGTATCTTTTCTGTACACAATGAAATGAAGATGGAATTTAGCAACTCAAGGATCTCTAGAAAATATGCAAACACGTGGAGGTAAACAACACATACCTTACAGAACAAGGTTCATAAAAAAAATCAAAGGGGAAACCAAAATGTTTCTGGAAATGAGTGAAGATGACAACACAACACATCAAAACTACGGAATACAGCAAAGGCAGTGTTAACAGGGAACTTTGCAGCAATTAGTGCCTATACAAAGAAATTAGAAAGGCATCAAATAAATGTATTATCAATGCATCTCAAGGACCTAAAAAAGAAAAAAAAAACCCAAACCTGAAATTAGTAGTAGGGAAGAAATTATTAAAATTAGAGAAGAAATAAACAAAACTGAAACAAACAAAACCATACAAAAAATCAATGAAATGAACAGCTGTTTTTTGAAAAAATAAAAAAAATGCTACACCACTTTCCAAACTAACCATAAAAAATAGGGAGAAGATACAAATCAATAAAAATCAGAGATGAAAAGGGAGATGTAACAACAGATATCACAGAAATAAAAATAATTACTATGAATTACTACAAATAGCTATATGACAACAAATTGGAGAATCTAGAGGAAATGCATACATTCCTGGGAACACACAGTCTACCAAAAGTAAGTCATGAAGAAATAGAAAATCTAAACAGACCAATAACTAAGACAGAAATTGAATCAGTAATAAAGACCTTGCCACCAAAGAAAATCCCAGGACTGGACGGCTTCACTGCTGAATTCTACCAGACATTTAAAGAAAAACTAATCATGATTCTTCTCAAGCTGTACGAAACAATGAAAATGGAGGGAATCTTCGCACCCTCCTTCTGTAAGGCATCACCTTAATTCCTGAACTAGAATAAGATACAACAGAGAAAGAGAACTATAGACCAGTATCCCTGATGAACATAGATGTAAAAATCCTCAACAAAATGCTAGTCAATCGAATCCAACAACACATCAGAAAAATACTTCACTTGGACCAAGTGGGATTTATTCCTGTTATGCCTGGATGGTTCAACATTCACAAATCAATCAATGTGATACATCACATTAACAAACTGAAAAACCAAAACTCTATGATTATCTCAGTAGATGCAGAAAAAGCATTTGTTAAAATATAGCATCCACTCACAATGAAAACCTTAAGCAAATTGGATATGGAATGGACAACCCTGAATGCAATCAAGGCAATATTTGACAAACTCACAGTCAGCATCTATTGAATGGGAAAATGTTGGAAGCATTCCCACTAAGATCCAGAATCAGACAAGGATGCCCACTCACCATTGCTATTCAATATAGTCCTGGACATTTTAGCCAGAACCATTAGGCAAGAAAAGAAATCAACGGGTTACAAATTGGAAAGGAGGATGTCAAGCTATCCCTATTTTCAGAAGATATGATTCTATATATATGTGATCTGAAGGACTCCATTAAGAGGCTATTGGAATGCATAAGAGAGTTTAGTAAAGTTGCAGGATGTAATATCAGCACACAAAATCAATATCCTTTGTATACACAGACAATGCCATAACTGAGAAAGAATTTCTGAACTCAGTCCCATTCATAGTAGCTACAAAAAATTAAATACCTTGGAATAAATCTAACAAAAGATGTGAAGTTTCTCTACAATGAAAATCACAAAACATTAAAGAAAGAGAGGAAGGCACAAAAAAAATGGAAAAATCTTCCATGTTCATGGATTGGAAGAATAAATATCATCAGAATGTTCACACTAGCAGAAGAAATTTACAGATTCAATGCAATCTCAATCAAAATACCAAAAACATTCTTCTCAAATCTAGAAAAAAAACTACGCTAAAATTCAAACAGAAATAAAAGAGGCTGGCACTGTGGCTCAATAGGTTAATCCTCCACCTGCGGCGCCGGCACACTGAGTTCTAGTCCCGGTCGGGGTGGCCAGCTCTCTGCTGTGGCCCGGGAGTGCAGTGGAGGATGGCCCAAGTGCTTGGGCCCTGCACCCCCATGGGAGACCAGGAGAAGCACCTGGATCCTGGCTTCGGATCAGTGTGGTGCGCCGTTTGAGGGGTGAACCAACGGCAAAGGAAGACCTTTTTCTCTGTCTCTCTCTCTCACTATCCACTCTGCCTGTCAAAAAATAAAAAAAATAAAATAAAATAAACCCTTAATAACTAAAACAATCTTAAACAGCAAAAATAAACCTGGAGTCATCACAATACCAGATTTCAAGACATATTACGGGCAGTTAAAATCAAAACAGCCTGGTACAGGCACAAAAATGGGCATATAGACCAATGGAACAGAATACAATCCCCAGGAATCAATCTGTGCAACTACAACCAACTCATATTTGACAAAAGAGCTAAAATCAATCCCTGAAGGATGGACATTCTCTTCAACAAATGGTGCTGGGAGGGGCTGGTGTTGTGGCGCACTTAGTTAATCCTCCGGCTGCAGCATCCCATATGGGGGCTGGTACTATGCCCAGTTGCTTCTCTTCCAGTCCAGCTCTCTGCTGTGGCCTGGGATAACAGTATAATATGGCCAAGTGCTTGGGCCCCTGCACCCACTTGGGAGACCAGAAAGAAGCACCTGGCTCCTGGCTTTGGATCAGTACAGCTCCAGCTGTTGCAGCCATTTGAAGAGTGAACCAACGGAAGGAAGACCTTTCTCTCTGTCTCTCTCTCTCACTGTCTGTAACTCTACTGGTTAAATAAATAAATAAAATCTTTAAAAAAAATGGTGCTGGGAAATTGGATCTCCACATACAGAAGTATGAAACAAGACCCCTACTTTACACCTTATCCATAAGTCAAATCACAATGGATCAAGGATCTGAATCTGTGACCCAATACCATCAAATTACTAGAGGAAACAGGGTAAACTTTGCAACATTGGCATAGGCAAAGACTTCTTGGTAAGGACTCCAGAAGCACAGGTAATTAAAGCAAAAGCAGTCAAATGAGATTATATCAAGCTAAGAAGTGTCTGTACTGCAAAGGAAACACTAAACTAAGTGAAGGGGTAATGGACAGAATGGCAAAAAATATTTGCAAACTATACAACTCACAAAGGGTTAATATCCAAAGTCTATATAGCACTCAGGAAACTCAACAACAAATGAAACAAACAATCCAGTTAAGAAATGGGCATAAGAGTTGAAAAGACATTTTTCAAAAGAGAAAATTCAAATAGCCAACAGAACCATGAAAAAAATACTCAGGATCATTAGCCATCAGGGAACTGCAAATAAAAATTGCAATGAGGTTTCACCTTACCACAGTTAGAATGGTTCTCATACAGAATTCAAAAAATAGTAAATGCTGATGAGGATGTTTGGAAAATGGTACCCTAATACACTGTTGATGGGAATGTAAACTAGTATTGATGCGTCCAGCATGGCAGGGTGTCAGATCAACCCAAAAGAGAAAGAGCATCACATAGATTAAGGAAGAAAACTCAGATTAAAGATTTTGATGTGGGGAAACCAAGAGATACTCTGTCTACTGCCAAGGTTGAGGCAGAAGCAGAGGCCCAGATGTCTGGTTATTCCAAGTATTTATTATCAGTGATGACATGATCAATTAACCATAAAAAATGTGCGGTTTTGTGGAAACAGTATTTCATGATGAAGTAGTTTAAACATAGTGAAACAGAGAACAATGGGAAGTTTTGGTGTTTCAGGAAGGACTTGTTTGCTTGGAAACTGGGATTAAATAGCAATCACAATATGAAGGGGTCTGTGGGGACTAATTGTTAACTGGGATGAGCATCCTACTTGCTGTTTACTGGAGCCCACAGCATTTTCTTAGTTGCTTTAGCATCATGTCAAATGATCTTTGCAATTGATCACTTTTACAATCTGGCCAAGGATGCCTTCAGCAGAATTCAGGCGATGTGGTGGTTCCCAACATAGTACAACCATTTGGAAGACAGTATGGAGATTCTTCAGAAATCTGATACTAGATCCACCATATGACCCAGCCATCCCAATCCTGGGAATTTACCCAAATGAAATAAATCATCATATGAAAGGGTTATCTCTACCTGTATGTTTATTGCAGCTCAATTCACAATAGCTAAGACATGGAATAAACTCAGATGTCTATCAACAAATGACTGGATGAAGAATATGTGATATATATACACTATGCAATATTACTCAGTCATAAAAAATGAAATACCATCTTTTGCAACAAAATGATGCAGATGGAAAATAATACACTTAGTGAAATAAGCCAGTCCCAAAAAGACAAATATCATATATTTCCCTGATCTACTATGACTAATGGAGTATAAAAAATGTAATATATATGAGTTAAATTTACATTTTGAGAATTGATTATTCTTTACAGCCATTGTCTGTACTGTTGAGGACAGTACTTTTTTCTTCTTGCTATTTATAAAATTATTTACTTAATGGAGGATTCATCTTTTTTTTAATTTTTTAAATTTATTTGACAGATAGAGTTAGACAATAAGAGAGAGAGAGACAGAAAGGTCTTCCTTCCATTGGTTCACCCCCTAAATGGCTGCTACAGCCAGAGCTATGCTGATCTGAAGCCAGGAGCCAGGTACCTCCCCCTCGTCTCCCATGTGGGTGCAGGGGCCTAAGCCCTTAAGCCATCCTCCACTGCCTTCCCAGGCCACAGCAGAGAGCTGGACTGGAAGAGGAGCAGCTGGGACTAGAACCTGGCACCCATATAGGATGTCGGCGCCACAGGCAGAGGATTAACCAAATGAGCCACAGTGCCAGCCCCCTGGAGGATTCATCTTATGATTATAAATTAAGCTGAAAATACGTCATTGTAAAAATTAAAAGAATGACTAATTAAAGGAGGAGAAGGGAGGAAGGGAGCATGGGTAAGTAAGTTTTTTGGATCATACTAAAACTATAATTGTTGATTTGTTTATTTCTCCTTTGTGTTCTATAAACTATTGTGCTATGGTTTGAATAGGATATGGTTCTTCAATTCACACAGATGTTTATATCCCTAGTCTTATGTTAATACTTAATGGATTATGGGTGGTGATTTGATTAAATTTATGGTGACTGGGAGGTAACCATGGTGGGAGGTCCCTGAGCATGGGGGTTGTGCTCTTTGAATGTAGTTCTCAGAGGAGAATTGGTAGTAAAAGCTTAGTTTGACTTAGCTTCTCTCTGCTTCCTGGCTCCCTATGTAATCCTCTTTCTGTGTACATTCCCCCATTTATTGCCCTTCTCATACAAGACACAGGACTAATGTGGATTTCCAGTCTTGGACAATGAACCTCCAAAGCTAAGCTGAAATCAACTTCTTACTGAAACAGTTTTTCTTGGGAAATTTAGTTAAAGAAACAAAAAGCTGCCTAATGCACTTTGCATTTTTGAATCTAAGCTCTGTAATTAGGCATATAAACATTTAAGATTGTATTCAGCTTTGGCAAGTCTATCCCTTCATCATAACAAAATGACTCTCTTTTTCCTTGTTAATATTTCTTGTTCCAAAATTTGCTATTTCTAGTATTAATACAGCTCTTCCAAGTTCCGTGTGCTCAGTACTTGCATGATATATCTTTTTCTACTCTTTTACTTTTTTCTTTGTCTTCATATTTAAGAGAATTGCTTCAGCTAATATGGATTTTTCAATACAGTCTAATAATTTTTATCTTCTATCTTGAGTGCTTAGGCCATTTTCATTAAATGATTTATTCTTATATTTGGGTATGTATATATATCATCTTATGAGATTTTAGAGTCGCTTATCTTTAGATAAGAAATTTCTCTTTTCATAAGGTTTTAAACTATATATTTAACTTTAACAATCTCTCTTCAAATAATACAATGCTACTTCATATATAATGTAATATACTTATAAGTGTGGATTGCAATGCCCTTATTCAGTTCATGTGCTAAATTTATCATATCAAATTCTAAGATACATTATTCTCATTATTGTTTTAAACTATCAATTATCTTTCAACTTAAACAGAAACCCTACTTATAATATAATATTTAACAGTGAATGTTTCTTTTCACCACTGCTCTTCGATATTGAACTGAGTTCCTACACTGTATATTATGTAAGAAAACAAAAAAGAGGCATAGAAACCAAAAAGAAATATAGAAATGTCTTCATTGACAGATGACATAAGGATTTACCTACAACTGTCTGTTTTCTGATGGAAAATTTAGCCTATTTTTTCTTTTATTATTTCTATTTAAAGAAAAATGAGTTCAACCTATAATCTCTGATTTAAATAATGAAAAGGAAGAAATTCTGCCTCAAGACTGCCTACAGATGGTAAATATCAAAATTGCCATATCCACCCCCCACACTATCATATAGCAGCAGTTTACAGATCAAGTTCTTTACTCAGATGTGAATCCAATTACTTGAGCCATCACTGTTGCCTCTCAGGATCTGCATTGATGGAAAACAGGATACAGGTCTTGGAGTCAGGAATGTAACTCAGGAGAAGATAATAGAAGAAAAGCAAAGGAAGTGCATTCCCAGTGGACAGTTGGAGAGAAATTTGCAGTGGAAATTCTACAGAAAGAAGAGAGACTCTGTGGAGCAGCGTGGACAGTACACACCTGCAGCAGTGAACAGCAACATCATCCCCGACTCAGCCAAGGCTGGAGGAGATGCCAGCTTCCGGGAACGAGGTGAGAGCAGACTGCCTCAGCCATTGTCACGGGTAATACTGCCTGAGGTAGAACCTTGTGGACTAGACTGACTTTAAGTCAGGCCTGGAGCCCTGGTGTTGGAGGAGACCCACCTAAAACCAGGAAGAAAACCATGTATCTTTCTCTCATTTCCCTGTAAGGGCCTTGGTGACCTGCAAGAAGAAAGCAACATAGTAAAGCTGGTAGAGGTTGAAGCAGCTCTTGGACATGCAACTAGGGAATTTTATCAGAGGGATAAATCTGCATTCCCCATTGACTTTGAGTCTGGCCTAGAGGGTTAGCAGGGTGCTGGGCACTCACTTAGGTCTGTGAGATGCTCCCATCTCCCCACCCTATCACAGGCTCCTGAGTGCAGTCAGTCAAGGTGGAGCATCCACAGGCATCTGGATCTGGGACTGCCTGTGCTCTCTCCATGGAAACAGTAGGCTACTGGAGCTGAGAGCGAATCCGCTGTACCCTTGATTGTGAGAGCCTTGTATACGGCAACATTGGGAATTCTGTGACTGCATAATAGAGCTTGAGGTACAACTGAATCTCTGGGTCTGAATTTCTGAATCTGGCACCAAAGGCGCAGGCTCTCTGATTGCCTGAAGTGGGTCACTGCAGAGTGGTCCATGCTTACACTGAGAACCATATATGCTTCATGCACCTGCATTGATAGGGGAGGTTGTAGCTGAAAGTCAGTTTGATTTCTATTCAACATCTCTATCTCTCAGAAAACTTTTCATCCATATCAGGCATGAATTTCTATCTCCTGAATTTATTTCTCTGTGTTTCTGAGTTATGATCATTTTTTGAATTCATTCTCAGATATGTCATCATTCTCTTTGTCTTCACATTCTAATATTGAAGTGTTGTTGTGTTTTTTTGGGTAGGTCATATTGTATTCCTCGTTCTTGTTTCTTTTGTATTTCTGTGCTTACTTTTAGGCATTTGTGGAACCACTGGTTGATTTTCTCCTCTAATGTCTTTTATCTTTGAACTATGCCTCTATAGTTTAGTAGAGTGTCTGTCCATTCAGGAGATACCCAGAGGTGTTTCTGGGGGGTCCAGGGAGCTCTGGTTAGTGCTTGGGGGTGGTGCAAGGGTCCAGGGTGAAACCCAGGTTGCACGTGGTAGTTCTTTCTATTTTCAGTATGGGAGGTAGTATTATCACTTCTCCTGGCATAATCACAGATTTACCTCCTCTCTACCAAGGTGATAAATGCCTGGAATTAGCCCACAGTGGCTACTACCCACCCCCACCCCCCATCAATGCAGGTGCATGAACCACATAAAGTTCTCAGTGTGAGCATGTTGGGTATAGCAAAAGTAGGGTTTTTTGTTTATTTATTTATCTATTTATTTATTTTTGACAGGCAGAGTGGACAGTGAGAGAGAGAGACAGAGAGAAAGGTCTTCCTTTGCCGTTGGTTCACCCTCCAATGGCCGCCGCAGCCGGTGCACCGCGCTGATCCGATGGCAGGAGCCAGGTACTTATCCTGGTCTCCGTGGGGTGCAGGGCCCAAGTACTTGGGCCATCCTCCACTGCACTCCCTGGCCACAGCAGAGAGCTGGCCTGGAAGAGGGGCAACCGGGACAGAATCCGGCACCCCAACCAGGACTAGAACCTAGTGTGCCGGCGCCGCAAGGCGGAGGATTAGCCTAGTGAGCCGCGGCACCGGTGCAAAAGTAGTTTTAAGAGGGGAGTTTATAGACTTGAATGCTTAAATTGAACAAATAGGTTTAAGGGCCATCAAGGTATAGCAGGTTAACTTACTGCCTGCAATGCTGGCATCACCCATGGGTGCCAATCCAAGTCCTGGCTGCTCCATTACTAATCCACCTCCCTGATAATAGCCTGGGAGATCAGCAGAAAATGCTCCCAGTGCTTGGGCCCCTGCCACACAGGCAGGAGATACATATGAAGTTCTTGGCTCCGGATGGTGGCTTGGCCAAATTGCAAATCAGTTGGAGGCAAGAAATAAAAAAGATCAGAAACAAATGAAATAGAAACTAAGAAAGTAGAAAAGATCAAGGAGACAAAAGATTTTTTTTTGCGAAGATAAACAAAATAGACAAGCCTTTAGCTAGATTAACAAAGAAAACAGGAAAAAAAGCACAAATAAATATAATTAGAGATGAAAAGGGAGACATTAAAAACTAATACTGCTGAAATACAAAATATCATAAGAAACTATAATAAAACTATATGCTAATAAATTGTAAAATCTAGAAGAAATTGTTAAATATCTGGATGCATAAAACCTACAAAGATTAAATCAGGAAGATATAGAAAATCTAAGCAGATCACAAGAAGCAATGACATTTAAAGAGTAATTTAGTCTCCCATTAAGGAAAAGTCCCAAATCTTAAAAAAAAAGGACCTAGTCACTTTACTACTTAATTATATAAAACATTTAAAGAGGAATTAACTTCAATATTTTTCAAAATATTACAAAATAAGGAACAGGATGGAACTCTGCCAAACGCATGCTACAAGGCCAGCATCACCGTGGCACCAAAACTAAACAAAGACACAGTAAGAAAGCTACATATCTATAACCTTAATGAACATAATGCAAAATTTCTCAACAGATTACTCAATACAACACCACATCAGAAAGAACAAACATCACCATCAAGCAATATATATTCCAGAGATGTAAGAGTGGTACAATATCTGCAAATCAGTAAATGCAACAAATCACATCAACAGAATAAACAGAAACAATACAGTATCTCACAGATGTGCAGAAAGCATTTGATAAGATTCAACACCCCTTCATGATCAAAACCCTCCACATTTCTCCTAAGATCTGGAACAAAAAGTCCACTTTCATGACTTTGATTCAATGTAGTATTGAAAGTATTAGCAAGAGCAATTAGGAAGGAAAAATAAATAAATTGCATCTAAACTAGAAAGGAGGAAGTCAAAGTATATAATTTGTAGATGACATGATATTGTACATGGAAAAATCTAAATACTCCAGCAATAAGCTGTTAGAATTCATAAACCAAAAAGAAAAACAACAACAACAAAAACTCATAAACCAATTCAGTAAAGTTAAAAGTTACAAAATAAACAGAATATAAAAAAAACCAGTAGCTTTTCTATATGATAAATTCACCAAACAGAAATTAAAACTTAATCCTATTCATGATAGCCACCAAAAATCAAATATTCAGGGCCGGCGCCGTGGCTCACTAGGCTAATCCTCCGCCTGTGGCGCCAGCACCCTGGGTTCTAGTCCCAGTAGGGGTGCCGGATTCTGTCCCGGTTGCTCCTCTTCCAGTCCAGCTCTCTGCTGTGGCCCAGGAGTGCAGTTGAGCATGGTCCAAATGCTTGGGCCCTGCACCCCATGGGAGACCAGGAGAAGCACCTGGCTCCTGCCTTCAGATCAGCGCAGTGCGCTGGCCGCAGTGCGCCAGCCACAGTGGCCATTGAGGGGTAAAACAACGGAAAAGGAAGACCTTTCTCTCTATCTCTCTCTCTCACTGTCCACTCTGCCTTTCAAAAAAAAAAAAAAATCAAGTATTCAGGAATAAACTCAACCAAAAATGTAATATCTCTATAATGAAAGTTATAAAACTGATGGAAGAAATCACCAATGACACAAAATATGGAGAGATATTCCTTGCTTATGAATTGGAAGTGTTAAAATAATTAACATGTCTATACTACCTAAAGCAATATAGAGAGTCAATTCCATCTCTATCAAAATATCAATGACATTCTTTACAGAACTAGAAACACAATTCTACAATACATACATAATTACAAAAAATCCAGAAAAGCTAAAGCAATCTAGAGCAAAAGAAATCAAGCTGGAGGCATCACAATATCTGCCTTCAAAGCCTATTGTAAAACCACGGCAATTAAAATATCATGGGGCTGGCAGAAAAACCACTCATATATCAATGGAATGGAATAGATTGCCCAGAAATTAATCCACATAAATACAGCCAAATGATTTTTGACAAAATTGCCCAGAGCTTATAATGGAGAAACGATAATCTCTACAATAAATTGTTCTGGCAAACTGGATGTATATATGCAGAAAAATGAAATTAGATCCCTACTCCTCACAATATACAAAAACCAACTCAAGATGAATCAAAGAGCTAAATTTAAGACTTGAAAATGTGAAGATGCTTGAAGAGAATGCAAGGGAAATGTTTTATGACATTGGTGTAGGTGATGACTTCTTGGATAAGACCCACAAAACTTAGGAAATAAAAGAAAATCTAGATAAATGGGATTATATCAAACTCAGACGCTGTTGCACAGCAAAGGTAACAATCAATAGAATGAGTCTAGTTGAAAGAATAAAAAAATTACAAGCTACATATCTGACAACGGATTCATATCCAGAATATATCAACAACTACTGAAAAAAACTCAATAAAAAAACAACCAATACAGTTAAGAAATGGGTAAAGGACTGCAACAGACAGTTCTCAAAAGAAGAAATACCGGCCGGCACCGTGGCTCACTTGTCTAATTATCTGCCTGCAGCACTGGCACCCTGGGTTCTAGTCCTGATTGGGGCGCTGGATTCTGTTCCCTGTCGCTCCTCTTCCAGGCCAGCTCTCTGCTGTGGCCCAGGAGGGTAGTGAAGGATGGCCCAAGTGCTTGGGCCATGCACCTGCATGGGAGACCAGGAGGAAGCACCTGGCTCCTGGCTTTGGATGGGCTCAGCGCCAGCCATTGTGGCCATTTGGGGGGTGAACCAACAGAAGGAAGACCTTTGTCTCTGTCTCACTGTCTAACTCTGCCTGTCAAAAAAAAAAAAAAAAAAGAAGAAGAAGAAGAAATACAACTGGCTAGAAATTATATGAAAATCTGCTCAACATCACTAGCAATCAAGGAAATGCAAATCAAAATCACAATGAGATTTCACTCTTCACCTATCAGAATTACTATTATCCAAAAGACAGAAAGTGGTAAATCCTGCTGAAATGGTAGCGAAAGAGGAACTCTTATACACTGTTAACAGGAATATAAATTAGATCAGTCATTATGGAAAACAGTGTGAGGATTTCTTAAAAACTAGAAATAGACTTGCCATATTATCCAGAAATTCACCTATTGGGTAATTACCCAAAAGATAGGAACACATTGTATCAGAGATAACTACACCACCATCTTTATAGCAGCACTGTTCAAAATAGTCAAAATATTGAATCAACAAAGGTGTCCTTCTTCAGATGAATGGATAAAGAAAATGTGGTATTTATATACCATGAAATATTATTTAGCTATAAAAAGGAATGAAATTCTATTATTTGTATCAAAATAGGCACAATTGGGGAATATCATGTTGAGTAGAAATAAGCCAGATACAGAAAGACAAATATGGCATGTTCTCCCTTATATGTGAGACCTAACATTTTCCAAAACTCAAAAAACAACAAAAATAAATGCCTGTGTGTCAGTATTGCTGTAAATACAGTTTTATCAAGCATTATTTTATATCAAACAGATTGTTAAGAATGATATACAACTACATTTTAATTATCTGTGATTATCTTAAAATTTACTGTATATGAGTAAAATTGACATCTTTCTATTTAATTATTGTTTACAGTCACTGAACTATGATCTTTTATCTTTTTATTTGTTGGACTATTTAGTGGAGCATTAAGCTGTTGACTCTAAGGTAAATTGAAAATGTGCTATAAATCAGAAATTTAAAAAAAAAAACAAATCAGGACTGAGAGAACTTTTCTCTTTAATGTCATAAAAGAAATTTTAAAAACTTTATGGACATAGTTTGAAATTTCATATTTTTCCATATACTGTCCCTTGATTTTGTTCCAATAATTAAAAATTATAAAAAACATTTGTCATTCACATGAGATTTACAAAAACAAATGGTAGAACAGATTTTTGTCTATGGATCACAATGTGGTAAACTCTTGAGACATAAAAAAGTCAAGATTCCTATAGAGTCTGATTGTAAGGGAAGTGTTCTTGGAGAAGAGTATATGACAAGCTGCATTTCAAATATCAACTCTGAGGACTTCAGGTGAAAATGGATAAGGTAATAGATTCCTAAGCAGAAAGGAGCATGTGCAAATAATCATAGCCATCAATGTCCACCACCAAAGATGTATACTTGCTTTTGCTACTCAGTTTAAATAAACTACTTAAATCATTTCAATCTTTATAAAGTAGTAATTAATATCTCTATTTTGCAGGGAAGAAAATCAGAGTTTAAAAAATTAAGCAGCTTGGTATGGACACATACATAATAAGCACTGCAGTGGAGTTTACAGACTATACTTGCAGGCTTCCAAGATGGTGGAGCAGGGAGAGAGCTTACTGCTCTAGTCTAGGAGAATATAGTTTTAAAAGTGGAAAGAGTGCAGTCTCAGGGAAGAGTTAGGGAGAAAACAATAGAGGAAACTCTACATAAATTAGAGGAACACAGTGTACCTACATGGAGGGTGTGGATGCTCACAACTCAGGACTCCAGAAGACGAAGGCTTTTGCACTGGCATTGGAGAGTGAGGTGCGACCAGACTGCAGCAGTTCAAGTCACTGGTGATAAAACTACAGAAAGAGCCTAGAAGGAACCTGGCTTGGAGCTGTGTGGGGGATAGTGTACCTGCTAAACTAGAGGAGAAAAAAAAGGAGGGACACATTTCTCTCTCCCCAATCATCCTGCAATGGTGTCTTGTAACAGGCCTATAGAGTGGGCACCATTTTGGACAAATGTAACAGCTGCACCAGCTCATGTCCACACCCAGCAACCAGTAGAATAGACTCCTCACTCTGGTGCAGAGAACTATCAGAGGACTGGGTGCTTGTGACTGTGGGAGACTTGCATGCTGCGACTATGAATAAACTGAGGCTGTTTGGGAGGGCTCGTGGTGTGGCTGGGACTTTGGGCAGTCACTGTGGGAGGCTCCACATGCTCAGGGCTCCCTGGTACCTAGTGAAGGACATTGCTGGAGAATCTGAGCTTACACTGAAGACTGCACAGATCCTTTGTGTGGTCCTTGTGGCAGAGCAGATGAATATTATGCCACTAGGGTTAGCGCTCATACACTGGTCTCCTTTACTGGGCTAGCGCTCATACACTGGTCTCCTTTGAGGAGAAGAGCTCAACTGAATAGAATAAACTTCCGCTCTGATTGAAAAAAAGAGAGATTTACCATGCCAAACCTGGGTGTGTCACCTTAGACATGCCCTTCACACTGGAGAACTGAACAGAGCTCTCTGGCCACACCCACTACATGCCTCTAGATTTTCACTGAAAGCAGACACTCCACTAATCTACAGAGGTATAGTACAAAGAAAAAAACCACCACAATGAAAAAAAAAAAAGAAAAAAGAAACTGACAAGAATAAGGAAAACAATGCCATGCCCCCCAAAGAACACAACACTTCAGTAATAGATTGTGAAGATAATAAGATTGACTAAATGCCAGAAATGGAATTCAAAAATTGGATCATAAGATTGCATATAGATATTCACAAGCAAATGCATGAACAACTGAAATCTGTACATGACATGAAAGAAATTTCTTCCACAAAATTGGAATGAGAAATCAAAATGAAATGAAGTGTTTAATAGAACAAATAAAAAATGCAGTAGAAAACCTTGAAGACAGAATTGGTGAAGCAGAAGAAAGAATATTTGACTTAGAAGACAAAGCATAGGATATTATACAGTCAGACAAAAAACAAGAAGAAGAAACTAGAAAACTAAAAAACATTGTTGGGAATCCACAGAATACTATCAAATGACCCAACATATGGATTCTAGGAGTTCCTGAAGTCCTGGAAAGAGAGAAGGAATTAGAAGGCCTTGTTAGTATAATAATAATAGTAGGAAACCTCCCTATTTGGAGAAAGAAAGGGACATCCAAGTACAGTAAGCACATAGAACCCCAATAGACATGACCAGAAAAGATCTTCACCACAGCATGTTGTAATCAAACTCACCACAGTCAAACGTAAAGATTCTAAAATGTACATGAGAGAAATGCCAGATAATTTCAGAGGATCTCCAATTACACTCACAGTGGACTTTTCATCAGAAACCCTACAGGCTGGGAGAGAATGGCGAGCTATAGTTCAAATCTTAAGAGAAAGAAACTGTCAACCCAGAATACTATACCCTGAAAAGCTCTCATTTATCAATGAAGGTGAAAAAAAGACCTTCTATAACAAACAGAAATTGAAAGAATTTTTCAATACCCATCCAGCCCTGCAAAAGATGCTTAAGGATGTGCTATACACAGAAACACAGAAACATGGTCATCATCATGAAAGAAAGTTAAGGAAGAAAATCTCCCGGTAAAAGTTCAAAGGAAATACAAAGTAAAAAATAGGAAAATTTTTGGAAAAATGGCAGAGCAAAGTCATTAGTTATCAATAGTCACCTTGAATGTAAATGGCCTCAACTCTCCAGTTAAAAGACACAGACTGGCTGAAGGGATTAAAAAACAAAACCCATCTATTTGCTGCCTACAAGAAATACAGATAACTCACCAACAAAGAAGCATGCACTGAAATAGAAAGGATGGAAAATGATATTCCATGCTAACTGAAACCAAAAAATAGTTGGTATAGCCATCCTAATATCAGAAAAAATATACTCTGGGGCCAGTGCTGTGGCACGGTGGGTTAAGCTACCTCCTGCATCCAATATGGGTGCTGATTTGAGAATCAGCTGCTCCGCTTCCAATCCTGCTCTCTGCTATGGCCTGGGAGAGCAGTTTGAAGATGGCCCAAGTCCTTGGGCCCCTGCACCCATGTAGGAGACCTGGAGCAAGCTCCTGGCTCCTGGCTTCGGATTGGCACAGTTCCAGCCATTGCGGCCATTTGGGGAGTGAACCAGCAGATAGAAGACCTTTCTCTCTCTCTCTCTGCCTCTACATCTCTGTAACTCTGACTTTCAAGTAGATAAATAAAATCTTTAAAGAAAAGAAAAATATACTTTAACGCAAAAACATTTAAAAGGGAGATGAAGAAGGGCACTATGTAATGATTTAGGGATCAATTCCACAGCTAGATATGAGTATTACAAAAGTATATACACCTAATTAAGGGCACCTGGCTATTTAAAATCAATGTTAAGGGATCAAAAGGGAGACCTAGACTCAAATACGATATTAATGGGGGACTTCAATACCCCACTTTCAGCAATGAACATATCAACCAGACAAAAACAATGGAGTTAATCAACACTGTATACAAATTGACCTAAAATATATCTACAGAACTTTTCATCATTCAGTTGCAGAATATACATTCTTCTCCAGGGCATGGAACTTTCTCTAGGATTGACCACATACTTTGCTGTAAGGCAAGTCTCAGCAAATTCATAAAAATCAAAATCATACCATGCGTCTTGTTGGACCACAATGGAGTAAGGCTGGATATCAGCAACTCAGGAATCTATAGAACATATTCAAACACATGGAGACTGAACAACATGCTAGTGAATGAACAGTGGGTCATAGAAGAAATCAAAAGAGAAATCAAAAACTTTCTAGAAACAAATGAAGATGACAATACAACATATCAAAACTTATGGGATAGGGGCCAGCGCCATGGTGCAGTAGGTTAATCCTCTGCCTGTGGCGCCAGCATCCCATATGGGCGCCAGTTCTAGTCCCAGCTGATCCTTTTCCAATCCAGCTCTCTGCTGTGGCCTGGGAAAGCAACAGAAGATGGTCCAAGTCTTTGGGCTCCTGCACCCGCATAGGAGATCAGGAAGAAACTCCTGGCTTCGGATCTGCAGAGCTCTGGCTGTTGCAGCCATTTGGGGAGTGAACCAATGGAAAGAAAACCTTTCTCTCTGTCTCTCCCTCTCACTGTCTGTAACTCTACCTCTCAAATGAATAAATAAAAAAAATCATAAAAAAAAACTTATGGGATATAGCAAAAGCAGTGTTAAAAGGAAAGTTTATAGCAGTTGTTGCCTAAATCAAGAAAGGCTCTAAATAATAAATGTCAATGCATCTCAAGGATCTAGAAAAACAACAGCAATCCAAACCCCAAAATTGTAGGAGAAAAGAAATAACTAAGAGAATAAACAAACAAAATTGAAACAAAAAAAATACAAAAATCAGCAAATAGAAAAGCTGGTGTTTTGAAAAAATAAAAACTAAAAACAATTGACAAACTATAGGCCCAACTAACCAAAAAAAGGAGAGAGAAGACCCAAATTAATAAAATTAGAGATGATACCATATGTTCTCCCTGATCTATGAGAACTAATAGAGCACCTAAGACAAAATCTGTAGAAGTGAAATTGATACTTCGAAAAGGGATAATTTGAGTGGCCCTTGTCTTGACTGTCAAGGAACAGTTTTGTTTTTTTTTTTTTTCCTTTTCATAATATTTGTTGAACTCTTTACTTAACATATCATAAGTGTATAAAGACAATTGAGGATGCGTTCTATTAAAAATAAGAGAAGAAATAAGAGAGGGAGGGGGAAGTTTATAACTGTAAAGCTCTATAGTTCTGCATACATCCCTACAGACTTACTTCTAAGGGTACAGTTTAGAAACTTGCCACAGGACCCATAATCCCATTAAGCTCTGTGGTAAAAATGCCATCTTAAATGTTAAAGTGATCATATTAAGTGTTAAAGTGAACATATAGATAGGATTAAGTGTTAAAGTGATCATATAAATAGAATCAAGTGTCTGGTGATAATAATAGAATTAAAAAGGAGAGAATATTCTGACATGGGAAGCAGTCCACACAGCAGACTCATAGAATGACAATCACTTTAAGTAGCAATCTGGCATAAGAATCAGCCCTTATGGCATCCTGGTCTGGCTAAAAAGCCCCTGAGAACATATCAGGCATTGAAAGCTAAGACACTGTGGCAAAAAAAATGTCCTATATGAAGGATTTCTGTGAGACCCCAGCAGAAAGAAGTGGCCATCAAAGAAGGATGTACTTTTCTCTGAAGGGAGAAGTTCCAACCTAATAGTCTTGTCTAAATACTGATGGAATTTGTGTATTCATATGGCTTCCATAGCCTAGGCAGCTTATATCAAGAGTCCTGGGTGGTCACTGACACTATAGATAAGAGTGATAATTGTTAAGTTAACCACAGGAATCACTGTGCACTAACATCCAATGCAGGACCTCTGTCCTTAATGAGTTTTATTATGAGAGTTAACTGTAAAACTTATCAGGTTTTTTTGTGCGTGTGTTTGTGTGCAAATTATTGAAAACTTTACTTAGTATAGAATTGGTCTTCTTTGTATAAAGTTAATTGAAAATGAATCTTAATGGAGAATGGAACTGGGAAGGGGAGAGGGAGGAGGAGGAGGAATGGGAATGTGGATGGGAGGGCGGATTTAGTGGGAAGAATAACTGTATTCCTAAAGTTGCACTTATGAAATTTGTATTCATTAAATAAAAGGTTTCTTGGGGAAAAATGAAAAAATATAAAAAGACTATATCTAAATGATTGTATGAGCAAGCTCTTTATAATGTATTATTCCATCAGAAATATGGATATTTAGGAAATAGCAAATATCATGATTGAAGCATCATATGGATTTGAATTGGTACAATAAATAGGGCAAGGTCATTACTACATTAATGACTGGAATCTACCCTGAAGATGAAAATTCCAAATGTCATAATGAAACTTGCAGTTTACAAAAATGATTCTAGCAACATGGTAGAGGGGAAACTCAGTTTTAGGCATGACTCTCAATAAGTATCTTTAAAATTAAAAGAGTATATCTTAAGAGATTTAATCAGGATATATCAAATCCAGTTGGAAACTGGCAATGATCTAAGCAAGAGATGATGAGGTTCTTAATGTAGACAGAAACTGCAGGAATGGGAGAAGAGATGACAGAAATATACTGGTTCTCAAACTTAATTTCCTGCTATAATTACAGTGGCACTTTAAAAAATTACACACAGTAATCTCTTCCATGAATATTTTGATTCAATAGCCCTGGGCACAAACTAAGCATCTGCATTTTTTAAAGGTTTTGTGAATAATCCTGTCAACCAATGTACAGAAGTATTGGGGCAATACTCGGGAAGTAGAATGAAGACTGGTAGATTAAGACAAATGTAATAAGATTAGCAGTAAATGAAGGAGAAAAACATGAGTTTCACACCAAAAAAGCTGTTGTTGAATTATGTAGGGGGTATGCAAATGTTGATGTCTGACAGGCACTGGAAAGAATGGCCTAGAGTTCAGGAGTGAGAGAATCCATGACAGACAGGGTGGTCAGCAGTCATTCATAGAAACAGGATTTAAGCACAGCTTCTGTGAGCAAAGTCTTTTTACACACAGAACTCAAGATCAAAATATCTCAGAGGGTAACCAGTCATTTGAACAGGGACCTGTTGGCATCTGGGAACTTTAAAACACACCACTTTTCAACTTTGACTTTTTTCCTTAATTAGGGTCAGCAAGGTTCTCCATGCCAGCATGGTGCCACAGAATTTCCAGATATGAGGCATTTTCCATTACTCCAGACAAACAAAGAGTATGAAGTCCCTTTGATGGGGTAGAGTTGGTCAGAAGGAGGCAATCAGCAGCAGGAAAAATACCCAGAGTGTCCCAGCTAATCAGCAGCACTGCAGGGGAGGTCACACTGACAATTAGCTTAACTTCTTGCAAGCTGGAGCAGGAGCTAAATACAAGCGCAAATGGGCTGCTCATTCAGTCAACCAGTACAGCAATTGTTAGGAACCTTTCATTTCATAGAAACAGTCCATATCATCAGTATGCAAGGGAATTTCTGTATTTTGTTTGTTAAAAAGAGAACACATATGTATCCAGCTCTCATAAGGATATCTAAAACCATTTTGATTGAGAAATGGGAAATTTACATTAGGGCCAGGTTAAAAAAATTTCATAGTATGAATCTGATCTGCCATGAAATGCTTGTTGCTGAGTAAGAATAACAATGAGCTTTTGATAACACTCTGAAGAAGCCTCACAGAAGTGCATTTTCATATACGAGCCCAAGAACCATTATTCAGTAAGTCAATGACTGAAGCTAGCTAAAAGAATGTCAAAGAACCTTATTTATTTATTTAATAGTTTCTATTCATCTGATTCCCTAAAGCTTTTAGGGAAAATACTATATAATAAATAAAATTCTTTATGAGTATATTATAAAATAAGTTTTAAATTTGTTTCAGAGTGAAATAAGATGGTGTTAAAAGACCCACAATGAAACCTAGGTTCCTCATCCTCCTGTCTGTCTCCCTAGTCTTTCAACTTTTCCACTTTCTTTGAGGATATTTGTACATACTATATACATACTTGTGTTGCTATTTCTTGACTTAGGGTTTTTAATATTTTTTTTAAGTTTTTAAAGTTTAGTGCTTTTATGTATTTGAAAGGAAGAGGTAGACAGACACAGAGAAAGAGAGAGCTCTCATCCTCTGGTTTACTCCCCAAATGCCTCAAATTCGTGCGAGAGCTGAGACTGGGGCCAGGCACAAGTCAAGAGTAAGAACAATCTGGATCTCCCACATGGGTGGCAGAGAGACAAATACTTGAAACGTCAATGCTGCCTCCCAGGGTATCCATTACCAGGAAGTTGGAAAGTAGAGCCAGCACTGAAACTCAGGCACTCTGATACGGGTTTACGGTGTCCCAAGTAATGTCTTAACAACTAGGCCAAAACCTGCTCCTTAATACTGACTAACTTCATTTTATATTATTTTTTTTACCTCTCACTGATTCTCTTTCCTACTGCCCAACCTTCTAAACACTTGATCTTAGCCAAAAGGTCAAGAAGTGATCCCCAACCTTCTAAAAATAGCTACATAGCAACATTTACTTAATAGTACCTACTTCATTAAGTTAGTATTATTCATTGTGGAATCAAGTAACTTACTGTAATTTTTTTCCTAACATGACTTTTTCTTTCTTCTACATCCCCAGAATTAATACTTCCCTTGGTTTTCATTTACTTTTCTTCATGTATATGTCACCAGTTCATCCCAAGAACATCAAATTCATACACTTTATCAAATACTTAGATAGGTAATCTAAAATTCTTTTTTTTTCCCCTGGAACATGAACTCTAGAGCCTGGAATTTCTTTTCTGTTCACACCAGGCTTTTCTCTAGGTATCCTGTACAGCTGTCCCCTTGAGAATGCCCCTGAATATTGCTTTGTACTGAAAGCTTGCTTCCTGGAATCCATGTTTTCTTCTTTCTTGGTTTGTTGCCTTATTTTTCTTGATGATACTTTTAAAGAAATGATCAGGAAGTATACACATATTTTAGCACTGCTTCTTTTAAACAGTATCTTTTGTCTTTCATTTATTTTCAACATTTTGATTTTCATAGTTTTAATTTCTAAGTGCATTTTCTTGTCCCTTTATCATAGCACCTTTATGTATAAGAAATGTAACAAATTTGCTCTTTCGGGACAGTAATAATTACAGAAGTAGCAATGAGGAACAAGGAGGATGCAAAAATTACCTCCTATCACAGTGACAGAAAGGGTGAGAGAAAACAGATACAACTGAAGAGTGCAGTGGGTGAACTCAATGTTTGAGGAAGTTGTTGGGTTTCAATTAAAGCAAGAAGCTTAAGTAATGAAGAAGAATTTAAGGATTGAAATATTGAGAAAATATTATTCTCCTTAGTACTTAAATAACCATTCTGAAATTAGTTTAGGAAAACAGGTTGGCTCAATTTTCAAAGGAACGCCCAAAAACAATTGGTTTGGGAGAGAGTAAAGTAAAGGATTTGGTTTGTCAGGGCTGGAGCTGCGGCATAGCAGGTAAGAGCAGCCACTTGCAGTGCCAGTGCAAGTTTGAGTCCCAGCTGTTTGAGCCACATGGGCACAAGTTTGAGTCGCTGTTCTGCTTCCAATCCAGCTCTCTGCTATGTCCTGGGAAAGCAGATGGCCCAAGTCCTTGGGCCCCTCCACCCGTGAAGGAGACCTGGAGGAGGCTCCTGTCTCCTAGCTTTGGATCCGCCCAGCTCTGGCCATTGTGGCAATCTGGGGAGTGAACCAACAGATGGAAGACCTCTCTCTCTCTCTGCCACTTCCTCTGTGTAACTCTGCCTTTAAAAGAAATAAATTTTAAAAGAAAGATTTTTTGTTTTTTAAGAGCCATGTTATTTCCTGTTCTTGGGAAAAATTGTCTGTAGAGTTCATACCGATGCATCTTATTTAATAGAAAGGTGCCTGTCATTCTAGGTCAAGGTTTAGTGCACATGTTAGTAAGAGTTTTTCAGTGAATGCACTACACAATACTTTTTGAGTCAATAGCTCTACTGGATTCCATTTGCAGAGATCATGAAAGGGTTTTTGTTGGCACAGTACTTTTTATGACCATAGAATTAGGTATCATGCTTAGCTCCGAAGGAGTTTATTGGCATGAAAGCTTAGAAACAAGACTGTATTAGGGACTTTAGGAATAAACTAGTATTATGACTGGATTATGAGAATCCCCTCAAACTCTAATCACCCAAAGGTTGAATAGATTCTAGGGACTGGATGACATGAGGTACTGGTGAGGGATCAGTGGCCACACATAAAATGTCCTGTGATTAAAGATTATGACCTACTCTGGTTCTAATATACATTTTATCACAGGCATTCCATATGAACAATATGGAAGATCATACAGGTGTGGGGGAGATCTTGGAATATAATTGGCCTATCCTTCTTTAACTGCCTTGGAATATAAAGTATCTTTACCTTTACTTTGTCACTGTCAAAGCAAAAAGTGGTCCAGCTACCTTAATGGAAACCTAATTATCACAGCTACTGTCTTCAGCAAACTCAGCACTTACCTTCTTCATGAGATCTTGTCCTTTAGTTGAAGTAATCTCAAATTAGGCTCTTCACTCTATGGGAATGAGAACACACAATTCACTATATGGCCTTGGCTTGGGCTCCCCTTGACTTCTATGTTCAAGTCAATCAGGATCAGCCCTGCTGATTACTTCTTATGCAAGTAGTTAATGCTACAGGGACACATGTATATGTATCTTTATGTATATGTATATGTATCTTTATGTGTATATGTACACATTCTTACCTTATTCATTTGTTTGTTAGGTAGGTTTTTGATGGCAACCATTGTGTGGTCAGATACAATGACATTTTCAATCAGTCTCACACTATCCTGAAACACCATTTTCCTCAACCTTTGTGCTTAAGTCCTTGCTTTCCTTTGGGTTCATTTTTCTGAGATTTGATTTCTGTGACTTATTGTTTACAAAACTTTAGTTTGTTATTTTAGTGGATATTTTGGGTTTATAATATAAATCCTTAACTTATCATAGTTGTTTTCAAGTCATTTTAAACTTTCATGTAAAATATGAGGACTTTACTATAGTATAGATCCAATTCTCTCCTTTCACCTATACTTCCGTATATCTTACTTGCAAACAGCTGTAATCTACAACAAATTGTGACTATATCTGTCCACATGGCAAAATATTTTAGAAATATTTAAACAGCAATAAAATTTTTTGTATATATTTACCTTGGTACTTAAATTTTCATACTCATCATTCTTTTCACGTAGACCTATAATTCCTTCTAGGAGCATTTGTCTTCTTCCTTGGAGGCTTTTTCTTTAGCATTTTTATAGTGCAGATCTACTGCTACTAAATCGTTTCAGCTTTTGTATGTCTGAAAATGTCCATATTTTGTTTTTGTGTGTTTGTGTGGTGGGGAAGAATTTAGGTGAGAAGTGTTTTGTTTTACTTTCAATGCTTTAAGGAAGTTGCTCTAAATGGTTGCATTGTTTCCAATGAGAAATCTGCTGTTGTTCTTATTGTTGCTCTTCTGTGTGTTAAGAGGTCTTTTTCCTCTGGCCACTCCAGATTTTTCATTTTTACTGGTTTTCTGTAGTGAATTGTGAGGTGGTTTGCTGTAATTTTCTTCATCTTTCTTGTACTCAGAGTTTGTTGAGCTTCTTGGATAAGTGGCTTACAGTTTATATCAAATGTGGCACATTTTTGAACTACTTTACCTTTAGAAGTTTCTCTGTCCCATTCTCACGTTTCCTTCATGGGACTCAAATTTCACATAAATTAGACAGCTTGAAGTTTGTTTGTTTGTTTGTTTGTTTTTAGACAGGCAGAGTGGACAGTGAGAGAGAGAGACAGAGAGAAAGGTCTTCCTTTTGCCGTTGGTTCACCCTCCAATGGCCACTGCGGCTGGCACGCTGTGGCTGGTGCACCATGCTGATCCGAAGCCAGGAGCCATGTGCTTCTCCTGGTCTCCCATGCGGGTGCAGGGCCCAAGGACTTGGGCCATCCTCCACTGCATTCCCGGGCCACAGCAGAGAGCTGGCCTGCAAGAGGAGCAACCGGGACAGAATCTGGCACCTTGACTGGGACTAGAACCCGGGGTGCCAGAGCCACAGGCAGAGGATTAACCTATTGAGCCTCGGTGCTGGCCAGCTTGAAGGTTTCTTTCAGCTTACTAATACTCTGTTTTCTTTTTTTTTCTCTGTGCTTCAATTTAGATGACTTTTTATTTTATAATATTGTTTTCTGGTAGTTCTAGCTCGTGTATTTTATTGCTTTTTAAAAATATTTATTTATTTATTATTTGAAGAGCAAATATATATTTGGAGAGAGAGAGAGAGAAAGTATCTTTCACTTGCTGTTTGCTGATTCACTCTCCAAATGACCACAATATCTAGGACTAGGCCAGGCAAAAGGCAGGAGCCAGGAACTCTATTAGGTCTCCCAAATGGGTGACAGTAACCCAAGTGGTTGAGGCATCTTTCATTTCCTCCCAGCAAGAAGCTGGATCAAAAGTATGGTGTCCAGGGACTCAAACCAGATCCTCTGCTGTGTGATGCTGGTGTCCAAAGGTCAACTTAATGCACTGTATCACCATATCCGATCCCAGTGTACATTTCATCAAAGATGTTGTAATTTCTATATCTGGAATTTCATTCTGGGTATTTCTAAATTTAACTCTCTGAATCTAGTAATGTGATAATAGTAGTTTTAGAGATAGACATACAACACAGCAGTTAAGTCCTGGTTGAGATGCCTGTAGCCCCTATCAGAGTGCCTGGGTTGAGTCCTGGCTACTGGGTTTCTGATCCAGTTTCCTGCTAATGCATGCTCTGGGTGGCAGCAAGTGATGGCTTATATACTTGGGTCCCTACCACCTTTGTGGAAGATTTGGATTGGGTTTCTGTCACCTGGTTGTGGCCTGGTCCAGCCCTGTCTGTTGTGAGCATGTGGGGAGTGAATCAGTGGATGGAAAATCTCTCTCTTTCTCTTCTCTCTCTCTGTCTTTGCCTTTCAAATAAAACAAAAACAAATTTCTTAAAAAGAATACTTTTTTAAAAAAAGATTTATTTATTTACTTGAAAGTTACAGTTACACAGAGAGAGACAGGGAGGCAGAGAGAGAGGTCTTTCATCTGTTGGTTCACTCCCCAATTGGCTGCAATGGCCAGAGCTGTGCTGATCCAAAGCCAGGTACCAGGAGCCAGCAGCTTCCTCTGGGTCTCTCATGCAGGTGGAGGGGCCCAAGGACTTGGGCCATCTTCTACTGCTTTCCCAGGCCATAGCAGAGAGCTAAGTGGAGCAGCAGGAATTCGAATGGTGTCCAAATGGGATGCCGGCACTGCAGGCAGCGGCTTTACCCGCTACACCACAGCGCCAGCTCCCAAAAAGAATACTTTTCATGTCTTTACTAATTCCACCATTGTAGTGGGTCTGGCTTTGTTTCAATTGATGATTGTTTTCATTTGTGATATTTTCTTGTTTCTTTGTATGCTTATTTGTGTTTGATTGGATAGCAGAGATTGTGATTTGTGCCTTGGTAGGTATTGAATATTTTTGAACTGTACTGTTTCTAAGACTCAGTTTAGTTGCTTGAACACAGTTTGATCTTTTAGAGATCTTGTAAGATTAGATAAATGGAATAAGAGTTGCATTTAATACAGTATTAATTATTTCCAACTACTGAGGGAAGACTTTTCTGAATACCGTGAGTGCCACATGAGTATGCTTTTCAGTCTATCTGGTAGAAACTAGCACCATTCCATACTCTCTGTGAGAACCAGGCATTGATCCCTCAATTCTTGTCAGCTAACTCATTCTCCCCTCTTGGGTAGTATATAAAGACTGACCTGTACCCTTCAGAATTCCCTCTATGGGGTTTTCTGTAGCTCTGCGGTGTTTTTCTCTGTGAAACTCTGTTTTTGTCACTCACCCACAGCTCCATCTGCTTTAGTCTTTCCAGGCTCTCAGTTTTGTCTCCTCAACTCCAGGAATCAGCAGGGCTCTGCCTGTTTCTGCTCATGCACTGAATTCCAAAATTCTCTCAACACAGTAGCTAATAGCCAGTTGCTGGCCTCATCTCTTGTTTCCCAGTTCTCAGGAATCACTAGCGTTTGCTGTGTAAAGAAAGCCCTTTTTTCAAAATCTGTGTCTCATTTTTGTTTGTTTCAGGTGGGTGGGGTCAGATCGGATCCCTCTTACTGCATCCTTCCTGGAAGGAGAAGTTGCTTAAGAAGATGGAACTGCACAATTAAAATAAAAAAAAAAAACTTGAAAAACAAAATTATATTGTTAGGTAACTGCTTAGGACCAGAGGAGTTTTCATTATCTGAGAGTGTTCAGAGGAGTCTCGGAACAAGTCTCTGATTTTCACCCTTGATGCACAGAATGAACACACCCTATTTGTTCCATGTGGAGGTTAACACAAGCAGTATAGTGGTGGATATGTGAACCATGTTGCTTGGACTTAAACCCACAGTTTGAAACTGATTTTGTTTTGGATAGTATATGTATTAAATCAACTAGATGTGGAAAAGATATAGAGGAGGTGGTTAAGGAAATTTTGAGAATTATAGTGGAAATAAGTGGTGTCATCTATCTGTATCTATATATTTCTTTCTATCTCATCTATGGACGATTCATCCAGATTACCTTTTGTTGTTGTCAAATGAATTGAAATACCTTCTCCTTCTGTGTTCCTTATGAAATATTATAGTACCTTTTGTTTCACCAAAAAAGATAATAATTTTTAAGTCAAATGTAGCCAATTTTTAATTTTTTTTATTGTTTTGGTTAAGGATGTTTTCAATCTCAAGTTTATAAAAATGATCTCATTTTTTCTAATCATTTTGAAGTTTTCTCTTATATTTAGATTTTTTCATCCAATTGGAAATTATTTATAATATGGCATGTCATAATGTTATTTAGTTAATTTTTCCATAGGAAAAAAGACAATTTTATCAATGCTTTTAATGGAATATAGTTTTTTTTTCTTAATTAATTTGAAATAATCTATTCCTCAACCACCAAGTTTCCAAAATGGCCATTCCTGTTTCAGGGTTCTGTGCTGTGTTCTATTGATCTGTTTACCTACACCCATGACAAAACAGTCATGGTTTTTAATTCCTTTGATTTTGCAACATATCTTAGTATTTGAGAAGTTTCTTTTCAATATTCTTTTCAGAACTTTCCTGTTTTGTGCAACTTTTGTAATGGTTTTGTCAGGTCACTTCAAAGCCTTCTTCAAGTATTTACTGGCATTGAATTTATAAACTAATCTGGGTGAACTGACATCTTTACAGTATTGATTATCATCATTCATGAAAAAATGTTCAGGTCTTCTTTTCTACTCTTCAGTAAAGTTTTATAGCTAATTTTTGTTATTTTTTCGCAGTTAATTTACACATTTTATTACTACTGACTACAAGATTTTATTACTTTTTCTGTTTGGTCATGGCTGGTATATGGGAATGGTATGATTTCATATGTTTATCTTATGTCCAGAAATCTTGCTGAGCTCACTTAATATTGTTTTATAGTTTGAGTGTGGCTTCACTTGCATTTACTATGTATTTCTATGTGTACCTACCATCTGCAAATAATAATGATCTCATCTTTTCCTTTCCTATTCTTGTGCCACTTATCCTTTGTTTAGATTTTATTGCATCTGCTAGGACTGCCATCAGTGATAGTAGATACATTTGTCTTATTTCATACCTTAGGAGAACTGCTTCTAAAATTTTAACAATAAAAATGGTGATAACGTTTGATTTTAAAGTTGTGGAAATTCTCTCTTCTAGTTAAGTATGACAAGTATTATGTCTGTTTATATCCCTTATAATATCCTCTGTAATATCATTGACTGTTAATAATTTCTTTTCACAGAAGCAACATTTCCATCTCCCAGAATGTGTGTCCTTTTGTTTTAGAACATTTCCTTTTATCCAGTGCTTATGACAGGCCAGCGTTGTTGGATATAGGTAACACTTGGAGGCAGCCTTCTATCAGTGATTGATAGAAGTTCATAGATAAATATCTTGATCTCTTATCTCTTAAATGGGGCTTATTTTACGATGTGTGTTCCTTAATACTTTCTAGAATTTCATAGTGAAATTAAGTTCAAATTATCTAATGTAGTAAATTAGTTAGCAATGCATGATTTATCAGCTTTCCTTCTTCTCTCACTTTCTCACTCCTCTATTAGTGTTTTCTGATATTATCTATTAAACAAAAATATTGTATTTGGATCCTGCCTCAAGATTTCAGAATCTTGTGGGGTCTAACCCAAACACTAATATGTATCTGTGTTTACATTATCTCTCTATTAAAAGAAAGAGTTTTTATTCTGATTAAATGATTTTTTCTGCATTTGATGGTACTGTTGGCATACTGAATTATATTGATATACTTCTATCTTTACTCTCATTTTAGAGACAACATTTTTTAATAATGAGATTTATTGAGGCCCAATTTTTACACAGTAAAGTTCACCTTTGTTAAATGTATGAAATATTAACAAATGTGCTCGTGCGATTTCTACCATCACTTTAAAAAGATAGAATATATACATTGACCCAAAATCTTTGCCAATTGTTAATTCCCTCTTCTTTGCCCAGCTATTGACAATGCCTGATCTCATTTGTATCTCTTTAAATTTCCTCTTTTGAGGGTATCGTGTACATCAACTAATATTTAGACTTTCAAGTATGTGTCATTTTACATATCATAACACATGTATACTTATATATATTGTTGCTCCATTTTATTACTCTGTAGGCACCTATATTATGGACTTACATGTGTTTATTTGAGAATTTTTGGACATGTAGATTGTTTTAAGTTTTTGATTACTGAATAAACTCACCACAAATATGCTCATAAAAGTTTTCATGTAGATATTTGTTTTCATTTATTTTGGGGTCAAAGTGTATTTTTTTTTCAGTCTTCAAATATTTGTATTGGAAGGCCATGCATTGCCTTCATTTATTGTATTTCAAATCACTGTACAGTTACTTTTGTGAAAACACTGCCTGCGTTTTCTAGTACAAAAAAAACCTAAAAATTGTTTCAGGAATGTAGAGAAATATCCAACTTAAATAGCGAAAAAGTGCACCATAATTACTGCTGCACTGCAGTCATTTCTGCATTTCCCATGTTTCTTAAATAACTATCTTGTCTGGTAACACACAATATAAAGAGCAATTATGAAAAACAGACATTTACATATACTTCTAAAGTCTTATTGAGAATATCCTGTTGGCATTGGATAATCAATCATAGGTGCAGCTGCAGTAGCAGGATATGCATATGCCTGTTGGTTCATACCATTGTGCATATTTGGAACATTACTTCCATATTGCTGAGTGCTATCATACCCATTCTGGTAAGTCCCTGTTGGATTACCAGTCCTAAAACTGGTCTGTAAACCAGCAGACACAAAATTACTTCCAAAGCTCCCATTGGTGTAACTTGCAGCACTGTAAACACCATTTTGAGTTTTTGCCCCAAAATCTCTCTTAAGCAGACTAGAGTAACCTCTGTCATAATTTTCCCTGTCTCTAAAGGTATTAAATCCACCCCTTTTGCCCGCAGAGTATCTGTCCCAACGGTCATCCTTCATGCCTCCTCTACCCCTGGAACGACCTGCCCCTCTGTCTTCGACCAGCTGAAGCAACTTGGGGTTAATTGCTTGATTAGCTTCCCGAAGCACAGAGATAAGGTCGCTCACTTGCTTTATGTTATTAGGTGTAAAGAAAGTGTATGCTGTGCCCGTTTTGGTACTGCGAGCAGTTCTTCCAATTCGATGAATATAATCCTCTGAGGAGTTAGGGTAGTCATAATTGATGACAAATTTCACATCTTCCACATCTAGCCCTCTGGAGGCCACATCTGTAGCAATCAGAATAGGAGCTTTTCCATGTTTGAATTCATTTAGAACCCAGTCACGCTCCTGTTGACTCTTGTCACCATGGATACCCATGGCAGGCCACCCATCTCTCCTCATTTTTCTGGTAAGCTCATCACATCTTCTTTTGGTTTCAACAAAAACAATGGTTTTATTTTCCTTCTCACTCATGATCTCTTCCATTAGACGAATAAGTTTTTCATCCTTTTCTACATCATGACATACATCCACTATCTGAAGAATGTGTGGTTTGCACTCAATTCCAGTGCTCCAATGTTTATATGAATGTAGTCTTTCAGAAAATCTTCAGCAAGCTGTCTTACTTCTTTTGGCCATGTAGCACTCCACATTAGGGTTTGCCTATCAGGTCTTATCTGATCCACAATCTTCCTTATTTGGGGTTCAAAGCCCATATCAAGCATTCTATCTGCTTCATCAAGGACCAGGTAAGTTGTTCTTCTCAGATTGGTTTTTCCACACTCTAAAAAGGCAATCAGTCTTCCAGGTGTTGCAATACAGATTTCCACACCTCTCTCCAAGTCGCGGATCTGTGGTCCCTTGGGAGCACCACCATAGATGCAAGTAGACTTCAAGCGACAAGCTCTACAGTATTCAGCAACTACTTGCTGCACTTGCTGAGCCAGTTCCCAAGTTGGTGCCAGCACCAAGCAAATAGGTCCATCACCTCTCTCTAAGAATGGCTGATGATTGATGTGGACGATGGCAGGCAGCAAATAAGACAATGTTTTCCCAGATCCGGTCTGAGCTACTCCAACCATATCTAATCCACTTAGAGCAACTGGCCATCCCTGAGCTTGAATAGCAGTGGGTTCAGTAAAGTTCTGCCTTGCAATCACGTCCATGACGTTTGCAGGAAAGTTTGCTTCATAGAAATTCAGAACTGGCTTTGGGCAATTGTGACCTCTAACTGTAACTTCCTTGCTTCTTCTGTATGTCTCCACCTCTTGGGCTGTGCGTCTAGCCAAATCAGGATGTTCTTGATAAAAATTCTTCTCAAATTTGGGCAGCTCATCAAGATTCCACTTCTTTTTAACTAGTTTCTCTCCAGGGTTTCCAAATTTCTTTCCAGGTAGAGGCCCTGCCCTACTTCCTCCAAATCGAGGCGCACCAAACCCTCGATCGCGACCGCGATCCCGGTCGCTCGAGTATCCCGACATGGCGTCAATGGTTGCGGTTGGTGGGGGACGAAGCTAAGAGAAACGGGTGCGACGAGTCGCTGCAAGAGGCTTCGACGACGGCGAAGCCTCGCGGGGGCGGCAGCGGCGGAGGAACGGCGGTGACGAGAGCCGGAGCTGCACGACCAGAGGCCGGTTGAAATGAATGAGGTCCAAAGTGTATTTTGAGGATAGCTGAATCATATCGTTATGTTCAACTTTATAGTAATTAAACAAAAACTTTTTAGTTGAAAATTCAACTTCTTGTACTTGTATAGCTGCCTAACTTATCTGTATTTTTGTGTGATCCTTCACAGTTTGTGTTTTTTAAATACTTTTTCCATTTTGTAGAATTACTGGAAAATATACTCATATTTCCTTATTTTATAGCATCTGTGGGACATGTAGTGATGCCTTTATTTTATTCCCCATATTGGTAATTTATGTGTCCTTCTTTTTCTGATAAATTTGACCAAAGATGTGTCAATTTTATTGATTTCTTAAAGAAATCAGTTTTGGGGGTCGGCATTGTAGCACAGTGGGTTAAGTCACCACTTATGAGCCAGCATCCCATGCGAGCCACAGTTTGAATCCTGGCTGCTCCAAATTATATCAAGTTCCCTACTGATGTGCATAGGAAGACAGCAGAAAACAGTCCAAGTGCTTGGGCCTCTGCCAACCATGTGGGAGCCCAGGCGAAAGTTCCAGGCACCTAGCCTTGACCTGGCCCAGATCTGGCTGTTACAGGCATTTGGGGAGTAAACCAAAAGATTAAAGACTTTTCTCTGTCTCTTCCTCAGCTCCCTCTCTTAGTTTAAGTTAAGGTGATTGACTATCTTGTTCTATTCCTCCATATCGTTATTGTTTTCTGTATGTGAATTCTTTAATACATAAAAGATTTGTAAAGTCTCCATCTATAATTGAGGTTTCATTTATTTTTACTTTTAGTTATCAGTATTCTTTCATGTGTTTTAGAGCTCTGTTGTCACTTTATCTTTACAATTGTTTAATTAGTTATACTGCTCTCCTTAATTTCTTTTTATTTTTAACTTTAATTTTTAGTATCTTTAATACTTTTTTCTCTGTTTATATCTTAAGTTTCTATCTAAATTTCATTCCTTAATATTTCTTATAGTGCATGGATGCTTTTATTAATGAAAAAGTTAACATTTCCCATTTTTGCTATATATAGAATTGCTTAACAAGTTCCTTTCTTTTACCTTTATTTCTTCTTTCCTTTCACATTTATTATGTATAATGAGTCCATTTACTTCTAGTCCTTCCAAGAGACACATTGTTGTGACTATTTAAAATTTCTTTTAAAAAATCACTCCTTTTTCTTTTTAGAAACTTAGGTAACTTTAAAGAAGCACTCAAGAATGATGCATCTTTTTGCAAGCACTTAGATATAATTATAATACAACCTTTTGAGGACAGAGGTCCAGCATCAGAAGTTAGTGCACAGTGACTCCTGTGGTTATTTTAACAATTAACACTCTTATGTATGATGTCAGTGACTACCCAGGGCTCTTGACATGAGCTGCCTAGGCTATGGAAGCTTTTGAATCCACAAACTGTCAGTATTTAAATAAGATCTTAAGCAGGTTGGAAGTTCTCTCCTTCCCTCTGAGAAAAGTGCATCCTTCTTTGATGACCACTTCTTTCCACTGGGGTCTCACCCACTGAGGTCCTTCATGTAGACATTTTTGGCCATAATGTCTTGGCTTTCTATGCCTGAAATGCTCTCATGGACTTTTCAGCCAGACCAGGATGCCTTAAAGGCTGATTCTGAGGTCAGAATGCTATTTAAAGTGATGGTCATTCTATGAGTTTGCTGTGTGAACCGCTCCTCATGTTGAGGCATTCACTCCTTTTTAATTCTATCTATTATTGTTACCAGATTTTTTTTTATTTGACAGGTAGAGTTATAGACAGTAAGAGATAGAGACAGAGAGAAAGGTCTTCCTTCCATTGGTTCACTCCCCAAATGGCCGCCATGGCCAGCGCTGCGCTGATCCGAAGCCAGGAGCCAGGTGCTTCTTCCCAGTTTCTCATGCAGATGCAGGGGCCCAAGCATTTGGGCCATCCTCCACTGCCCTCCCGGGCCACAGCAGAGGGCGGGACTGGAAGAGGAGCAACCGGGACTAGAACCCAGCACCCATATGGGATGCCGGCACAGCAGGTTTCAAATGTCGCCATAGTTTTTCAAAACACACATTTTGTAGCAACTTTTTTTTTTTATTTGACAGGTAGAGTTACAGACAGTGAGAGAGACAGAGAGAAAGGTCTTTCTTCCGTTGGTTCAGTCCCCAAATGGTTGCCACGGCCAGCGCTGCGCTGATCCGAAGCCAGGAGCCAGGTGCCTTTTCCTGGTCTCCCACGTGGGTGCAGGGGCCCAAGCATTTGGGGCATCCTCCACTGCCCTTCTGGGCCACAGCAGAGAGATGGACTGGAAGAGCAGCAACTGGGACTAGAACCCGGTGCCCATATGGGATGCCGGTGCCACAGGCAGAGGATTAACCAAGTGAGCCATGGCACTGCCCCGTAACAACTTTTTGAAGATCCAAGTAGAAAATAATATATAAGAGAAGTCATGAGATATGATAGATTAATAAAATAAGATTAAGAAAGTTTAGTCTGCTGATGCTCTCTCTATTCATGGTGCTGCCAAATTCCTTAAATTGAACTTCATGAATGGCAGAAAAAGACACCAGATGCCAATCCAAATTATCCATAAGGAAAATGTGAACTCAATCTTTAGAAAAAAAATGTTTTCTAGTACTCAGGAAAATACCTATCTTGAAAAGTTTTTTCATAAAGGGCATACTTCTTCATAAGAGAATGAACTACTCAACAACTTCCCCATCATAAATGTAGTAACATTACCTCACAGATGATTCTATTTCTATGCCTCCACGCAGAGCTCCTGCAATTCACACATCTAGGAAGTATCATTTGCAATGCTTTTTATGTGAATGACTGTCATTAACATTATGTAAGACTTACTCCGCCCAGCTTCACACAGAGTCCCTGAGATACTTAGGCAAGGCCATACACAGTTCAGTCAAAGTCATTATTCAAGAGACAAAAAGACTGTGATTCCTTTGAATAACTCCCCCTAACATAGTCCCAAATCCCAAAAGGACGGATCCCAAAAGGAAAGAATAAGATTGTTGTGCAGAGTGACCCAACTTCTGCCTCTTTTTTTTTTTTAAGATTTTATTTATTTGAGAGTGACAGAGAATAATATAAAGGAGAAAGAGATCTTCCACCCACTGGTTTCCTCCCCAGCTGGCTAGGACAGTCGAGTCTGTGCTGGGCACAGGAGACAGAAACTTCATCTGGGTCTCTCCTATGGGTGGCCGGGACCCATGTACTTGGACCATCTTCTGCTGCTTTCCCAGGTGTTACTAGGGAGCATGATAAGAACCGGAGCAACCAGTAATCAATCTGGAGCTCCAGTGTGCAATGCTGGCATTGCAGGCTACTGCTTAACCTTCAGTGCTGCAGTATCAGCACCAACATCTGCCTCTTCTGAGTGGTAACACTAATTTAATAGCTATATGACCTTGAGCAAGTCAGGTAATATTTCTAACCTCAGTTTTGTCACATGTAATTCAGAGATAATATGTAAACTTGCCTCATGAGGTAGTTATTAAATTTCTAAGGGAAACACTACATAAAAATTGAGCAAAATATAAAACTTTTTTCTTCATTTTGAGATAGTTCTTACATTCAATAAAATTCACTGCATTTCCAGATGACAATGGAAACACAAATTTTAATTCACTGTGTACTCTCCTATATTGGTTTCGCTTTCCTTAAAGGAACAACTACTTAATTAATTGACCCTTATAAAAGAAGTATATATTTAAGATATGGAAAATCATCCGTGTAATACTCTCTGGAGAGGAATTCATAAGATTCATTTGTGAGTGCTGCCATTGCTACTTAGGAGATGTGCATTCCTGTAAATGCAACTGCTTCGTTTCTCCATCTGTATAACTGAGGAACTAGACTGAATGATTTTTCAGGTCCCATCTGTGCACTCACCCTGGATGATTGCTTGCCTCTTGTGGGTACTACTTTCTGAATAGTTCAAAAGAACAGCATCAACAAATTTGGAATCCATCCTGGCCCAGAAGTCTGAAATTAGTGGGATGTGTGGTAGTAAAGTTCCACTGGGTCAACAAATCAATAGCTAACTGCCATTTTGCTGTCTTCTGAATGCAACCTTTTATATCAACAGAATGATACAGAGCTCTGTTTATTGGAAAGCAATCCAAGAGAGAGTGATTTAGAGAGAGAAGCTCAGGAAAAGAAAAACAAAATCAAGAAGAAATACAAAGATGACTCAAAAAATTGACCCAAATCAGAAATCAAATTGATGTGAGCATTTGAGCTAATATTTACTCATCTCTAAGAAAAAATTCCCTGTAAGAATAAACGAATGTTTGAATTGTCTACATTTGTTAGATGACTATGAGGATTTAGAAAGGGATTGGGGAAAATTATTGAAAGTATTGACTCTCTCAGGCTAATTTAGCATTAGAAAGTAAACTCACAGATTGACTCTAAAAAACTGTCTTTAATTTTATTTATTGAGAAAGGCAGAGGGATAGAGAAAAAGAGAGAAAGGAAGAGAGAGAGAGAGAGAGAGAGAGAGAGAGAGAGAGAAAGTGACAGACACCTTCCATCTGCTGATTCACTTTCCAAATACCTCAGTAATCAGGACTGGGCCTGGTCAAAGCCGGGAACAGGGACTACGGTCCAGGTCTTCCACATGGACAACAGGAACCCAGCTACTTCAGCCAGGGCTCTGCTAAGGGCACTCCCATTTGGGATGCAAGAGAAACAAACACCTGCCCCTAAATGAGGCTTTTTGTATGCAATGGAAGCAGCCACCCCCACCAATGCTATTCTCTGTTCCCTTACCCTAATGGTTTCATATAATGAAAATGACAGTTACTTACAGTTGTTTTCTTTTTTTTTTTTTAATCTATCAACAAGACATATCATTAAGATTGCTAGTAATCTCTTCCATGTTTCATGAACAAATAAACTGGCCAATTGTCCAATCAGAATTAAATCATCTGTGTTCAAGAAAGAATTCCATGTAACTGATTCACACTACCCTGACACAGTGACTCATCCTCTTACATGGAGTTCAAATCAACATTGTTTATTTTTGATCTGCAGTCACCAAGAAAATAGTGGGATGGGAGAATGTTGCACATTCCTTTGTATTTTATCATAAGGACTTGATCTGTTAGTATATTGTGGGCTGAGAGGAAAAAAATAAATATTTCTAACTGATTCCAAATAGGGTATTTTGATTGATGATTTTCTGGTTCTGAAATTGGGATTTTTTTGATTGACCTTTAGAAGAGACTTTTCATTCTTTAGCCTACTACAGAATTATCCCAGCTGGAGGTTAAAAATAAAATTTGCCATTTGTAGTTGGCTCAGTTTTCTGTAGGTTTCAAATAGAAACATTGAAGCCCTGTGGGGAAGGGTGAACTGTCATTGATTTTGAAATGAATTATCAAATATGCCAGTAGGATGATAGATAAACCTCTAGGAGTGTATATCACCCTGTAAAATGGCAAGACTTTAACCTTTTTCCAAACCCTTCAGAAAATCCTAAAAAGGAAAATTAGTGCCAATCAATTTTAAGAACTCATTCAACTTGTACTTTAGGGAGACAAAGTTTATTTGCTTACTTTGTCTCTGATATAAAAAGAAAAAAATATATTTATAAAGAATATGCATCTTGCTTTCTGATTTAAGTAATTCAATTGTGTAGCTTGTTTCTATGGTTATCATTTATATGATATTTTGATTCTTTAAATTCTTTTTCAATCAATATTTAGAGGATTTTTTACATCTTCCTAAGTTTGAAAGTCTGACAAATCTTAAGCTTAAAATGTTTCTTAGGTGAAATGCCCTGAGTCCTAAATTTTTTTGGCAAGATCTGAACACATTTGTTGTGACCCCCTAGAGCTAGAGGTATTGATTTTTTAATGGGTACACTTTTCTCAAATGGAGTCCATTGCTTAAATTCAACATCCGCTCTTTTGTTGAAGGAGCAGTTTTGTGTTTCCAAGTAATTACTGAGCCTTTTGTTACTGATAATGCTGTGTCTAAGAATCTATATATTCTCCCAAAGAATTTAAAGTTGGTATTCTATGCCAGAAAACAAAGGGGTAATTGGATGTTAATAATTAATCATCTGTTGTAATTTTTATGTGAAGAATTTTGAGCTTTGTTTGACATAATACTTTCTATATTTTGAGATTTATATTTTGAGATCAAGGGGTAGAACTCCCCAGACTGGGGTAGACAAGACCATCACATTTTTTAAATTTTCTACAAAATATCTCAAGAATTTAAATATTGTAAGCATTGTCAGAAATTAATATTTCTTATCATACTTTTATAAAGAAGAATAAAAACTTCCTAATAGTGAGAAAGTCATTATATCCATTTGACCAGAGGTTATTTTTTTAGCCTTTTTTAATTTAGTAAATATAAATATAAATTTCCAAAGTACAGTTTATGGATTACAATGGCTTCCCACCCACCCCCCAATAACTTCCCTCCCACTCGCACCCCTCTCATCTCCCACTCCCTCTCCCATTCCATTCACATCAAGATTCATTTTCAATTATTTTTATATACAGAAGATTGATTTAGTATATAATAAGTAAAGATTTCATCAGTTTGCACCCACACAGAGACACAAAGTGTAAAATACTGTTTCAGTACTAGTTATAGCATTACTTCACATTGGTCAACACATTAAGGACAGATCCCACATGAGAAGTAAGCACACAGTGACTCCTGTTGTTGACTTAACAAATTGACACTCTTGTTTATGGCATCAGTAATCTCCCTAGGCTCTAGTCATGAGCTGCCAAGGCTATGGAAGCCTTTTGAGTTCGCCGACTTCGATCTTATTCCGACAGGGTCATTATCAAAGTGGAAGTTCTCTCCTCCCTTCAGAGAAAGGTACCTCCTTCTTTGAAGACCTGTTCTTTCCACTGGGATCTCACTCGCAGAGATCTTTCATTTAGGTCTTCTTCTTTTTTTTTTTTTTTTCCAGATTGTTTTGGCTTTCCATGCCTAAAATACTCTCATGGGCTCTTCAGCCAGATCCAAATGCCTTAAGGGCTGATTCTGAGGCCAGAGTGCTGTTTAGGACATCTGCTATTCTATGGGTCTGCTGTGTATCTCACTTCCCATGATGGATCATTCTCTCCCTTTTTGATTCTATCAGTTAGTATTAGCAGACACTAGTCTTGTTTGTGTGATCCCTTTGACTCTTAGAACTATCAGTGTGATCAATTGTGAACTGAAATTGATCACTTGGACTATTGAGATGGCATTGGTACATGCCACCTTGACAGGATTATATTGGAATCCCCTGGCACGATTCTAACTCCACCATTTGGGGCAAGTCCGATTGAGCATGTCCCAAATTGTACATCTCCTCCCTCTCTTATTCCCACTCTTATATTTAACAGGGATCACTTTTCAGTTAAAATTTAAACACCTAAGAATAATTGTGTGTTAATTACAGAGTTCAACCAATAGTACTAGAACAAAACAAAGAGAAAATACTAGAAGGGATAAAGTATTACATTGTACATCAACAGTCAGCACAAGAGCTGATCAAGTCACTGTTTCTCATAGTGTCCATTTCATTTCAACAAGTTTCCCCTTTGGTGCTCAGTTAGTTGTGGCCGATCAGGGAGAACATATGATATTTGTCCCTTTGGGACTGGCTGAATTCACTCAGCATGTTTTCCAGATTCCTCCATCTTGTTGCAAATGACCAGATTTCATTGTTTTTGACTGCTGTATAGTGTTCTATAGAGTACATATCCCATAATTTCTTTATCCAGTCTACTGTTGATGGGCATTTGGGTTGGTTCCAGGTCTTAGCTATTGTGAACTGAGCTGCAATAAACATTAAGGTGCAGACCCCTTTTTTGTTTGCTAATTTAATTTCCTTTGGGTAAATTCCAAGGAGTGGGATAGCTGGGTTGTATGGTAGGGTTATCTTCAGGTTTCTGAGGAATCCAGACTGACTTCCATAGTGGCTTGACCAGTTTGCATTCCCACCAACAGTGGGTTAGTGTCCCTTTTTCCCCACATCCTCTCCAGCATCTGTTGTTGGCAGATTTCTGAATGTGAGCCATTCTAACCGAGGTGAGGTGAAACCTCATTGTGGTTTTGATTTGCATTTCCCTGATTGCTAATGACCTTGAACATTTTTTCATGTGCCTGTTGGCCATTTGGATTTCCTCTTTTGAAAAATGTCTATTGAAGTCCTTGGCCCATCTCTGAAGTGGGTTGTTTGTTTTGATCTTGTGGAGTTTCTTTGTAGAGTCTAGTTATCAACCCTTTATCAGTTGCATAGTTCGCAAATATTTTTTCTCATTCTGTCAGTTGCTTCTTCACTCTCCTGACTGTTTCTTTTGCAGTACAGAAACTTCTCAATTTGATGCAATCCCAAATGTTAATTTTGGCTTTGACTGCCTGTGCTTCTGGGGTGTTTTCCAAGAAGTCATTGCCGGTACCTATATCTTGCAGGGTTTTTCCAGTGCTCTCTAATAATTTGATGGTGTCAGGTCATAGATTTAAGCCTTTAATCCATGTTGAGTGGATTTTTGTGTAAGGTGAAAGGTAGGGGTCTTGCTTCATTATTCTGCACGTGGAAATCCAATTTTCCCAGCACCATTTATTGAATAGACTGTCCTTATTCCAGGGATTGGTTTTAAATCCTTGATCAAATATAAGTTGGCTGTAGATGTTTGAATTGATTTCTGTGTTTCTATTCTGTTCCATTGGTCTATCCATCTGTTTCTGTACCAGTACCATGCTGTTTTGATAACAACTGCCCTGTAGTATGTCCTGAAATCTGGTATTGTGATGCCTCCAGCTTTGTTTTTGTTGTACAAGATTGCTTTAGCTATTCGAGGTCTCCTGTGTCTCCATATGAATTTCAGCATCATTTTTTCCAGATCTGAGAAGAATGTCTTCAGTATTTTTGTTTATTCTTCCCACCATACCAACCCTCCCACCCACTCTCCCAACCCTCTCTTCTTTTTAAAAGATTTATTTTTTTTATTTTATTTGAAAGACAGAGTTACAGAGAGAGGTGGAGTCAGAGAGAGAGGTCTACCATCCGCTGGTTCACTCCCCAGATGGCTGCAATGGCTAGAGCTGCGTGGATCCGAAGACAGGAACCAGAGCTTCTTCCAGGTCTCCCACGTGGGTGCAGGGACCTGAGGACTTGGGCCATCTTCAACTGCTTTCCCAGGCCATAGCAGAGAGCTGGATAAGAAGAAGAGCAGCTGGGACTAGAGCTGGCACTTCAGGCCAGGATTTTAACCCACTGGGCCACAGTGCCGGCCTCTTAAGATGTATTTTCAACTAACTTTATACATGTATGATTAACTCTATGTTAAGTAAAGAGTTCAATAAATAGTATGGGGGAAAAAACCTGTTCCTCAACAGCTGAGACAAGGGCTGTTCAAAGTCATTGCTTCTCAAAATGTCAATTTCACTCCTATAGATTACCTTTTAGGTGCTCTATTTGTTATCACAGATCAAGGAGAATATATGGCATTTGTCCTTTTGGAGACTGGCTTATTTCACTAAGTATGGTTTTTCCTGCTTCATCCATTATGTTGCAAATGACCAGTTTTTTTTAACCTTTGTGTAGTATTTCATGATGTACATATCCCATAATTTCTTTATCCAGTCTTCAGTTTACGGCATTCGGGTGGATTTCATGTCTTAGCTATTACGAATTGAGATGCAATAAATACGGTGGTGTAGATAACTCTTTTATGTGTTGACTTCATTTCCCTTGGGTAAATTCCTAAGAGTGGGATGGCTGGGTCATATGGTAGGTCTATATTCAGATTTCTGAGGTATCTGCATACTGTCTCCATAGTGGTTTTACCAGTTTACATTCCCACAAATAGTGAATTAGGGTACCTTTTATCCCACATCCTCACCAGCATTCTTGTTTGTTGATTTCTTTATGAGAGCCATTCTAACTGGGGTGAGGTAAAACCTCATTGTGGTTTTGATTTGCATTTCCCTGATGGCTAGTGATCCTGAGCATTTTTTAATGTGGCCATTGGCTATTTAAATGCCCTCTTATGAAAAATGCCTGTTTAAGTCCTTTGTACATTTCTTAACTGGGTTGTTTGTTTTGTTGTTGTTGAGTATCTTGATCTCTTGATATATTCTGGTAATTAATCCTTTAATTAATCCTTTATCTGTTGCATACTTTGCAAATAATTTCTCCCATTCTGTGAGTTGCCTCTTCACTTCGCTGAGTGCTTCTTTTGTAGTACCAAAGCTTCTCAATTTGATATAATCCCATTTGTCAGTTTTGGCTTTGATTGCCTGTGCCTCTGTGGTCTTTTTTTTTAACTTTTATTTAATAAATAAAAATTTCCAAAGTACAACTTTTGGATTATAGCGGCTTTTTCCTCCCATAACCACTCTACCACCCGCAACCAACCCATCTCCCACTTCCTCTCCCATCCCATTCACATCAAGATTGATTTTCAATTATATTTACATACAGAAGATCAATTTAGTATATACTAAGTAAAGATTTCAACAGTTTGCACCCACACAGAAACACAAAGTGTAAAGTACTGTTTGAGTACTAGTTATACCATTAATTCACATAGTACAACACATTAAGGACAGAGATCCTACATGGGGAGTAAGTGCACAGTGACTCCTGTTGTTTTAACATTTGACACTCTTATTTATGACGTCAGTAATCACCCGAGTCTCTTGTCATGAGCTGCCATGGCTATCGAAGCCTCTTGAGTTCACCAACTCCAATCTTATTTAGGCAAAGTCATATTCAAAGTGGAAGTTCTCTCCTCCCTTCAGAGAAAGGTATCTCCTTCCTTGACAGCCTATTCTTTCTGCTGGGATCTCACTCACAGAGATCTTTCATTTAGGTCATTTTTTTGCCAGAATGTCTTGGCTTTCCATGCCTGAAATACTCTCATTGCCTATGCCAATGTCTTGCAGGATTTCCCCAATGTTTTCTACTAATTTGATGGTGTTGGGTCATAGATTTAGGTCTTTAATCAATTTTGACTGGATTTTTGTGTAATGTGTAAGGTAGGGGTCTTGCTTCATACTTCTGCATTTGGATATCCAGTTTTCCTAGCACCATTTGTTGAAGATACTGTCCTTGGTTTTAGCTCCTTTGTCAAAGAAAAGTTGGCTGTATTTGCATGGATTGATTTCTGGCATTTCTATTTTGTTCCATTGGTATATCCATCTGTTCTTGTACCAGTAGCAGGCTGTTTTGATTATAGCTGCCCTGTAGTATGTCTTGAAATCTGGTATTGTGATGCCCCTGGCTTTGTTTTTGTTGTAGAAGATTGCTTTAGCTATTTGGGATCTCCTGTGTTTTCATATAAATTTCAGCATCTTTTTTCCATAACTGAGAACAATACCCTCAGTATTTTGATTGGTATAGTATTGAATCTGTAAATTGCTTTTAGTAGCATGGACATTTTGATGATATTGATTATTCCAATCCATGAACATGGAAGATTTTTAAAATTTTTTTGTATTTTCTTCTATTTCTTTCTTTAATATTTTGTAATTCTCATCATAGAGATCTTTGACATCCTTGGTTAAATTTATTATAAGATTATTTTTGTAGCTAAGGTGGATGGGATTGATCTTAGAAGTTGTTTCTCAGCCATAGCATTCTGTGTATACAAAGGCTGTTGATTTTTGTGTGTTAATTTTATATCCTGCCACTTTACTAAACTCTTCTATGAGTTCCAATAGTTTCTTAGTGGAGTCTGTTGGATCCCCTATATATTAAATCATCTCATCTGCAAATAGGGATAGTTTGACTTCCTCTATCCCAATTTGTATCTTTTGATTTCTTTTTCTTGCCTAATGACTCAGCTAAATCTTCCGGGACTTTATCGAATAGCAATGGTGAGAGTGGGAATCCTGGCCTGGTTCCAGATCTTAGGGGGAATGCTTTTCACTTTTCCCCATTCAGTAGGAAGCTGGCGGTGGGTTTGTCATAAATTACCTTGATTGTATTGAGGAATGCCCTTCTATACCCAATTTGCTTATTTAATCATGGAAGGGTGTTGTATTATATCAAATGCTTTCTTGGCATCTATTTTTTTCTCTTTTTTCCCTTTTATTTAATAAATATAAATTTCCAAAGTACAACTTTTGGATTACAGTGGCTTTTGCCCCCCATAACCTCCCTTCCACCCGCAAACATTCCATCTCCCCCTCACTCTCCCATCCCATTCACATCAAGATTCATTTTCAATTATATTTACATACAGAAGATCAATTTAGTATATACTAAGTAAAGATTTCAACAGTTTACACAGAAACACAAAGTGTAAAGTACTGTTTGAGTACTAGTTATACCATTAATTCACATAGTACAACACATTAAGGACAGAGATCCTACATGGGGAGTAAGTGCACAGTAACTCCTGTTGTTGATTTAACAATTGACACTCTTCTTTATGGCTTCAGTAATCACCCAAGGCTCTTGTCATGAGTTGCTAAGGCTATGGAAGCCTTTTGAGTTCATCTTGGCATCTATTGAGATAATCATATGATTTTTGCTCTTTGTTTTATTAATGTGATGTATCACATTGATTTATTTGTGAATGTTGAACCATTCCTACACACCAGGGATAAATCCCACTTGGTCTGGGTGAATTATTTTTCTGAAGTGTTGTTGGATTATATTGGCTAGTATGTTGTTGAGGTTTTTTTGCCTCTATGTTCTTCAGGGAAATTGGTCTGTAGTTATCTTTCTCTGTTGTATATTTTTCAGGTTTACTAACTAAGGTGATGCTAGTTTCATAGAAATAATTTGGGAGGGTTTCCTCCCTTTCCATTGTTTTGAATAGCTTGAGAAGAACTTCAGTTGGCTCTTCTTTAAATGCCTGGTAGAATTCCACAGTGAAGCCATCTAGTCCTGGGATTTTCTTTATGGGGAGGATCTTTATAAAATTCGAGTTATTGGTTATTTGTCTATTTAGGCTTCTATGTCTTAATGGATCAATTTAGGTAGGATTTATGTGTCCAGCATCTGTCAATTTCTTCTAGATTTCCTGTTTGTTAGCATAGAGCTCAGTGTAACTCCTGATGATTCTTTTTATTTCTATGGTGCCTACTGTTACATTTCACCTATAATTTTATTAATTTGGGAATTCTCTCTTCTGTTTTTGTTTGTTTGTTTGTTTGTTTTGCTTATTTGGGCCAATGGTGTGTCAATTTTGTTTATTTTTTCAAGAAACCAGCTCTTCTTTTTGCTGATCTTTTGTATAAGTTTCTTGGTTTCAAATTTGTTTATTTCTTATCAAATTTTAATTATTTCTTTTCTTTTTACTCATTTTGGGTTTGGTTTCTTGTTCTTTTTCTAGGTTTTTGAGATGCATTGATAGCTCATTTATTTGGTTCCTCTCCAGTTTCTTGATGTAGGCACCAGGTGCTATAAACAATCCACTTAATACTGATTTTGCTGTATACTATAAGGTTTTTTTTTTGTTTTTTTTTGTTTTTTTTTGTTTTTGTTTTTTTTTTTTTTTGACAGGCAGATTTAGACAGTGAGAGAGAGAGACAGAGACAATTCTTCCTTCTGTTGGTTCACCCCCCAAATGGCTGCTACAGCCGGCGTGCTGAGCCGATCCAAAGCCAGGAGCTAGGTGCTTCTTCCTGGTCTCCCATGCGGGTGCAGGGCCCAAGGACTTGGGCCATCCTCCACTGCCCTCCCAGGCCACAGCAGAGAGCTGGACTGGAAGAGGAGCAACTGGGACAGAACCAGTGCCCCAACTGGGATTAGAACCCAGAGTACCAGCGCAGCAGGTGGAGGATTAGCCAAGTGAGCCACAGTGCCGGCCTTTTGAGTTCGCCGACTTCGATCTTATTCCGACAGGGTCATTATCAAAGTGGAAGTTCTCTCCTCCCTTCAGAGAAAGGTACCTCCTTCTTTGAAGACCTGTTCTTTCCACTGGGATCTCACTCGCAGAGATCTTTCATTTAGGTTTTTTTTTTTTTTTCCCAGAGTGTCTTGGCTTTCCATGCCTGAAATACTCTCATGGGCTTTTCAGCCGGATCCGCATGCCTTAAGGGCTGATTCTGAGGCCAGAGTGTTGTTTAGGACATCTGCCATTCTATGGGTCTGCTGTGTATCTCACTTCCCATGTTGGATCATTCTCTCCCTTTTTGATTCTATCAGTAGTATTTGCAGACACTATTCTTGTTTATGTGATCCCTTTGGTTCTTAGTCCTATCATTATGATCAATTGTGAACAGAAATTGATCACTGGGACTAGTGAGATGGCATTGGTATATGCCACCTTGATGAATTTCAGCATCATTTTTTCCAGATCTGAGAAGAAGGTCTTCGGTATCTTGATTGGTATTGCATTGAATCTACAAATTGCTTTTGGGAGAATGGACATTTTGATGATGTTGATTCTTCCAATCCATGAGCATGGAAGATTTTTCCATTTCTTGGTATCCTCTTCTATTTCTTTCTTTAAGGTTTTGTAATTTTCATCGTGATACGATGTATTGTTATTTTCACTTGTTTCCAGAAATTTTTTCATTTCTCTTGATTTTTTTGTTGACCTATTCTTCATTCCAGAGCATGTTGTTCAATCTCCATGTTTTTGCATATGTTCTAGAGATCGCTGAGTTGTTGATTTCCAGCTTCATTCCATTGTGATCAGAGAAGATACATGCTATGATTTTGATTTTTGCTGACCTATTCTTCATTCCAGAGCATGTTGTTCAGTCTCCATGTTTTTGCATATGATCTAGTTCATGGTATGATTTTGATTTTTTTGAATTTGCTGAAACTTGCTTTATGGCCTAACATGTGGTCAATCCTAGAGAAAGTTCCATGCACTTGTAAGAAGATGTCTATTCTACAACTATAGGACAGAAAATTCTGTAGATATCCATTAGGTTCATTTAGTCTATAGTATCTATTAACTCTGTTTTTCCTTGCTGATTTTCTGTCTTGTTGACTTGTCCATTGCTGAAAGTGGGGTACTGCAATCCCCCATTACTATTGCACTTGAGTCTATGTGTCACTTTAGATCTATTAACATTTCTTTTAAATATCCAGGTGCCCTATAATTAGGTGCATATTTCTTTATAATACTCTCAGCTTCCTGTTGAATTGATCCTTTAATCATTATATAGTGCCCCTCTTCATCTCTTCTTTGTGTGAAAGTCTATTTTTTCTTATATTAGGATGGCTACACCAGCTTTTTTGGCTTCTGCTAGCAGGAATATCTTTTTTCTTTTTTTTTTTTTTTTGACAGGCAGAGTTAGACCATGAGAGAGAGAGACAGAGAGAAAGGTCTTCCTTTTTCCTTTGGTTCACCCCCCAAGTGGCTGCTACAGCTGATGTGTTGAGGCCAGCATGCTGCGCCGATCCAAAGCTAAGAGCCAGGTACTTCCTCCTGGTCTCCCATGTAGGTACAGGGCCCAAGAGCCTGGGCCATCCTCCACTGCACTCCTGGGCCACAGCAGAGAGCTGGCCTGGAAGAGGAGCAACCGGGACAGAACCGGCGCTCCAACCGGGACTAGAACCTGGGGTGCCTGCACCGCAGGCAGAGGATTAGCCTAGTGAGCCCGGGCACCAGCGGAATATCTTTTTCATCCTTTCACTATAAGTCTGCAGGTATCTCTGTTAATGAGATGTATTCATGTAGGCAGCAAATAGATGGGTTTTGTTTTTAATCTATTCAGTCAGTCTGTGTCTTTTAACTGGAGAGTTGAGGAAATTTACATTCAGTGTGACTATTGATATGTAATGACTTGGCCTGCCATTTTTTTCTGTAAGTATTCTTATGATTTACTTTGGATCCTTTGTACTTTTACTGCCTTCACCTTCTTTCATGGTGATGACCATGTTTCTGTGTTTTTGTCTGTAGAACATGAATAAGCATCTCTTGTAAGGCTGAATGGGTGCTGACAAATTCTTTCAATTTCTGTTTGTTACAAGAGGTCTTTGGTTCACCTTCATTCACAAATGAGAGCTTTGCAGGGTAAAGTATTCTGGGTTGACAGTTTCTTTTCTCTTAAGACTTGGAATATATCTTGCCATTCTCTTCTTTTTTTTTTTTTTTAATTTTTTTGACAGGCAGAGTGGACAGTGAGAGAGACAGAGAGAAAGGTCTTCCTTTGCCGTTGGTTCACCCTCCAACGGCCGCTGCAGAAGGAGCGCTGTGGCCGGCGCACCGCGCTGATCTGAAGCCAGGAGCCAGGTGCTTATCCTGGTCTCCCATGGGGTGCAGGGCCCAAGGACTTGGGCCATCCTCCACTGCACTTTCCTGGCCACAGCAGAGAGCTGGCCTGGGAGAGGGGCAACTGGGACAGAATCCGGCGCCCCGACCGGAACTAGAGCCCAGTGTGCCAGTGCCGCAAGGTGGAGGATTAACCTAGTGAGCCACGGCGCTGGCGTCATTCTCTACTAACCCATAGGGTTTCTGTTGAGATGTCTGCTGTGATTCTAATTGGAGATCCTCTGAAGGTAATCTGGCATTTCTCTCATACACATTGTTGAATCATTTCTTTATATTTTAGTGTGGAGCGTTTCACAACAATGTGTCCCTTATTTGTATGTTTTTAAGAGTTTTTTTTTCAGTGTTTAAATGGAATTATTTTATTTTATTTTTAATTTTAACTTCTTTGTTTTAACATTTATTTAGTAAACATAAACTTAATTTCCAAAGTACAGCTTATAGATTACAATCGCTCTCCCCCCCATAACTTCCCTCCCACCTGCAACCCTCCCAACTCCCGCTGCCTCTCCCCTTCCATTCACGTCAAGATTCATTTTCAATTATCTTTATATACAGAAGATCAATTTAGTATATACTAAGTAAAGATTTCCGCAGTTTGCACCCACACAGAACATAAAATGTAAAATACTGTTTGAGTACTATTTATAGCATTAAATCTCAATGTACAGCACACTAAGGACAAAGATCCTACATGAGGAGTAAGCACACAGTGACTCCTGTTGTTGACTTAACAAATTGACACTCTTGTTTATGGCATCAGTAATCACCCTAGGCTCTTGTCATGCGTTTCCAAGGCTATGGAAGCCTTTTGAGTTTGCCAACTTTGATCTTATTTAGACAAGGTCATATTCAAAGTGGAAGTTCTCTCCTCCCTTCAGAGAAAGGTACCTCCTTCTTTGATGGCCTGTTCTTTCCACTGGGATCTCACTCGCAGAGATCTTCATTTAGGATTTTTTTTTTTTTCCAGAATGCCTTGGCTTTCCATGCCTGAAATACTCTCATGGGCTTTTCAGCCGGATCCGCATGCCTTAAGGGCTGATTCTGAGGCCAGAGTGTTGTTTAGGACATCTGCCATTCTATGGGTCTGCTGTGTATCTCACTTCCCATGTTGGATCATTCTCTCCCTTTTTGATTCTATCAGTAGTATTTGCAGACACTATTCTTGTTTATGTGATCCCTTTGGTTCTTAGTCCTATCATTATGATCAATTGTGAACTGAAATTGATCACTTTGACTAGTGAGAGTTTTAGCACTAATCTTTAAAGATACTTTAGAAAGTCATCCGATTTCAACATAGTCTTACTTAATCATATGTACCTAAAATGTAATACTTTCTCTGCCTTTATATTTTATTCCTTTCTATCTTCAAAAAGTGATAGTGCTTTATTTATTAGGAGAGTAAAATAGAACTTCTTTTTCCAGAATAATTTTATGGGGACTGGTGCCATGGCATAGCGGATAAAGCTGCTGCCTGCAGTGCCAGCAACCTGTATGGATGCTAGTTCAAGACCTTCCAGCTCCTCTGGAGTGTCCATGCTCCTTTTCCCTTCCAGCTCTCTGCTGTCACCTGGGAAAGCAGCCGAAGATGGTCCAAGTCCTTGGGCCCCTGCACCCGTGTGGGAGACCCGGAAGAAGCTCCAGTCTCCTCGCTTCTCATCGATGCAATTCCGACTGTTGTGATCATCTGAGGAGTGAACCAGTGGATGGAAGACCTCTCTCTCTCTCTCTCTCTCTCTCTCTGCCTCTGCCTCTCTGTACTCTGCCTTTCAAAAAAAAATAAAATAAATATTTTTTAAAAATAAAATAAAATAAATTTGTTTATGTTTGAGTTACTAATATTAAAAAATCAATACAGATGGTGTACAAATATGGAAAAAAAATCTGATAATACTAGTCTCATGGCTATGGTAAAAATCAGGAACTAAATATGTAAATTATTAAGTTTATCTGCCTTTCTGTAGATAGTATTTCATTATTTCCAACTCCTATGCTTGTGTGTGCTCTTGGAAATCTCCCCCCTTTCTATTTGATTAACTCCTACTCAGTCCTAAAAACTTAACCTTTGCATTTCCTCCAATGTGAAGGCTTTGCCTATTTTAACATATTGCACCTTTTCTACACAACTAGTTATTAAACTCTAGTGTGAACAATTGTTCAACTCTGAAACCCCAGGTTGATTGCCGACCATTATAACAATGTATTACTCGTTTTTATTGTTCTGGTCTAGCACAGTTACAGACACCAAATAGGCAAAAATTTGATAAGTGAATTAGTAGTTTTACTTATGTCTTTCCAGGAGTAATATTATAGCTTGGATTTTTAAATGTTCAGTGAGAGTAGTAATTCTAATTTCTTGTATGCAGAGTGTGTCTTTTAAGTTTTAGCAGAACTACCAATGTGGATGTACTTAACACTACTGAACTGTACACTCAAAAATGGTTACAAGGATAAATTTGTTGTATATATTTTACCTCAATAATAGTAAAAATAACTTTACAGAATAAAAACAAAATATTTTAGATTTTAATGCTATATTTGGGGTACAATTTTCCCTGTGCATACATTATACTCTTGAAATGTGAACTAAAAAAACATTGGTTTAAAAATTTATCAGGAAATCCTACAACTAGCATTAGTATCTAGCCTAACTAATGTGTCAAGTTTAAACAAAGGTTGGGCCTTTTTATGAGAATACAAATAAAATCCAATAACACAGGACAAAGACATGCTATTTCATAAGTAGCATAACTAGTTCTTTATTCTTAACTGGTGAGTGAGTTAGATGTCCTTGTTTATGACTTGTATGCTCATGAGAAAATTAGTTGATTGCTCAGTATTGGATATGCAGATGGATATTGCCATCAACATATATTTCAAGTAGTACCTTTTGATAACAGAAACCAGTGGAAGCTAGTTTTAATTAGTTTAAAAGCATACTGTTCTTTGCTGATAAGATTTAAGAGTTGGAATGTGGCAGCAGTTCTTGAGACCTGAATTTGAGCACTTGAAGGAATTGAGAGCCTTATTCCCTATCTGTGTTTCTCTTTACACTTCTAATTTGGTTTTGATTCTTACTTAATTAGCATTCACAAGGTCGATCCACAATGTGAGTCAAAGGTGGCTTCCCATGCCCCTGCTTCTGTTCATATTAAGAGAATAATTCTCTCTTGGTCCTGACCAGGTCTAATCTATTGCACTGAGAGCAATAGGCATCTTGGTACTCATATGTAAGTATTACTACAGGGACAAATCCTGGAGACAAATAAGGGCAATACTTGCGGCCTCATGGGGGATGCCTAACGTGCTACAGTTCTCTAGCTACTGCTTTCTCTACAGTACTTCAGTAGTTTGAAACAGAGTGAAACCCAACAGGCCCAACACTCTCCCCCCAAACCCAACCCTAAAAAATTGGATGAATGTCACCTATATAACATGTAGTACCTCCTCAGTCCATGAGCCAAATATTCTCTGTCATATCTCTTCATTTCCTTCATATGTACACATCAAAATTATCTTGTTTACTTCTGTGTTTATTCATTTACTGTTATATCCACTCCCTCCCAAGAATCTAAAAGTAATGGAAGTCCTTATCTACTTTGTTCAGTGTTACAGTCCAGTGCCTAGAGGAGCTCCTGCTATATAATTACTGTTCAACTAATACTTGTTAGGTCAAAGAACTTTTTTAACTTTTATTTAGTAAATATATATTTCCAAAGTACAGCTTATGGATTACAATGGCTTACCTCCCCTATAACTTCCCTCCCACTTGCACCCCTCCCATCTCCCATTCCCTCTCCCATTCCATTCATATCAAGATTCATTTTCAATTATCTTTATATACAGAAGATCAATTTAGTATATATTAAGTAAAGAGTTCATCAGTTTGCAAAAAATCTCCTATTCAAATGTACTTTAAGAAATATGAGAATGCTAAAATGTAATTTAAAAAAATAATAGATTTATTAGAGTTTCACCAACATTTGAAAAGGCCGCAGGGCAACTCACTCAGCACTTTTTAAAATTTATTGAGTCCCAAATCCCTTTCACAGCAGAATTTATTAAGTAGCACTTTAAAAATCCTTAAATCTTTCTTTTTGCATACAATATGATAAAATCGTTTTGAAGGGA